>NW_021633167.1:0-313034 GCF_004799145.2 Neltuma alba
AATGCAACACAGTAAACAACTCCTGACGGAGCCATAATGAAGCAAAAAATGGAGGTTAAATAACTGCATTATGAGGAATTGTTCTTTTTTTCAATTCTATTATCCACACAAAATCCTGCTATTTGTTATTTGATGATCTTTATCACCACTTTAATACCGTTTATGATATTTTAGTATATTTTAATATCATCACACTTTCATGAAATAATGTTTTAAGATGAACTAAATTCGAAAGAATAAAACAATGTGTTCAAAATTTGAGGGAGCAACACCAAAATAGGCCCAAATTTTAAGGACCAAAAAATATATTAACTCTTATTTTAAAAATTGTATTTGGAAACAAAAATTCTATTTGAATAATTGTTTTTAAAAAATGCATTTGACAAGAACAATTTGCTGTTTTGTGAGAACATCAAAACTTCCAAAACATTCATATCACTTTTTTCTGTTAGCTTTCGGAATATATAATTCACTATGCTCATTCTAGCCTCTCATGAAGGTTTTTTCTTTGGGCAGAACATAGCATTAATTTTTCTTCCTGGGAAAGTTTAGTTGTCCTGAAAAAAAGCGATAAAAGGCACAACATCCTAAAATTTCTTAAATGAATAAATAATAATTTTTATTAATTTTTTATAAGTATTAACAAATGGTCCCTGAGGCATGTTTTTAGGTGTCTTTGAAACATTCAAGTTGTAAAATCTGTGTGAATGACGTAACATCCCGAATTTATAATTACTAACATTATTTAATGCTTAAGAAATTTTAGATAAAATATTATAAAATATTATTTTAAAAATTTAGATAGTTATAAAGAGGTTAATTTCTCAAATACGGCTTAAATAATTTTAAAGGTGATAAGGGTCTATTTTCCCCGGACTTCAAGAAAAAATAGTGAGGGGTTAACTTTTAGCTAAAACTTTAGTATAATTATTTTATAAGTTAAAGAAGCTAACTAGTCAGAAAATCCTTATAAAGTAGTAAGAATTAATTTGATGGAATTAAGGCATATTTGTTTGGATAATTCAAGAACAAATCATTCAGAGTTTCTTTTGGCCAGAAAATTTTAGAGAAATTTCCTCATAAGGTAAAGAAGCTAATTGAAAAGAAAAATCCTTATAAAATATTAATTATTAATTTCTCGAAATTATTTGGTGTTTCAGAATAATGGATAAGGGATGAAAATGAAAACAAGCTTTATACTGAAGGGTAAAATGGTCATTGGGCACATTGAAACCCAAACTCAGCCATCTCCGCTTCATTTGCCCGACCTGCAACAGGAAAGAAAGAGCTTGGGAGAGAAAGAAAAGAGAAAACGAGAGAAGGAGGAAAAAGAAGGCTCAAGATCTCTCACACACAAGCTTGAATTTGGATAGAAGTGAGTTCTCTAAACATCATCCCATCTAGGGCTGGTAAAACACCCACGGGTTGGCCCCGTGGTAGGTTGCAGGTTACATGGTGGAGGCTCAAAAGGCCCGTTTCTGACGGGTTGGTATTTTGCCAACCGTAACCCACCAGGGTGGTTAGCGGGCCAACCTACCAGCCTGTCAGAATTTTTATTTTTTTCTTACTTTTTTTATTTTTCTTATTTTTTTAAATGTTAACAGTTATATATAATAAAAAATAAAAACACTAGAAATGATATAAAATATTACAAACATCCAAATAAAAATTACAACACAATAAAATACAAATAGTATATGATTGTCCAATTTTCCAACATGATAATACACAAGTTCACATTTTTTTTCTAATGAAACCAATGAGCAACACTGAATAACCCTCTTTATCTAATCATTCCTAATGGCAATGAAGTTTGAAGTGAAAGTCTACTTTACTTTTGCCTTCATTATTTATTTTTTATAAAAAAAAATCGGTGGGTTAACTCACGGGTTGGCAAGCTAATCCGCCGTGGGTTCGGGTTATGGTTGTGCGGGTTATATTTTTTAAGGTTGCGGTGAGTTGGTTTTTGGCCAACTCTAACCCGTCATTTTTGGTGGGTTGGCGGGTTGGACCCATGGGTGCAACTCATAATACCGGCTCTAATCCCATCTTTGTTTTCTTCATCAACTACTCCTCCGGTTCTTAATATAGGACCCAATTGTTGAGTTGATTTTGATCCTAAATATAAGACCTATTTTTCATATTTATCAATTTTCTCTAAACCACCCCAATGGATACTCCATCAACCATAATCAAGTAGAACAGGGAGAAGAAGTATTAAGAAAGATGATTATGGTGTATTAGAAAAAAAATGCCATATTTCTTATAATTAACTAAGTTACCTAACTTCCTTAATCTAATCAAATTAATTAAATGAGTCTTATATTAAGGATCGAAGGAGTACTACATATTTGAAAAGAAGATGATGTTTGAAACCTGGTTTTAGGTGGTATGAGTACTTTAAGCTATTGGGTTATGTTCTAGGGTTTCAAAATGATGGGCTGTAATAATGCTCTAAAAGCTGGGAAAATGGACTCTAATTTGCTGATTCATGTTTTTAATATTGTTTCCTTGAACTAAAATGAAGACAAGGTTGGTTAAGGAGAGTTAGAAACTGAAAATGTATTAGAAGTTTACTGTTTTTATGTCTTGAAATGATGAATAAGTATTCTAAATTGTCAAACAACTGGCTTAGTGCTCCTGCGATGCACGAGGTATGTAGAAGCAAATAAAAAGCTGTATAATTGACATAAAATAAAATGTCAGGTTGAACACAATAAATCTCCCAAATTTGTAGATTATTAAAAAAAAATTCTTTGCAGACAATATTAGAAGTTTTTCCTACAGGACGTCTATTATCATCAAAAACCAAGATCTTCAATCCTTCTCTTTATCGCACGCGTGATATGGCTACATAGAGCTGTCCATGAGTAAAGACCAGCCAAGGAATATACAATCCAATATTCATTATGTTTTGACATTGATTCTTGTTAATAGTCATAGCTAAACATAGCATCATCACTAAGTATTATTTTAGGCTCAGAGTGAATGGTAGTGATGTATTGGATAGTGCAATGGTCAAACCTAGAATAATACATGCAATTTAATGTGTCCCTGCAATAATCTCTACCCCAATGACATGTTTTTCTAAGCGGCGAACAATGAGCTAGATACTACTACTTTCAGTCCTTAATATAAGATCTCGTTTGACTTTTATTTTGATTCTAAATATAAGATCCCAATCCACTTTGTCTCTTATATTTATGTATTTTTTTCAAAATAGTCCTTCTAACAATAGTAGTTCTACCAATACACTTGATTAGCAATGATATTTTAGGAAACACAATACTTATTTATTACAAATAACTAACTTAACTTACTTCCTTAATCTCCTCAAATTAGTCAACTAACTCTTATAATTAGGACCGGAATATTACACAATCTAATTGACATTTCTATGTTATGTATCAACGTTATAGGTTACCGTGCATCTAATTTTTTATACTTTAAAATATAAATAATTTTAATGCATTGAATTATTTTAAATTCAAATTTTCTAATTTTATAAATAATAAAGTTTATTACCCATGCGATATAAAGATCAAATGAGTAAAATATGCAAGTAAGTAAGTTTTGTTAAATACAACTATCACAAGTAATGAATGTATTTGTCACTCATTCAAAAAGATTGCAGAAAACCTCTTTGCAAAAAATTGATCATCCATGCAACCCATAGTAACATGCAAGGTAATGAAAACCGGACCGGTCATTGAACCGATCAAGTTAGTAGGTTAAGGGTTAGTAGATTAGACTAGAGTTGACTCAGAGTCAAACCGGTAATAAGTAAAAATATATAATATATATAAAATGTATACAAAATATTTTTAAATTATCATATGGTATATAATTTAGTAAAAAAAAAAGCATCGTATGAATTTCTATTTGCCCCTTTTTATATAATTAAAAATAATTTGTATAGGCTGATGTATTGATTGATGTGGGAGAATGGGCGAGCTTTGAAAAATAAAGGAAGAAACTGCAACACGCTATGCATGTAAGAGAGAACAGGTTGAGGCTATGATTATGACTGACATTTTCCTGTTTTTTTTTTCTGTTTTTCTTTTCAATTTGACTCTACACGGTGTCCTACTGCTCCTTTTGTTTCTTCTCTCTTGTTCTCTCCCTCTCAACGCTCTTTGAGCAATGTGTCTTCTCCGGCGGTCTAGTAAGTGCTTCCTTTGATTTTCTGGTTGCACTCTTCTTCACACACACAGTGTTCTTCTCAGTACACGGTACTCGCAAACAACAAAAGCTCTTATCTTCAGGAATCATTCTCTTCTCTTTTCTATGATTTCTACACTGAAAACTTCTGCCCTTCTTCTTCTTTTTCCTAACCGACAATAAACTTGCTTGTTCTTTTTTAGAGGATCTGAGCCTCTGCATTCTCTAGACAAATTTTTTTCAAGAGCAACTCAGCAACCCGCCCAACTCAACGGGTTTCTCGGGTTACAACCAAGTTACCTAGGTTACGACTAGGCTATCCCGAGTCACTTCTTTCCCGAGTTAGAGGCCTGACCGGATCGGATAAGTGACTGGGTCGCCGGTTTCCGGCTCAACCTGACCGGTCCGAGTTAGGGCTTTTTTTTTTTTTGAGATACAATAAATATTGTTAAAATATGAAATATTTCGTATGTAGAATCAATAACAAGACAAGATATAAATAATTATATTTATTAAGACAATGAAAAATGGCAAAAATATGAGAGCGAGCATCTCAACAAGACACATTCGTTTTCTCAGTTAGTGAAGACAGTTTTTATACTTTTGAAGCACACATTCATAATTAAAAAACTCTAAGCATTCTTAAAATAAAAAATATTTGCTCTATATGATATATTTTTCATAAATTTATTATGAATTCCATACATCAATATAAAAATAAAATTAATAACAGGTCAAGATGTAAATAATGCAATTTATTAAAAATTGAAAATACACAAATAGAACCCTACATGCATGTCTTGAAATATGAAATCGCTCTCGTGTTGATATCTCCATGATTATATATTGTAATATAAATCAAATTTCTGTCACTCACCATTTGCTGCGTCTTTTTCTACCGTCAAGCCGACACATTTTCTTCCTTGTTTGTCTTTCTCCATGGGTCCGTGGTGGTGTTATGGCAAAAATAACAACGATGAAGAAGGAAAAAGAAAAGGAGATGGAGATGATAATAAAGACGAAGAACAAAAATTAATAAAATTTACCAATAGCATTTTCTTTCCCTTCTTTCTCCATAGATGCAAGTTGCAACTTCCATCCATGCCGTTTTAGACCTTGCGAAATTCAGTGGTCTGCATTGTCGGTGTGAAGAAGAAAATAGTTGCGGAAAGTGTATAGCTCAAGGGAAGGTGTCTGATCAGCTCATGTGGGGAAGGAAAGATAACTTTAAATGTTGCAGACTTCTGGTAAAACGTGTATTGACAAGACTTTGCACATTTTACTTTTGATTTTTATTTCTTATTAGTTTTTTTTAATATAAAACATGTCACATAACAAATCTCAATGTAATTATAAATGCATATTTTATAGTTGGCAAAAATAATAAACGCATATTTGATAATAATAATAATAATTATTATTTTCCATTATAAAATAGTACTTATTTATTTAAAGTCATCAACTTTTTTTATTCTTTGACTTTTTAAATTACTATTTTTTTAACAAATAGATAACTATTTAATCACCATAGTTTACATAATATATTCTCATCTCTTTTTTTAACTATTTTTTCTAAATGATTTTTTAAATACATATTCTTTTTTATATATTTCATCACAATTACAAAATAAGTGACATTAAATAAATTGTAAACTAATTCTTGGTTTATTTAAAGATAAATTAAAATCAGTTTTCATTTATATTAAAATTAATTAGTGTAACATTGATAATATTTTAACTATGACGGGTTGAATTGCTACTGAAATGATGAAATTGAACTACATACTTATATTTTCAAATTATCTAACAATTTGATTTTTTTATTTTTTATACACATATATTATCATATGTTTATATAATATTATTTTTATTTAATTATTATGTTACCGGTCAGACCAGACGGTTCAACCGATCTGACCGTTTGAACCGTGACCCTTGGTCTTTCCGGTTTGATATCTGGTCCGGCTTTTAAAACATTGCTAAAAGCTGAGGAAATTTTTTTTATATGCGAAAGTGAACATGTGCCCATTGTGATACTTGCTTAGACCCATGTTATTTGTACTTTTTAAATAAATTACATGATTCATATTTTAGCGTGCTATTAATTTTATTTTTTATATTGATATATAAAATTAATGATAAATTTATTTACAACATATCATGTATAATAAATATTTCTTATTTTAAGAATTTCAAGTTTTTTTTAAAATATGGGTCTATGCTTAAAAATTCTATGTTTTTACAAAGTGAAAAAGTGAATATATGTCCCTTTTCTATGCACGTTGTTGACCCCTGCAAATTTCACTTCTTTTTTATAATTGATGTATGAAGTTCATGATGAATTTATTTAGAATATATCATACATACTAAATATTTCTTAATTTAAGAACTTTAAGTGTTTTTTAAACTATGGTTCTACACTCAAAAAGTCTGTGGTTGTTTTTGCCTAATTGCAGAGAAAATGAACATGCCTCTTTTTTTATGTTTGCAGCAGCCTGTGTGAATTTCACTTTTTTAATAAATTGTTTTATTTTTATATTGACTTGCTATTCATTTTAATTTTACATTTATGTAAATGATGAATTTATTTGCTATATATTTATTTAACAAATGATGAGCTTATACAAAATAGGGATAATTGCAATAAGGTCCTATCCAAGGGAACTAAATACAAAAAGATTCCTTGAAATTATTGAATTATTATTAATTCTTAAGGGACATCATTGCAATAAATTTTATTTGTTTAACTACCAAGTTACTCTTATTTTTTAAAAAATTTGTATTGACAACTAAAAGTACAATCATTGACAATTTAATGTATAAGGGTTAATAATTATTGCGATAAGTATTGACAATATATTTTCTCAGTACATCACAGAATATAATACATGAATTGTCAATACCTGCAGTGATAACTGTTAATCCTTACATT
The DNA here is from genome assembly GCF_004799145.2 of Neltuma alba. Taxonomy (NCBI): domain Eukaryota; kingdom Viridiplantae; phylum Streptophyta; class Magnoliopsida; order Fabales; family Fabaceae; genus Neltuma; species Neltuma alba. The sequence goes on from NW_021633167.1 coordinate 7,094, forward strand.
TTAAGTTGTCAATAACTGCTTTTTCAGCTGTCAATGCAAATTTAAAAATACAATAAGAATAATTTGGTAATTAAACAAATAAAATTTATTACAGTAAGATCCCTTGGGACTTCAGAATAATTTGATGATCTCAAAAGACTTTTTTATATTTAATTTTCTTGAATGAGATCTTATTACAATTTTTTTCTTTAAAATATGAGTATCTAAGTATGTCTTATTTTAAGAATGCTTATAATTGCTTTCTCAGATATACATCTGTACTTTAAAAGCTGAGGAATTACTTTTTCTGGATGAAAAAGTCAACACTTGTCTCATTATAATGCATGCTTTTAGAGCATATCATGTATACATTGGCCCAAAAAATTTAAAGAACATATTTGTACGTTTAAAAAGTTTGGAAACTATTTTTACTGAATGAGAAAGTTGATATATATCTCTTTTTTTTTTTTTAATGCTTGTTGTTGACACATGTGATTTTTATTTTTTTAATAAATTATATTATTTATGTATTGACTTGCTATTGATTTTATTTTTTTATTTATGAATGAAATGATAAATTTATTGAAAACATATTATATATACAAAATATTTCTTATTTTAAAAGTGTTTATAAATTTCTGCGTTTTTAAAGTTTAAAAATTGTTTTCATTAATTGGAGATGTGACACAAAATGTGATATCTGAGAACTTATATGATTTATACTATGACTCAGGGTCAGAAATTCGCTCCATGCATAGGTTGTGAACTTTTTCCCCCATATGTTGGAAATGATTATTGATATATAAGATGATTTGCATTTGCAGTAAGAAATATATTTTTATACATAACAACATTTATTAAGAAAATTTAAGGAAGTTTAACTTTTTAAAAGGTTAGTATATTTATTGTTATATACATTTAAGTTTAATCAATTTTATTGAGGGAGATAAAACCCATTCAAATGAGAGATATTGCTTGGTCTCTAATTAAAATTTTTAATAAATGTTTTGTAATTTTAACTTGAAAAAGTGAAGAAAAAAACTGTGGCTTAAATATCAAACTGGAAAGTGATAAAAAATATATTATTGATCAGTTTTAAATTTTATAAAATTTATCATTTCCTCAAAACAAATAGACACGGACCTATGATGTGGGAACATTATCATGGTGCTAAATAAATGTCTCCTTATAATGCATTTATATTGTATTTTAGATTTAGATTTATAAATGTGATTACAGATATACTCCCTCTTGTCTTAAGACATTAGTTAAGCTTTTTTTACAAGCAAAAAAATATTGCCTAAATTATCATGTGTATTTTAAATTAATATAAGATTTTAAATTAATATAAGTTACCAATTTTTTTCTTATCAAAGAATGTGATTAAAAAAATTCTCTCATTTCTCTCATGCATTTAAAACTTTCTCTAAAACTGTCATTAATTACTCTGTCAGAATTTCACGTTCTGAACCAAAAGTTTCTTTTAAAATACTTATTAAATTATGGATTAGAGAAAGTAAAACACATATCATTTTGAGCAAGCTCTCATTTTTACTCACAAAAGTCTCCTTAAAAGGCATCAGAATTGAGCCTATAGGGGAGGGGGATATGACATATAATTAATAACAGAATTTAAATCTGCATACATAGGAATTTATTGATCAAAATTATGGGACCAACCTTCATCTCTCCAGCAATATTATATTGAAAAAAAATTGATTTCATAATCAATGAACGGAAGAAATTATTTGCAGGAATCCTTGCAAAGTTCAAATGAAAAAGATGTCCCCCGTTAAATCGATAACGGCAGAAAACTGCGCAGAACAAAACCTCAGCATGCGGGACAACATGGGTGTTACAATGGCAGGTCATTTTCAATTAAAAAAAAAATCCTCTGATTTAATTAATTAGGTCGGTTTATGAAAATACTAATGTAGAGCTTATAAATCTGGAAGACAACTCGGTAGTCAAATGAGAGAATTTCAATTAAATGCAATTAAAATATCTAAATTTAAATTTAAACGTACATTTTTAATAAATTTCTAATTAGGTCATAAGACTTTATTAAAAATTTCTGAATATTATTAAATGACCAAAATACTCTTCTTTAATTAAAAAAAAATTGATTGTTCTATCCCTCCCGAATGATTCATTATTTTCCTTATGATTATTTTTTGGACTAAAAAACGACATAAATAATCTTATAATGTTTAAAACTTGTATATATAACTAAAACCTTTAAAAATATTTTAATCTAACATTTTAAATTACAATATAAGTACTCTTTAAATAAATATTTTGTATTTTCAGGTTGTAAATATTTATTTTTAATATTGTAAAATATCTTAATTATAAGAAATATTTTATATCAAGTTGTTACAATTACATTTTTGGGTCGGACTCCAATATTTTCTGAAATAAATAAAACTAATGTAAATTATAAGAACATAATATTAAATATTTTTGTGATTAAAATATTTTAAGATCTTAAAATAAATATTTAAAAATAAAAAATAAAAAATTTTTATTTTAAAAGGCTATATATGTTGAAATTTAAAATGTTTTATTAAAATATTTTTGAAAATTTTGGTTATATATATAAATTTTAAATACTATTAAAATTTTTATTTGTTTTTTGGTCTTAAAAATAATCATAAGAGGTTGTGAGAGATTATTTGGGGAGTAAAATAATCAATTTTTTATTTCAATGAAAGAGAGGCATTTTGGTCATTCAACGACATTCACAAATTTTAAATTAGGACTTATGTGCTAATTGGAGAATTATTAAAAGTTTAGGCTTTAATTTGGATTTAGTTATTTCAAGCAGATTTTATTGACATTTTCCCTCATCAAATATCCTAACATTGTGAAACACGAAATGCAAACTAAGAGCGTGTTTAGTTAAATGGTAGGATCTCAAATAAGCCCGTTTAAGTCCAAATAAGTGACTATAAAGCATGTTTGTCTTGTTTGGGTAATTTTTGAAAAATCTTGATAAATCGTGATTTTACCCTTCTAAGCATTTTTAGAGTAAGCAACAAAGAGCAACTTGTACGTTTGAAAAATCCCGATCAATTTTCAGCAATTAAATTTTCTCCAATCTATCCTTCCATACTCTTTCAAAAATCTCTCATCAAATATTATCTCTGCATATTTTGCCTAAATTTTTCAACCTAAACCACTTCAAATTTTTTCTTAAGAGGCTGTCGTCTCGTCTTCTCGGATCAATGAAGTAATCAAAAGATATGTTTCCTTCTTTATTTATTCACTTTCTTTATGCAAGTCGGAATATGCTAATTTTAATCTCACAAATTTACAACCAATCCTCATCATGCCTCTCGCGAAGGACCGCCTTGAGTACTGGTGATTGTTTCTTGGTTCCTTTTGATTGCTTTTTCTTGAATAATCATGATTGTCTGTTTTGGGGTGTGTGTATAGAGATATTAGTTTGAACTGTGACGAGAGATCATACCCATTTAATATATACCATCTGGTTTCTTGATTCCTTTTGACTGCTTTTTATTGAATAATCGTGATTATATTGTTTCTTTTAATATATATATATATATACATATATTAGTTCGAACTATGACCAAATACCACACACATTTTAGTCTTCTCTTTTCTAATGTTTGATTTTAAATTTGGCACCAATTAGCTAAACTCAATTCACCTATCTCTACACTACTTCAACTTGCAATATGAGCGGGGAATCCCAAAAGACAAAGGCTACGTGGGGTCTTAAAACAACTGAATGTTTTACCCAAGCATGTCTTACTCAAATTTACAAAGGGGAACGCAGTGGCACAACTCTTACAAGAAGAGGATGGAAAGCCATAATCGCAGAATTTAATTGTCAAAGTGGTAGAAACCATGACAGGAACCAATTGAAGAATAAGTGGGACTGCTTTAAAAAAGAATGGCAAGTATGGAATAAATTGTTTGCGAAAGAGACGGGGCTAGCTAGGATGGGATAGTGAAAATAATACTGTGGATGCACCAAATGAATGGTGGGGGAGAAAAATATTGGTATGTGATTCATTAATGTGTGTGGATATATATTTTCCTGTAATTTGACTACGCACAAGCTAATTTTTGTTTGTTTGTAAATACGTAGGAAAATCCACAATATTCATTCCTCTCTTATTTATAAGGGGTCTTTTATTTAATATTTGTACTACACATAAATTTTGTAAGTCATTTTAAATAATAATAATTTTAAAATAAAAATAATATTTAAATATTCATGTCATTTATTAAATTATATTTAATAAAATTTAATTTTAAATATAATAATTATGAAAATGCAAACAACTTTATTAATTTCATACCTGTTTTAGTAATTACATATCCATAAATGATTTTAATAAATGAAAACCAAACATAATTATAGTTCTTAGAATCACCTATAAAAAAAATCCAAACAAAAATCACGATTAACCAGTGTCATTTATAGCCAGTATCATTTATAAAATTCACGATTATCTAAAATCACAATTGTTCACTACTAATCCAAACAGGCACTAAATTTGCTTTACGATATAAAATAAATTGAAACAAATCTTGAAGAAAACATTCACTTTTTTAAGAGACATAATTTTTTAGTGTAAAATTAAGAACACTAGTTGAATATCACCTCCGGTCCTAATTATAAGAGCTAGTTGACTAATTTGAGGAGATTAAGGAAAGAAGTTAAGTTAGTTATTTATAATAAATAAGTGTTGTCTTTCCTAAAATATCCTTGTCAATCAAGTGTATTGGTTAGAGCTACCATTGTTAGAAAAACTATCTTGGAAAAAAGTATATAAATATGAGAGACAAAATGGATTGTGGTCTTATATTTAGAACCAAAATAAAAGTCAAACAAGGTTTTATATTAAGGATATGAGATAGTAATACAACATAAACCATTAGCTATAACCGACATCGGTTTTTTAATATAAACTTAATTTAATATTAACGTAGAACATGAAATTATAACCAGTTACACCAACAGCGGGTTTTTTGGGATTAATGATTTTAACTGAAAACAAAAATATTACTTCACTTAATTATAATTAATCAGAAAACTGGCCACGTTCATGATGATCTTTTAATTTATCAGCCAACATGTTCAAAATTATTTGTAATCAGGAAATTTAAAATTAATTTGGAACATGAAATCTCAATCCAAAATTCAGAATATCAGTAAATCAGTAATTTCTCCAAATGTTATTTTATGCATTTAAAAATAAATTTTATTTATCTTTGAAGAGAGCCTGCCACGTGGCATGATATGAGCATGCTTTAGTCTCTATTTTTATATTAAAAAAATTATTTATGGATATTTATTAAACCAAGAGCTGGTTACTTTTTCAGGGGACTCGTCCGAATATAAAACGAGATATAAATTATAATTATTTAATATAATATTCCTTGCAAACAATAATACTACCTCCGCTCCTTAATATAAAATCTTATTTAAATTTTATTTTGATACTAAATATAAGATTTCAATATACTTTATCTCTCATATTTATACATTTTTCCAAAGTAATCTTTATAATAATAATAATAGTTTTAACCAATACATTTGATTAGTAAGGATATTTTAGAAAAGACAACATCTATTTATTACACATAACTAACTTAACTTATTTTTTTAATCTCCTCAAACTAGTTAACTAACTCTTATAATTAGAACTAGAGGTAGTAGCTTTTTTCCAAAATGATCACAATGAGTAATTTCTCGCAATGTTTTACATTTAAAAAATCATCCTAGTTATTAATGGCTTTTTCCAAATTTCAAAATTAATTGTAAGGAAGAAAATTTATTATAAACTTATTTTAATATTAACATAATAAATATTTAACATAAAATTAATTTAATATTAGGAAAAATCTCATTAAAAGATCCCCAAAATAGTAAAATAAGCACTTCAATAAAAAGAAATTGGTTGACGAGACTAAGTCCTAAATAGAAATTATTAAATGTTGCCTAAATTTTCTCTTTCTCTCTCTCCAATCACCCCATCTTCTCCTCTTTCCTTGTCCTCTTCCCCTACCTCTCTTCGCCATTCTCCTTACTCCTTTTCCCTTTCACTCCGCAGCACCATAGCTAGTAGTTAGGCACGCCATCCAATCTGTGTTATTGCCTCATCCATCCTCATACAATATGAAAAAGCATCTATGGATGCCAAGTAGATAGATTAAAGATAAAGAAATAAAAGCCCTTAAAGCGCTTTTCACTTTTTGATGATGATCGCATTTGTGGAGCTTATCTGGGGACAATTTAGTTTTATGGTGAGCTATGGAGACAAAAAACACAAATTAAGACAGAAAAATATCGAATGAAGCATTGTTATTAGAGGTTGGGATAAGACTTGTGTAACATCAGAGGGATGGGAATTTGCTTTGTACCATAGTCCAGCATGCGAGGTCAAAATCGAAACCAAGAAGTCCTAACATTATCACTGCCAGAATAATTAGTCACAAGTTTTTTTTCCTTCCTTTTTTACTCTGCGAGACTAACTGCAACAAATGCTTCACCCCACTCATCATCATCATCATTCACACTGCTACTTGTTAAGATTGCGTTATGCTCTGTACTTGTCCCTTTATGTGATATAGGTGTTTTCCTGCTCCCTCGTTTTACGGTCACAACGATTCATCCCCTCTAGCTAATATATTTTGGCCCTTTTTAATATATTTTTCTTTGTTTTGTAAGATTAATTATTCGCATCTAATATGACAAATCTAATGCTGTCGTGTCACATGTACTTGAGGGCATCAAAAAGTGATTGCATTTCTATATTCCAAAACTATAATTTGGGATTCACAACTTATTATTTAGTATGTGAACATTGTTATTGGTAACTAAATTATGAAAATAATACAAATTTATGCTAAAAGTTAAGTTATCGTGAATGGCTTTTTAATGCTTATTATTTTCTATACTAGACTTATCATTGGTAACTAAATTGTGAAAATAATATTAATTTATAATAAAAGTTAGATTATTGTGAATAGCTTTTTAACACTTGTTATTTTTTATACTAAACTTATCATTAGCAACTAAACTATGAAAATAATACTTTTTTTTTTTTTCTAAAACTCAAGTTAATGTGACTAACTTTTCAACATTTGTTATTTTTCATACTAGATTTGTCATTGGCAACTAAATTATGAAAATAATGTTAGTTTCTGCTAAAACTTAAGTTAACGTGAATAATTTTTCAATATTGGTTATTTTTCATACTAGACTTGTCCTTGGTAACTAAATTATGGAAGTAATGCCAATTTCTACTAAAACTTAAATTATAGTGAATATTTTTTTAATACTTGTTATTTCTCATACCAGACTTGTCATTGGCAACTAAATTGTAAAAATAATATCAGTTTCTAGTAAAACTTAAGTTAATATAACTTTTCAACACTTTTTTTTTTTTACAAGACTTGTCCTTAGCAACTAAATTGTGAAAATAACACCAATTTATAAAAAGTATTTTAATTTATAATGATGAGTAAATTAACCAAAAAGTATTTTATAATGAGTTATACTATTTATAATTTATAAAAATTATTTTGAATCTATTTAATTTTTTAACCAAACTTTTTTTTACTATATGTGTACAACTTATTGTAAATTAAAAATACTTTTTACGTATTCCACCGAAGAGTATTTTTTATAATGAGTGATACTATTTATAATTTATGAAAAATATTTTTAATCTATTTAATCTTAACCAAAAAATGCTTTTTAATCTATGTATATATACAACTCATTATAAATTAAAATACTCCTTTGTAAGTTTGAAATAGAAAACATCAAGTCTAAGATAGAAAATTATAGGTCTACAATAGAAAGCAACAAGTTTAAGATGAAAAATTACAAATATGCAATAGAAAATAATAAGTATAAAAAAATAAAAAATTATAAATTTAAAATAGAAAATTATAAGTCTAAAATAAGAACTTACAAATGTGAAATAGAGAAGTATATGTCCAAAATAGAGAATTATAAGTCTACAATAGAAAAAAAAAAGTATAAAAGAAATTTAAATCTGCAATAGGAAACAAGAAGTTTAAAATAGAAGATAATAAGTCTGCAATAATAAATAACAAGTCTGAAATAGAAAATTATAAGTTCAAAATAGGAAATTACAAATATAAAAAAAGAATTATAAGTTTGTAGGAACAAAAAATTACAAATTTAAAATAGAAAATCACAAGTTTGTAATAGAAAATAATAAATTTAAAGTAAAAAATTATAAGTCTACTAAAAATAATAGATATGAGATGGGGCTGGGGGGTTTGCTTTTCTTAGACTCTTTGTTGGAAAAACAGACATTAGCGGTGTGCCAATTTGACGAGCCATAACCAATTCAACGCACGCATATGTGAGGAAGTAGACTGCACATATAATGCCATGAGGATAAAATATTAGCATTACATTACATTACAAATCTGACCTGGTAGATGAACCCTGACAAGTAATGGAAGCTAATTAGAATTAAACGTAACTTACAAAGCATTAGTACATACACACACATATACATAGACGCATATCACGAAACTATGCCCATGTGGGACTAGTGCACTCACATCACAGCTTCATGATTAACTACCCTAGTCAACTCTGCTAATTTAATTTGTAATCCTTTCGGTGAAAACAAAAAAACAAAAAATTTAATTTGTAGTCCTAACATGCAAGACCAGACTAAGAAGGAAGAACATATATATACTTGGTTAACGGCTGCGGACGTGGTTGATGATAGCTTTAAGGGGCTTTGAGTGTAATTCTTGTAAGCTTTTAAGAAAAGGTCACCTTCCTTCTGATGGTTCTCTTTCATCTGAACGGCATAGAGAATCAGTGGCGGAGCCTCCTACTTGTGATCTGTTGCTCCTGTTAAAGAACATGGAGGAGGCAATAGCACAGCTTGAGCGGCATTTCTAACTGCTAGCTATTGTGCTATGGAATGAGGAGAAAGGGTGAGGACTGAGGAGAACGACTAAAAGTGGGAGACGTGGAGAAGAAGGAAAGAGAAGGAGATGTGAGTGACTGGAGAAAGAGAAAGCCAAGGATCTTTCAATCTTTTAGGCAATATTTTATAATTTTTTATATAAGATTCGGCCTTTTCAAGTAATTTTTTTAATTCAAATGCGATTTTTTATAACCAGCTCTACCAACCGCAGGTTTTTTGGAATTATTATTAATAATCCTAGATGAAAACAAAAAAATTACTTCAATCAATTGTAATAAAAAATAAACTGTCCACGCTGACAATTAAAATGGATAATTTTTTAGAACAGCAAGCATTTGCTGCATATAAAAAAAATGAGAAAATTGCAAATTAAAACCCCCAATATGTGAAGTTGTGATTTGGGATCCTAAATCTTAGAAAATAGCTTTAGAGGACCCGGTCCCAAGTTACAAATATAAAATCTTGATGAAATATATGAAATACCTCTAAACCAAATGACAAGTTGACTATGAAAAATGACAAGTTCACTTTAGTGAATGACAACTTCAGTAGATCAAATCACAACTTAACTGAGAGTATGCCATCATGACAAGTTGACTATCAGAAATGACAAGTTCGATTTAGCAAATGACAATTTCAGTGGACCAAATCACAATTTGGCTGATAGACATTTCAGACATTTCACTAACATTTCATATTTACAATATACCGGGTTTTTATTTGCTATTTTCTAAATTCAGGGTCCCAAATCGCAATTTCATATATTAACAGGTCTTTATTTGTAATTTTTCTTATAAAAATTTGTTCTATTTGTCTTTGAAAAAAAAAAAATCTCTCATCTGGCATGACATGAACATGCTTTGGTCCCAAGTCTGCCCATGTTTATTATTAAAAAGAATAATGTTTTAATTTATCAGCTAGCATATATTGGTTGTAGATAGAAATTAAAAATAAGCTTGGAACATGGGATCTCTTCTTTTTTTTTTTTTTGGCATTTAAAAAAATCCATACTACACTTCTGAAGAGAGTCTGCCACATGACATGATACAAACATGTTTTGGTTTATCATATGCTTCTATATAATAAAGAGTTTTTTCTACAAGAAATAGAGACCAGAGGAGAGAGTCCAAGCCCAAACAAAACTAAGATGCCCTAATTAGCACCGGACACTTTCTTTGACAGCCGGATCTTCCTCAGCCATTGTCTCTCACCTCTTGCCTTTCTGGATATACTTCCATGATTGGTGCCTCCCTCCATAGTCGCATCTCCTCCCAATTTCTGCTCTTCAACTCAAAAGCCTCGGTCTTTGCGCGATTGCTTCTGCATCTTTCCTATCTGGAGTTTCGACAACCCGCCAAGTCCCAATAGCTCTAGATACGCAGATCTCGCCTCCTTCAAAAGGATGCTCCATGGTATGCCCTCTATCTTCCTATCAAATTCTAAAAGATTAGATAATATTAAATGATTAGACTACGACCTGGCCCTTTTATTCGATACCATGCCTATGCTTGGAATCAATAGCGTTGTCTTCCCCTATTGGCTTATCACAATATTTCCGTCGGCCTCTAGCCAATTTGAATTGATCTTTTTCTGGGGCTTGTCTGTATTTTTTTAATGGCATATTATATGATCCATGTTTTTTTTTTGGGTCAAATTATATGATCCATGGCTAACCACTTCAGATATTAACTGATTAAGGGAGGGAGGGAGGGAGGAGTGAAATCAAAGTACAAAATTGTTGCTAGCAAAACTTCCTTGGATTCCTCCTACTTTCACCTTTTTTGGGAAAAAAGTATAACTAAAACCAAAGCCGGACATATGCTTTGTTTCTCTACTTTTTTCCCACTAAGATGTTTTTTTGCCAACTTCCCGCTAAGATTTGTGAATTATTTTTTTAAAAAATATTTAAATAACTCAAATTTTTATTTGGTTTGCTGAATTTATCAAATTCTTAATTAAGTCACATGACTCAAAGAGATATCTTAAAATTTTATGAAATAACTTTGATGCTCTTTTTATTTACAAACCTAGAAAAATGAGGATTTTTTATTGTTCTCAAGTAATTAATTTAGAATTAAAATGTGTTAACTGTATGATTAAAACTGTTAATTTTTAAGGTTGTATTATGATCTATTTTTATATAGAAACTATAAATTTTTTCCTTGTACATCTATGGACTAGCATATTTGATTATATTTAAAATTTTAATAAATTATATTATCTAAGATGGCTTAAATTTTACTTCTAATAGGAATATATATTTTTTTAATGGAATTTGAATTAGAGATGTGGAATTTACAGGGAATAGGTGAAAATTTGAAATTACTTTTTAGTTCTCCATTTAGGCCTCTTATTGACATACTATGTAATTATGATACCCTTCATTTGATTTAATATATTCAAATTTCAATTAAGTTATTATTTAAATTCAAAGTTAATTATTAATTTCTTGATTTGAATCTCTATTTGAAATTGTATTTATTTATAACATTTCCTATTCAATTCGATACATTCAAATCTATATTAAAGTGTTATTTAAATCTCATTAATTGAATATATTCTAATCCTATAATCTCATACTCGACCTATTTTCAAACGAATCTGGTATTATAAGTTTTCAAGAATATAGTTGATTGATTTATTGCAAGTGTGATTTCTAGACATATATAAAGCTGTTAATTTAGATTTAAAACTTATTAATTACATAATTAAGCTTAATAATTAGGGACTTCAAAAATAAAATTCTAATTTAGTTATATACCACGCTCGTGTGTTATTTTTAATTAGATATCTACCAAGTTCTAAAATTGCAGGGAAATTTGGTTTAATCCAGTTAATTTTGAAATTTTGCATTAATTTTTGAAATAGAATAGGGAATGTGGGAGAAAATGTAGGAGGGGTAGTTTAATATTTATAAATTTACATTTCAGTATTTGTTCTTTTAAAATAACTATGATTTTTTTGTCTTCTCTAATAAATATTATTCTTTCTAATTTTCCCATAAAATTAGTGGAGGTAACTGTGAAAAATATTTCTAGTGTTAGGGTGTTTAGAGTGCACTTTAACCTATTATCATGTCAGATTGCGCTAGATAGGAAAACAAAGTCGGTGCTTTTTTAAACTAAAAATGTTTCTGACTTATTTTGACGGAGAGATATGAAATTAGAAGATAGAAGATCTAGTTGAAGAAGAAAAATTATATATAAAAGAAAATGTTTTTATTGGTACTCTCACCTATTTGTGTGATTAATTCTTTAGTTTAAAATCTAAAATATTATTTAATCCTAATAACATTAATTGATAAATTGGACCATTAAAAGATATCTTTAATTAGTTACAGCTGTAGTATTATCCATCTATGATTCTTCTATCCATATCTTTTGAGCTTTTAAATTAAATTGGGATAGGATTAGGTTCCTAGAATATTTTCCATTAGAGTCATTTTTTTTCTATAAATAACATCTGTATGCCTTTTACCCCAGAAAACTATTACCTTCGCTTCTTTTATATTAAAGTGTGGTGGAGTCAAGGATAGTGTCCAGATTTGCAAGCCAAAGCAATATGTCTGATCGTTTACCCCAAGAAATTGTGGAGGAAATCCTTCACAGACTACCCGTCAAGTCTCTTGTGAAATTCATCACGGTTTGCAGAGCTTGGAATTCGCTCATCACAAATCGAACTTTCATATCTGATCATCTCAACCGTACAATCGAAGCTTCCAATAGCGGGGGCTCCCTCTTTTTTCAATTCTGTCTTAAAAAATACAAACGGCAGATTCATCTTCATCAAGAGGAGTTTTACTCATTGTACTCAGTTAATCAGCAAACCAATCACTTCTCTGTAGAGAGATTCCCACTCTCTCATCTATTTCGGCGGGATCGTCTTGATATATTTGCTGGCACATGTAATGGCCTCGTCTCTGCTGCTGACTATTCATCCTTCCATTCCGCAACTATCCTTATTTGGAATCCCTTGCTTCGCAAATATTTGGTGCTTCCCAAACCAATCATGACCTGCAAAAAACGCAAACGTCAACTTTATGACGACTATCACCTACATTTTGGGTTTGGTTTTGATTCCAAGAATAATGATTACAAGGTCATTAGACTCATGATTCTTTGCGCTGAACAAGATACTCCTCACGTTGAGGGTTTCTCGTTCTTGGAGAATTATTGATGTTAGGGTTCCTCCGTTTTTCTTTTGTTATTTAGACAAGTGGTTAGCCCCAATAGCTGTGAATGGGGCGGTACATTGGGTTGTTGGTAGTCGTGGATTTGATGGTTCACGGTACAAATTTCTTTTGTCATTTGATGTAACTGAAGAGACATTTGGAGAATTAATGTTACCACAACAGTCGAGGAAAGTTGCGTCAACATTACTTGCTGTGGAAGGAGGCCATTCGCTTCCCGTGGTGAATCATTTTATGAAAAGGAACCGACGGGTGTTCAGTATTTGGATGATGAAAAAATATGGTGTTATTGAGTCATGGACTGAAATATTCCAATGTGATTCAAAAAGTTATGGGGGCGTATTAGGCATATTAGCCCTAACTACTGGTGGAAAAGTGGTAGTAAAACTTGCAAGTGAAGTTATTACTTTAATTGATCCAATCAATGGATCGTTGGAGCCTGTGGGACGTCAGGGATATTCTGAAGCTTATGTTGGATCTTATGTTGAGTGTTTGTTCCTAATAAACAAAGAACTTGATGTTTTGTCTTTCTAACACTTATTCGAACGACCATGGTACTACAAGTCTAAGATATATGTTTTGGTTTATATTTCTTGTTCACTTGAGGTGGGTTTTTTTAAGTTCCCAATCAGTTATGGTGCTTTTCTATTGTGTTCAGTGTTCAATATTTGCTAATTAGTTTTATATATGCCTCTTAAATATGTTGTTAGTAGTTGTTTTGATGCAAAAAAAACTCATTTTTATGACATGAGCGATTAGTCTTTTCAGCTTAGTTGAAATGCCATGAGATTTTGGGTCAAAACAATAGCGCATCCATTCATCTCCTATCAAAGTAAAATCATATTGGGATAATATAATCTTGTGTTCTTAAAATTTGAGCCCATTTTAGTTATGGTGCCTCAAATTTCAAATCTTTAGTTTTAGTCCTTGTAGTTTAGTCCATTAGTCTTTAGAAATGTAAAGTTATCAAAATCTGCTAAATTGACGTAAACAATATGAAAGCGTTGAAGTGCCACAAGTGATGTTAAAGGAATGATATAAACTCACTCGATAGGACGTAAGTAAATTTTGTGCGGATCCTAGGGGGAAAAAAAGAACAGGTTCTCAAAATGCAACGCATAAAACAATTATATAGAGCTACGTTTATAAGATCAGTTTTTTTTTTTCCCTCATCTCTTATTTATACAAGATCTAACTAAATGCCACAGCATGAATCTACATCATTTTAGCGTCATTTGCGCTATTTCAACTTGGACCGTATGGAATTGGCATTTGAGCCAAAATCCAGAATTGTACCGCGAACCGGCACAGGTTGAATGAAACCGAACGGGTTTGGGAAAGACTAAAACACAAAAGAAGAGGAGAAGATTATGAAGAAGAAGATGAAGACGACACAAGCAGAGCACAAAGCACGTCTAATCCTTTGAAATAGTGAAGATAATGATCTAACTGAAAAAGAAGATGATTTATATATCTGGTGTGCGAGTATGATGAAACTGTGATTCACCCATGACCCAGTGAAACGAAGAGAAACTAAGAATGCCCCAAGAGCGTGGTCGGTGAAAAACAATGAGAAAGAAGAGAAACCAAGATGCGAGCATTAACCCTTGATCTTGCTAATAACTGATGGTTTTTCACCCATTCCAATGCATAAACTGACTGGTCTGTTTGGTTGAGCATTTGAAGGGGCAAAAGTAGCTTTTAGGAAGTAAAAGTCAGGTTGTGTTATTTTATTATGTTTGACATCACGTTTAGATACAAGTTATTTTGTCTAAAAAGGTCACTTTAAGTCACAAGCTAATTTTCATGGTTTATGTCTCATATTATTTATGCAAAAGGTACTTTTCAAAATTGAAAGACATTTTTATTCTTATATTTATATTCTTCTTATACTTCTCTCTATATATTCATTGTGTTTCCCAATCAATTTTTAGTTTTTTTTATTTTTGATGTTTTTTAAAATAAAAATAATTTTTAACAAAATTTTTATAATATTTTTCATTTTATGTTTGCACAAATTGTACAGCGTATGTTATCCAATTAATTACCTAATATTATTTGGTTAAAAAATTTTCACATTACTATGATTTCTAATTCAAACATATTTTATTCATTAAATATAACTCTGTCCTAATATCATAATTTAAAATATTATATTTTATAAATTTATTTTTCAATCATTTTTATTATTTAATAAAAATCATATCCATTTTGGTTATTTTTACAAAATAAAATTATTTAATTATAATTCAAAAACTTTTCTACTTTATAAGCTACTATCTCCGGTCCTTAATCTAAGAGCTACTTTGACTTTTATTTTGGTCCTAAGTATAAAACCCCAATCCACTTTGCTTCTCATAATTATCCATATTTTTTTAAAGGTAATCTTTGTAATAATAGTAGTTCTAACTAATACACTTGATTAGCAACGATATTTTAGAAAAAACAACGCTTATTTATTACAAATAACTAACTTAACAAGCTTCTTTAATCTATTCAAATTAGTTAATTAGCTCTTATATTAAGGACCGGAGGTAGTAACTTTTATAAAAGCCAATCCAAAATCACATTACCCAATATACATTTTACCCAGTTTGATTTTTCTAAAAACCATATTAAAAATATTTTTTTTTTTTTTACCGCCAATCATCAAAATGGACCCTATGTGGTGTTACTTTTGCTTCCCGCACTTTCACATTGTGCTTTTTCTAAGGAGCGATTTCGAAAAGCTGTCTGAGGGACGAGATTACCATGATCAGAAATGCCTTATACTCAGGTGGAGATATAGAGCTGAAATATGCCTCCGGGAATGCAATACGCTGTGCAGATTACTTGGCAATGAGAGCACATCAAAATGATGAGAAGAAAGTTTTGATTTGGGAGCCCCTCTCTCAGTGCCGAGACAGACTACAGATGGATATAGCGGAAGGATGTCCTGCCGGCGGTATTAGGAATTCTTAGAAGTGGTTTTTCAAGATATAGCTTGCCGTATTTGATTCCCAAAAAAAAAAAGTTTTAATTTTGGTAGCCGGAGCACGTGACTAGGATCAGGCTTACAAACTTATACTCCCTCCGTTCTTTATTATAAGAGACAAATAAATAAAAAAAAACAGTTAAAATTAGTTAAGTACAATTAATGTGTAAAGAGTATAATGTTTTTTCCAACAATGCCCCCATTAATAAGGAGAGAGAGTATGAAAGAGAACAATTAAATTATTAAAAAAAAGAGAAGTGGAAGGGAGAGAGAGTATGAGTTGGAGACAAAATAAATAGGGGTAAAATAGGAAATCAATACAAAAAAGTAGAGACAACTTTTAAGCATCTCTTATATATAGAAACATACTATAAGCATCAAATATCTCTTATAATAAGGAACGGAGGGAGTATTTACTCACCTTTATATTCACATTCAAATATAATGAATAAATTAATAATATATTATTATAATATATGAATGGTAAATCAATGTTTGGTGGTGATTGGAAGAAATTTTGGGTGGTCATATTTAGTTATTTACACACCTCTTTGATAAAATATTATTATAATGACCTGTTGAACCGCAATTAACCATAAAATTAGTCTTTATAAGTTTTTAAATGTTATTTAATAGTTTGATATTTTATTTTTTACATATATTATTATATATAATATTAAATTTTTATTTAATTATATGTCATTGGTTTGATCATTGATCCAACTGGCTAGACCATAAGAATTGTGAACTGCTAACATTTCTGATTTAACATTCGCTCGGACTTTTAAAACATTACTCTGAGACATCTCGAGTTAGAAGGTTAATAGCAATTGGAAATAGCAGGATGACCTTCAGTTTTTGTATTCAAGTTACAGGATAAAGTATGGGCTAAATGCAAATAATTAAGATTTAATAACCTTTCAACTTGAACGAAGAGTCGATATCATAAACAAGTTTCTTTTCAATCTTTTGTAATTTGCCTAAGAATCTGACTACTTGAAGAATTAGAAATCTAGTGTCCTAACCCACAAATAAAACCCTAGCAAATATATTACATACCTTGCAAAAACGTGCTACGCACGACATATAAAGATAGTTTATATCAAATATAAACATAATTTTGTTTTCAATTGGAGTCTTGAGAATTGTTATGATGGCGTTGACCTTTTAAAGTTCAACCTATCTAAATTTCCAAAAAAAAATTATTTAGGGATTGGCTGGTAAATTTAACTTTATATTTTTATTAAAAAAAAATAAGTTTACTTTGTTAGGAGATGAATTGCTGAGCCATTGTCTTGGTCCAAAAGCTCGCCATATTGAGCGGAACAGTTTAGCCCTCTTAATGAAGTTCACGAAAATGAGTATTGCGTCTTTTAGAAAGGTCTTTTTCATACAGAGAGCCAATTACACTCATGAAACTTGAGAGCAAATATTGGACATTGAGTGCAGAATAGAAAATCTAATCCTAGACGTGCAAGAACAGAATCTTTCAATCATTGATAGAAAGACAAAATATTAGGATCTTTGTTTATGAAATACAAACTCTCAACGAAACACCCAGCATAAGCGTCAAAATATTCCTGTTGTTAGGCTCCGCCAATTTCTTGATTGGATCAACTAAAACTATAGCTCCACTGTTAATACGCGTGACCACTTTTCCGCTGCTAGTTAGACGCAATATGTTACGCATGCGCCCATAACAATCTGAATCACAGTGTAATATTTCAGTCCATGGCTCGGCAACACCATATTCTTTCATCACCCAAACACTGCACACCCATCGTTGGTACTCTTCTAGACAATGATTCACCACACCAAGCGAATGGCGTCCTTCCACAACAAATAATCTTGATATATATACCAAAGATTCTTCACTTGATTGTTGGGGTAATCTTAATTCTCCAAATGTTTCTTCGGTCACATTAAATGATAGAATAAATCGGTCCTTTAAATCACGTGGACGATAGGAAACCCAATGTACTGCGCCGTTCACAAAAACTAGGGGTAGCCACTCGTGACCATTATAACTAAAATAAAACTGAGAACCTCTAACAGCAATAATTCTCCAAGAATGAGAAGAAAGAGAGTACACCTGGACGTGAGGAGTAGCTTGTTGAGAGACAGGAGTCATAATTCTAATGACCTTGTAATCGTTGTTCCGGGAATCAAAACCAAACCCAAGACATATATCATAATTGGTACGATGTTGACGGTTGCGTTTCTTGGAGGTCATGATTGGTTTGGGAAGCACCACATATTTTCGAAGCAAGGGATTCCAAATAAGGATAGTTGCGGAACCTGACAGTGAATAGTCAGCAGAGCATACGAGGCCATTGCATGTGACGGCAAACAGTGTACAACGATCCGACCGAAATAGATGAGAGAGTGGGAATCTCTGTATAAATAAGTCATCAGTTTGTTGACTCGGTGAGTACAATGAGTAAGAATCCTCTTTATCAGGGTCACGCCGCCCTTTGTCTGTTTGAAGACAGAACTGAATAAAGAAGGAGTTTTTGCCATTGGAAGCTTGGATTGTACGGTTGAGATGATCGGATATGAAAGTTTGATCCGTGATGAGGGATTTCCAAGCCCTGCAAACAGTGGTGAATTTCACAAGAGACCCGACGGGGTAGCCTGTGAAGAATTTCGTCCACAATTTCTAGGGGTAAATGACCAGACATATTGCTTCGGCTTGTAAATATATATGGACCCAACCCTATCCTATCCTTGATGACTCCACTCTTTAGCAATTCGCACAAAAGAGACCAGCGGAATAGTTTCTGGGGCAAAAGGCACATTTTTTTTGACCAAGGGGCAAAAGGCACATTGGGGTTAGTTAAAGGAAAAGAATGACTCTAATGGGAACGATGGTAGAAACCCTAATCCTACCCTATCTTAATCCTATCCTATTAAAGGGTTGAATGAATAATGAATTTTCAAAATACTAGGAAATAAGATATACTCCTAAAATGTTTAAACATCTGGAAAGGTATAAAAGTATTTAAAATAATCTAATTTGGAAGATGGTTGGCAAATGATATTTAAAGGGCTTGCAAATCTTGGCTCTCTATCCATAACTACTCTCCTTAGTTAATTTAAAAACTAGAAGCGTCTCTAAAAAATAAATTCGACCATTAAAAGATATTTTTAATTAGATTATTTAAATAATCTAATGAGTGTGAAAGGTTTTAACTTTCAATGAATAATGGATTATCAGAAGATAATAAAAAATAGTGGGAAATAGAAAGATATTAAAATATTTAAAATAATCTTAGTTTGAATATAGATGGCAAATGATATCTCAAAATGCTATCTAAAGGATATAAATCATACTCCTTTGATCCTAAATATAAAACCCATTTTGTAGTATAATTTATAATACAAAATGAGTCTTATATTTAGAGCCAGAGAGAGTATTGTAAAAGACAATTTAATTTAACTATGATTAAATAATATTTAAAGTAATCTTTTAGTAGTTGAATCTTGGAATTTTGTAATTTACACTACAAAATGAGTGCTTCAAGCTCGTGACAATCGACACCCCTTGGTTATACACACTGTCATTACTTCTATCCTCTCCTTCAAATACCCTTTCATTCCGGCGTGCCACAAGAGCTAGCGAATGGTAGGAAAGAGTTCGCCCCACTTTTTCCGGCAAATGTTTCGTTTGAGCCAAGTTTTAAGAGGGAGGGCGAAGAAATCTCTGTCAGTTTGTGAAATGCCAAGGTTCGTCCAAATTAAAGCCTCTTAGTGTTGCAGCAATCCCGCAACACGTGAATCAGATCTTCTGCTTCATGCTGTGTAATCCAATTCCATGTATTGAGTGCATGATTAATTTTGAAGGGAAATTATCATTTTCTTTTTCATTATCCTTTTCATTATAAACTTTGAGGCACCTCGAGTTAAGAGATGTTTAAGATGTATAGCAATTGGAAATAGGAGGAGGACCTTGACTTTTTGTATGCAAGTTATATGATTATTTTTTCGGCGCCCACGAGTTCGGTCCAAGTTGAAGCAAAGTATATTTCAATGTAAATAATTAAAATTTAATAACTTTTCAATTTTACAACAAGTGTCTTTTCAATATTTTGTAATTTGCAAGAAAATGTTAGGTAAGTTATTAAATGCCCATCCTTGCATCATTAATAATCCTATAACCAGTGGGAAGAGGGAAACGTTTTACAACAAGAATCTTTCAATAAATGTTAGGTAAGTTATTAAATCTGCAAATAATGGTGAATTTCACAAGAGACTTGACGATTAGCCAGTGAAGAATTTCCTCCGCAATTTCTTCGGGTAAATGGTCAGACATATCGCTTTGGCTTGCAAAGTTTTCTGGGGTGCGTTACTTACAAGAAAAAGAATCACCGATGGGAAATATTTTAAGAACCCAATCCCACGATATCCTAATTTAATTTAAAAACCATTAGTGTAACTATGGATAGGAGGAAGAGTTTGATGAAGGACTCAGAGTTAAAGAAGTTGGAGTCATTGGTGAGCAGCGCGACCTTTTGTTGTCAGAATTCCTAGGGTGACAAGTCTTCAGGGCCTGTTGGCTTCACAGATTTGGTTCCATCTTCCAGCATTGCTGGGTCATAGATAGGGAAGGCATTATTTAGGAAATTAATGGGTTTGATTGTGATTGCGATGGGGCGGTGGTAATAACAATCTTTGTGCTGAAGAAAAGTAGGTCTATCAGGTGAGGGATTATATGCTGCTTTTTTAGTCTTAGAAGGTCCTCTTTGTTAAATTAGTGCTGTAATGTTTTGAGACTTACTGAACTTTATTGCTGGAAGGAAAAAAAATCTCAGATTCAGCATCCGTAGCATTATCAAGATGTTTTTGTTTATTAAAAGATGGAAAGAAGTTTCCAAACCATTCATGTTAAGATCTCAGAAAATTGCCTTCGTGTTTCATCGTATGCTTTGAAAACTGCTGCATCAGTTTTCCTGTGCATTTATCAAAATCTACAATGATGAAATACCTTATCTCATTTAGAACTTGTTGATCAATCATGAAGAAGGCTTACCATGGTAATCTGTCAGTAAACCTTAATTATTGAAATCTGGACAGCAAATACTCAAACTGTGAAATTGTGTGGCACATATTTTTCACAAGAAGTTGTGCTAGTTAAAAAGACCAAATCAGGAAATTAGTGGATAACTTGTTTGTTGGCTTAGTAAATTTTTATCGCCCCTGGTAATTTTTTTGGGACCAGAATCTCCCCTGGTATAAGTTTTTTTATAGATATCCTTTTTCCTTTTCCCATCTTTTTTGAAACTATTGCTTTCTTGCACAGTCTGTGTAAAAGGATTTTGTCTTTGTAGTGGCCTTTTAACATGCATATATTCGCATGCATACAGACTAATCCCTCTTAATATGTGAAGATTGTTGGCGGCAGCACCTGCAAAATAAATAGTTAATCCGAGTCACGTCCTAAGGACGCTGTCCTTAAGAGCTATTCCGCAACCACCGGTAGATAAGGATGCGGCACTCCCCAGGATTAAACGGATCCTTCCTGTAAAACAGGGTAAGTAGAACAGCAGAAGATAGTAGTAAACTCAGCTGGTAAGAGAACACACAAGAGGGGGAAGAGAGGAGCTCGAAAACTCTAGAGCTGTGTATTTTGAACCTTGGACTAAAGCACCTTTTTATAGGCTCCAAATAAAGTGAACGTTGGCACCATAACAGCACAACATTCAATAGTCCGTTTTCCTCATTGAATTCAAGTCAATCAAAATTGAGTATATGAATTAATGATAGCATTGTGGAGGTATGGAGGTTTTATAACGTATTAGAATTATTTATGATTTAACCGTTGGAGGCAAAGAGATGAAGCTTCCGGTTGGATTTTCAAAGTCGCCATTTGATATATTAAAGACGTTTAAAAGCTTTCAACGCATCACTCTATTTTGAATTTCATAATCATCTTTTAATACATTAAAAATGTTTAAAAGCACTAGGATTTAGAACCTTTCAGGCGTTAGACAATCATGAGAAAATTTCCGTTGAATAATTTAAATGCTTCAATGCATTAAAGGATTTTAATGGGCCACTTTTAAATCTCTTAATGCATTGGAAATCCATTTAAAACTCTTCTACATTTGATTTTCCTATTCATAATAATAATAAGAAAATCTGTCTATGATTAATGCTTAATTTGTTTTCATCTTCCCACATTCCCAATTAATGTAGGATCCTTTCTTTGACACACCCAAAAAATATTACAACAATCCCCCACATGTGTCAAAGAAAATACCATTAGCTGAGTTACACACATGAGTACAATCATTGTATCTGGTGGTCCTTTGAACTTAAAACCAGACCTAGACCAATAATACTTAGCACACAGAGGTGCCGGTGGTTCTTATGAACTTAAAACCAACATCTCTAGGTGTGTACTAGAGGTATTAATAGTCAGACTGTACCCCCACATTTCTGCTGTTAACGGCGTTTTTGCGCGTTAAAACGGCCATGCGCGTGCCTGGTGCATAACGAATGCTCTAGAGATTTTGCCACAATCTCATAGGAGCGGCCCCACTCCACATTCGTAGAGGTGATTTCATTAAGTGTACCTGCAATGAGCACACCGTCCCGTGAGACTATGAAATCATTAAGAGCTTCCGCTCAGCCTCACCAAAATGCATTCTAGCACTTTCTCACACACCATAGGAAGGGACTACTGGTTTATTTAGTGCTAGCAGAACTAACAGACGACTTGTTCTTACCCATTGAACCTTCTTCATGGGATCACCAATCACAAAGGTTGGGTTGCCATCGCTGTTAATTTCGAATTGGCTTCAGTCCCATTCCCCTCGATGTTTCATAGATTTGTTTCCTCCCCAGAGGTTTCGTTAACGGATCCGCTAGGTTCACTTCTGACCTCACATAATCGATTGAGATTACTCCATCTTTTAGCAGCTGCCTTATAATATTATGTCTCAATCGAATATGTCTACTTTTACCATTAAAGGTTTTATTTTTAGCCGTAGCTATCGCAGATTGGCTATCACAGTGTAAAGACACTGATGGTGTTGGTTTTTCACCCAATGGAATATTCGCTAAAAAGTTTTTCAACCACTCAGCCTCAGAACCAGCCAACTCCATTGCAATAAACTCAGAATCCCTTGAGGATTTTGTTAGTATAGTTTGTTTGGCTGACTTCCATGTTACTGCACCACCACCAAGGTTAAAAATATAGCCACTAGTGGATTTTGTCTCATCTGAGTCTGAAACCCAGCTAGCATCACTGTATCCTTCTAATACAGCGGGAAATCCACTATATAGTATACCATAATTCATGGTACCTCTCAAGTAACTCAATACCCTCAATAGAGCCTCCCAATGCTTACTGCTTGGGCAATGAGTATATCTGCTCAACCTACACACAGCATAAGCTATGTCCGGCCTGGTATAGTTCATTAAATGCAACAGACTCCCAATGATCTGTGCATATCTAGATTGAGCAACTGGATCTCCTTCATGTTTTGTTAAATGCATATTGGAATCATAAGGAGTGCTAACAGGAGAAACATCATAGTGTTCAAACTTTCTCAAGATTTTCTCAACGTAGTGTTCTTGAGAAAGTAGAATACCACGTTCATTCCTTATGATTTTAACGCCCAATATAACCTTTGCTTCACCCAAATCTTTCATATCAAAATTTGAAGCAAGAAAACATTTTGTCTCACACACAATATTCATGCTAGTACCAAAAATAAGCATATCATCCACATATAAGCAAATAATCACACAATCACCATTTACAAGTTTTGTATAAACACAACGTTCTACCTCAACAGTAGAGAAGCCACCACTCAACAAAACTTGGTCTAGCTTTTCATGCCATTGTTTAGGCGCTTGTTTCAAACCATATAAAGACTTAACAAGTTTGCAAACTTTATTTTCTTGTCCAGGAACTACACACCCCTCAGGTTGGGTAATGTAAATTTCTTCTTCTAAATCACCATTTAAAAAGGCTGTTTTGACATCCATTTGGTGAATAAAAAGTTTGTGGATCGAAGCTAAAGCAATCAAGATTCTAACAGAAGAAATCCTAGTCACAGGAGAAAATGTATCAAAATAGTCAATGTTTTCTTTTTGAGTAAAGCCTTTGGCTACCAGTCTAGCCTTATATTTATCAATTGATCCATCTGGAAAATATTTTTTCCTAAAAACCCATTTGCACCCAATAGGTTTTGCTCCTGGAGGCAAGTCAACCAAAACCCATGTTTTATTTTGATTTAAAGAATTTATTTCAGCTTTAATAGCTTCTTTCCAAAACTGAGAATCTAGAGAAGAAATAGCTTCATGAAAATTTTTCGGATCACCTTCTACTAAATAAGTATAAAAATCATCTCCAAAAGATGTTTCTTTTCTTTGTCTTTTACTTCTCCTTAAATTCTCACTCAAACTATCATTTGAAGTTTTTTCTAAAGAAGAGTTTTCAACTCTTTTAGGGACACGCTCAACTTTCAAAGGAAATATATGTTCAAAAAATTCTGCATCTTTTGTTTCAACAATCGTATTAGGATCCAAAATATCACTTTTCAAAACTAGAAAACGATAAGCAGCACTTTTTTGAGCGTAACCAATAAACATGCAATCAGAAGTTTTAGAACCAATCTTTCTCTTTTTAGAATCAGGTAATAAAACCTTTGCAAGACACCCCCACACTTTTAAATATTTGAGGTTGGGCACAAATCCTTTCCATAATTCATAAGGTGTCTTTTTAGTTTTTCTATGGGGTATTCTATTTTGTAAAAAACAAGCAGACAATAAAGCTTCACCCCACAAGTTATCAGGTGCAGCAGAACTCACAAGCAGAGCATTCATCATTTCTTTTAAAGTTCTATTTTTCCTTTCTGCTATACCATTAGATTCAGGTGAATAAGGAGGAGTTACTTCATGGATTATACCCTCTTTTTCACAAAAATCATTTAATAATAAATATTCTCCTCCTCTGTCTGACCTAACTCGTTTAATCTTTTTATTCAGTTGATTTTCTACTTCTGCTTTATACAAAAGAAACATTTCAAAAGCTTCATCTTTATTTCTCAATAAATATACTTTAGTATATCTTGAAAAATCATCAATAAAAGTGATATAATATCTTTTGCCTCCTCTAGTTTGAACTTGTTTTAAATCCCCTAAGTCAGTATGAATTAAAGATAACAATTCAGTTTCTCTCTGAGTAGAAAAGTGTGGCTTCTTAGTTAATTTAGTTTTTGCACAAACTTCACATTTGTTAAAATCATTACTTTTAATTCCATGAATTAACCCAAGATTTTGCAATCTCTTTATATATGATTTATGAGCATGTCCTAATCTAGCATGCCATATGTCAAAAGAATCAATCAAGTAAGCAGAAGAAGATGCATTTTCATTAATTTCAGCAACACTTAAAACAAACAGACCCTGATTACAATATCCTTTCCCAATGAGAACATTGTTCTTAGTCATGACAACCTTGTCAGACTCAAACGACACTCTAACCCCAGCTTTCCCAAGCAGCGCCACAGAGACTAAGTTTGCCCTAACATCTGGGACATACAGCACATCATTCAATGCCAGGGTTTTTCCTGATGTGAGTTTCAGCACCACTTTTCCCTTTCCCTGAACCTTGGCAGTTCGGGAGTTAGCGAGGTAGATGTGGTCTTCTCCTTCTTCAAAGGAGGTAAACATCTTTTTATTTGCACAGATGTGCTTAGTGGCTCCTGAGTCCACTACCCATTTCTTCACATCAATCACAATAAGGGCTTGAGAGACCACTGCAGCTATGACTTCATCATCACTGCCATCATCTCCTTCAACCAAATTCACATTTGGCTTAGGAGGATTATCACCCTTTTGAGTAGCCCTTTTTCTACATTGCGCCGCATAGTGCCCTGGCTTTCCACAGACAAAACAATTGCCTTTCTTTTTGAATTTGGGGTTAGAGTCCTTGGATTTGTAATCAGATTTCTTATTTTTGTTATTTTTGTTTTTGGGATCATACCTCTTGGAGCGCGGTTTCGATTCCACCAAGTTTGCTTTAGCAGCTATTTCCTTTCCTTTTGCGGCTTGTATGGCCTTTCTGTTTGTGTCTTCAATTATTATGTGGGTAATAAGATCTGACAGGGACAACTGCTTCTGTTTGTGCTTTAACTGTTGTTTGTAGTCACTCCATGTTTCTGGCAGCTTCTCGATCAGTATGCCAGCTACGAACTCATCTGGCAGGTTAATCTTCTCAGCACACAGCTCCTCCAACAACTTGTGGTACTCGTTGATTTGCAGCTTGATGTCTTTCTCTTCGGTCATCTCCCATTTGTAGAAGTTCCCCACTACAAATTTCTGCTTCCCAGCATCCTCAGCAGTGTACTTGAGGATAAGAGATTCCCATATTTTGTGTGCTTCCTTATAGACACAGTACACATCGAACAGATCGTTAGATAAAGTGCTGATAAGAGTGTGTCTGCAAACCTTATTGGCATGTGTCCAAATATCTTTCTGGGCTTGATCAACATCTGGGGTTGGTTCGGACTGAGTGAGAGCAGCAGCTACTCCATGCATGTCAAGGACAGAGTAAACTCGCTCCTGCCACCGCCTAAAATTCCTTCCATCAAATGTCTCTATTTTTGAAGTGTCAGGGAACGGCCTAGGAATAGGAACTGCTGTTGGAACAACAGTGACTGGGGCAGCATCATGGTTATTCTGAGCAGCAGTGTTGCGGGGTTGTTCCATGATGGGTCTAGCTCTTAAGATTGTTGGCGGCAGCACCTGCAAAATAAATAGTTAATCCGAGTCACGTCCTAAGGACGCTGTCCTTAAGAGCTATTCCGCAACCACCGGTAGATAAGGATGCGGCACTCCCCAGGATTAAACGGATCCTTCCTGTAAAACAGGGTAAGTAGAACAGCAGAAGATAGTAGTAAACTCAGCTGGTAAGAGAACACACAAGAGGGGGAAGAGAGGAGCTCGAAAACTCTAGAGCTGTGTATTTTGAACCTTGGACTAAAGCACCTTTTTATAGGCTCCAAATAAAGTGAACGTTGGCACCATAACAGCACAACATTCAATAGTCCGTTTTCCTCATTGAATTCAAGTCAATCAAAATTGAGTATATGAATTAATGATAGCATTGTTGAGGTATGGAGGTTTTATAACGTATTAGAATTATTTATGATTTAACCGTTGGAGGCAAAGAGATGAAGCTTCCGGTTGGATTTTCAAAGTCGCCATTTGATATATTAAAGACGTTTAAAAGCTTTCAACGCATCACTCTATTTTGAATTTCATAATCATCTTTTAATACATTAAAAATGTTTAAAAGCACTAGGATTTAGAACCTTTCAGGCGTTAGACAATCATGAGAAAATTTCCGTTGAATAATTTAAATGCTTCAATGCATTAAAGGATTTTAATGGGCCACTTTTAAATCTCTTAATGCATTGGAAATCCATTTAAAACTCTTCTACATTTGATTTTCCTATTCATAATAATAATAAGAAAATCTGTCTATGATTAATGCTTAATTTGTTTTCATCTTCCCACATTCCCAATTAATGTAGGATCCTTTCTTTGACACACCCAAAAAATATTACAACAAAGATTAAAAAAATGAGTTTTGCATTTCATAAGCATAGCTCAGGTTCCAACTACTAATAACATATCACGAGACACACATAAAACTTATCAGCAAATATGAACATTGAGCACAATAGAAAAACTAGCATAACTGATTGGGGAAAAAACCCACCTCAGGTGAACAAGAAATATAAACCAAAACATATAATCTTAATCATATACTTCAGTACCATGATCTTTCAATTAAGTGTTAGAAAGACAGAACATCAGGTCCTTTGTTTACGGAAAACAAACTCTCAACAAAAGATCCAACATAAGCTTCATCAGAATATCTCTGACGACGTTCCATAGGCTTCACCCATTCCTTGATTGGATCAACTAAAACTATAACTCCACCTACAAGTTTCAGGACCACTTTCCCACAGCTAGTTAGAGCTAAAATGCGTGATAGGTACCCATAACGTCTTGAATCACATTGGACTATTTCAGTCCATGAGTCGGTAATACCATATTTTTTCATCACCCAAATACTAAATACCCTTCAGTTCCTTCTTCCAAGATGATTCACGATGGAAAGCGAGTGGCCTCCTTCGACAGCAAGTAATCTTGATACAACAAGATCTTCACTCGACTGTTGTGGCAACTTCAATTCTCCCAATTTTCTTCAGTCACATCAAACTATAAAATAAATCTGTACTTTGAACCACTTGTACGGCAGCCAACAATCCAATGAACTGCCCCATTCACAAATACTGAGGTTAACCAATCATTGTTTGAGTAACAAATGCAATAAAACGGAGGAACTCTAACATTAATAATTCTCCAAGGACGAGAAACAAGAGAGCACACCTCAACGTGAGGAGTATCTTGTTGAGCGCAAAGAATCATGAGTCCAATGACCTTATAATCGTTGTTCTTGGAATCAAAACCAAACCCAAAATGTAGATCATGATTGTCATTCAGTTCATGGTTCCGTTTTGTGCAGGTCATGGTTGCTTGGGGAAGCAACACATATTTTCGAAGCAAAGGATTCCAAATGATGATGGTTAGTTGCAAAACTAATAGTGAATAGTCAGCAGCACACGCGAGGCCATTGCATGTGCTGGAAAACAGTGTATAACGATCAGGCCGAAATAGATGAGCAAGTGGGAATCTCGGCACAAATAAGTCATCAGTTTGTTGATTAGGTGAGTAGAATGAGTAGAAATCCTCGTGATGCCGCCCTCTGCCATAGAATTGAAAAAAGGAGTTCTTGCCATTGGAAGCTTGGATTAATATGGTACGGTTGAGATGATCGGATATGAAAGTTTGATCTGTGATGAGGGAATTCCAAGCTCTGCAAACAGTGGTAAATTTCACGAGAGACTTGATGGGTAGTCTGTGAAGGATTTCCTCCACAATTTCTTGGGCTAAATGTTCAGACACATCGCTTTGGCTTGCAAAGTTTTTTGGGTAAAAGAATTTATTTATAGAAAAAAACCGACTCTGATGGGAAAATTTTTCAGGAAACCAAATATCCTACTCCTAATTTAATTTAAAAACTAGATGCGTATCTAAAAGATAAATTGAACCATTAAAGGGTATTTTTAATTATATTATTTAAATAACCTAATGAGTGTGAAACGTTTTAACTTGTGATGAATGATGGATTATCCCAAGATAATACAAAAAATATTGGGAAATAGAAAGATATTAAAATATTTAAAATAATCTTATTTTGAATATAGTTGGCAAATGACATCTTAAAATGATATTTAAAATATATAAATTAGATTATAGAAGATACGTTAATTTAATTAGGATTAAACAATATTTAAAATAAATTTCTTTTTGGTGAAAGGTACGGGGCTCAAAGGCCCAATATTATTGAATCATCACTGAACGGGGGATAGCAACTCCCACCCAGTCAGCATATAACAGCCTTCTTACAATCTGGGGAGGACTTTCAAAAATCATCTCCTCCATATCTATTTCAAAACTGTAATTTGCAAGGCAATCCGCAACATTATTCCCTTCCCTATAAACATGTTGTTTAGTAGTTGAATAGCAAGACAAAGGTTATACCGTGGAGCGTCCTTTATCGAGTTTTTTGCTGGTCTCTTTGGAAGGGGAGAAATCGTAATGATGTTTGTGTTTATTGTTTAGTCGGTAGGAAAAATTAGGGGGAAAAAGAATATTCAGAATAAAACTCCCAAAAAAAAATAGTAAATTTTTCATTGGTTAAATTTTTTTAATAATCAAAATTTATAAATGAATGTTCTTAATTGATGAGATACTTGTTTTGCCTTGCCCTCCGTTATTAAGTGTTTACCTGTCCAAAAACTAGTATATTCTGATGAATTTTTCAGCGAGATTCATTATCTTCACGTACCCCTGCTCAGTAAATAATAAAAAATCCTTATAATAGACAACAACAATAATAAAACCTTATCCTATTATGTCGGATCGGCTATATAGATCACACAATGTGATTGAGTCCTATTCAAAACCAAATCTTTAGATATATTGTTAATTGAAGGATCTCACTTAATGATTTCATAAAAAATCCTTATAACAGATATATTAAAAAAAATTGGGGATTAATGTGGACATTGAAAAGTTATGATCACTGTTGATTGTTGAAGAAGTGTTAGGGTCTAATTGAATTTTCATAATTTTATTTGGGTTTGGTCTTGGGCCTGGGCACTCTTTTCCGATCAAAAACTGTGAACGACTTGAAAAGTTACATGAATTACGTTTTTGTTGCATTAGCCCAACTTTTGGTTAGTTGATTTTTAACTAGTTATGCCTGTACTGAGTTTTAACTACCTGCCTATGGATTAAAACTTTGAATGTTTCTGTTTTCTGTTTCTATATTTTTAGAATAGATTTATAAAATTATTTTTAATTTTTGGGAAAAAAATTTTATTTGAATAATTGTTTTACAAATTAATATAATTTTTTGTCCCTACAATTTAGACACATTTTGGTTTTAATCCTTCAAATTTCAAACATGTGGTTTTAGTCCCTTAAAATTTAGTTCATCTTTAAATGTTAATCTCTAAAGATAGAACAGTATTAAAATCTATTAAAGTATAATTAACAACATTAAAAGAAGTGACATAGACTCATCAAATGACATATAATTGGATCTTGTGTGGATAACATAGTCCAGTACAATGAACAACTCTTAAAATGGATAACAATGAAGAAAAAAATGGGAATTAAACAACTACATTTTGAGGACTTGATTTTTTTCCCCCTTATTATCCGCACAAGATCTAGCTGTGTTAAGTGATGAGTCTACTTCACCACTTTAATGCCATGTATGATAATTTAGTAGATTTTAATACTGTCATATTTTTAGAGACTAATATTTTAATATGGACAAATTATAGATACTAAAACCATGGGTTTAAAATTTGAGAGACCAAAATCAAAATAAACTCAAATTTTAGGGATCAAAAATTATGTTAAACCTTATTTTAAAAATTTGCATTTGGAAACAAAAATTCTATTTGAACAATTGTTTTTAAAAAATTGCATTTGAGAGGAACAATTTGGCGTTTTGGGAGAACATCAAAACTTCTCAAAACTTTCATATCATATCACTTTTTTCGGGTGTGTCTGGCTTAAAAGAGGGGAGGAGAGAAAAAAGATTTTAACAGAGAGGGAGAAAGGAGAAAGGAAGAGAGAAATTTTAATATTATCTTATTTGTAATGATGAAAAGAGAAGAGACGGAGGAGAAGGATTTTATATTATCTAATATATGATTTGATAAGAATGTAACATTTACCATTCCTTACACACATGGTGTAAAATCAGAAGGGTAGTATGAGAATATTAAAAATAAATTATATACAAATCTCCCCAGTTTGGGAGGGAACGGTTATGAGAGGAGATGAAGGAAAACCTTAAATTTTTCCTCCCCTCCTAAAAATTTTAGCAATCCAAACAAAGAGATAGGAGCACCCCCTCCTCTCCCCTCCCCTCCCCTCATACCAAGCAAGTCCTTAGCTTTCGAAATATTTTATTTGGCTCATTCTAACCTTTCATGAAGGTTTTTGTGTGTGTGCAGAACATAGCATTAGTTTTTCTTCCTAACACACTTTAATTGTCCTTAAAAACATTTAATACTTATACCAAAATTAATGCTTTTTTATGATTGTAAACTAATACAAAATAACTTTTGCTTTTAAAAAAGAGATGTCTAAATAAAAAATCATTTTTTAGACAATTAGAAGATCATCACTTTTTTTCAAGCTTAAACAAATGGTTCCTAAGACATGTTTTTAGTTGTCTCTAAAAGATTTAAGTTGTAAAATTTGTGAATGACATAACATGTCGAATTTATAACTACTAAAATTATTTAATGTTTAAGAAATTTTGGAGAAAATATTATAAACTATTATTTTAGGTATTTAGAAAGTTTATGAAGAGGTTTAATTTCCTCAATATGGCTTAAATAAATTTGAAGCAAATAAAGGTCTATATTTTCGGGATTTCAGGAAAAAAATAGTTAAAGGTTAATTTTTTAACTATAATTTTAGTATAATTATTTTATAAGTTAAAGAAGTTAATTAAGCCAAAAAATTCTTATAAGGAATCAATTTTATAGAATTAAGGCTAATTTTCTTGGATAATTCAAGAACAAATAATTTAGAGTTTATTTTTGGTTCGAAAATTTTAGAGAATTGCCTTATAAGGTCAAAAAGCTAATTGAAAAATAAAATCCTTATAAAATATTAAGTATTAATTTCTTGAAATTATTTGGTATTTTAGAACAACGGATAAGGGATGAAACTAAAAACAAGCTTTATAATTGAAGGGTAAAATGGTCATTGGGTATATTGAAACTTAAACTCATCCATCTCTGCTTCATTCGCTTAACCTGCAACTAGAAAGAAAGCGAGAAAGCAACAGAAAGAAAAGAGAAAATGAGAGGAAGAGGAAGAGATGAAGGGAGAAAAAGAGGAAGAAGAAGACTCAAGATCTCACATGCAAGCTTAAATATAGATAGAGAGGAGTTCTCTAAACATTATGTCATCTTTATTTTCTTTAGTTGCTATTTATTAGGAACGAAGATGATGTTTGAAATATAGTTTTAGGTGGCATGAGTATTTTAAGCTATGTTCTAGGGCTTTCAAATGATGGACTGTAATAATGCTCTAAAAACTAGAAAAATGGATTACAGTTTGTTGATTTATGAAGTAATATTGTTTTCTTAAACTGAAATAAAGATAAGGTTAGTTATGAAGAGTGAAGAATTGAGTTAGAAGCTTAAAATGGATTAGAAGTTTACTGTGTTAATGTCTTAAAAAGTTGAATTAGTATTATAGGCTATTAAATTATGTCTAGAGAATCTAATATGGTGGTGAAAACCATGTTCTTGAAGTTGAGGACATATTAAAGATAAATCTTTTGGGTATACTTCAAATCTCAAAAAACTTTCAATGAAATAAAAGTAGAAGCAGCATATGCATACTCTTTCGGTACTGCAAAGACAATATTAGTAAGCAATGTTTAGTCTTAATAATAGTATCAGAACTCTATTTATCATTTTATAGTGTAATATCTTTATGCTCATTAGTATTATTTTTTTCTTAATATAATTTCTTAACAATTTTTTTTTATTTTTAACAGTTTTTTATAGATTTTAAAATCAAGAAAGTAGAAGAAGAGGGGTGGAGAGCTTTTTTTTTTTTTTTACAATTTACTCATTTATATTTCTAGTATTATTTTTTTAAATTGAAATGAAGATAAAGTTGGGTATAGAAGGTGAAAAATTGAGTTAGAAACTCAAAATGTATTAGAAGTTTACTGTTTTGATATCTTAAATTGTTAAATAAGTATTCTAAATTATTAAATTATGTCTAAAGAATCTAATATGGTGGTCAAAATTATATTCCTGTAGTTGGAGATACATAAATGATAAATTTTTTGGGTATATCCCAAATCTGAAATTTTTTTTCAAAATTTAAGGATATTACGATGATAAGAACTATATAAGATTGACGAAATGTAAAAAAAAATGTTTAAAACTATTAGTGATGCCACATGCACACTTGATTATGTTCAAAAGTTTTGAATTGACGGTGAAATATTACTTTTGAAACTAGAAACAAGTTTAAGAAAATATTACTCTAACTTTTTATCTCTTCATCACTTGCATTGCAGTGAAAATAAGATTGTGATCTCAGGTGAAACATGATTTTTATGGTCTAAATATACAAATAATTTTTTCTCTTCTTGTACCTTTTATAAATGTCATTAAGTCATGTTTTCTTATTTCTTTTTCTTTTAGAAAAACATCCAGTTTTTTGTCGGACTTTATCTTTCTCCTTCCTTTAAAGTAGATTTGGTTAGATTTGATTATTTATTGTCTTAACTTTTTATCTATATTCACGATTTCTACAAGAATGTTTGGATTAACTTTTAATCTTCTATTTACAATTCTCTTGAACAGTTTTTTTTATTACCGAATAAAAACAAAAAAATAATAATATTTTAATTATCATAAATTTATAATTTCTAAGTTTATTAATTTTTTATACTTTATCATTGATTTAACTGTAATAACAGAAAAAAAAACTTGTAATCATTAGGCTTATTATTCTTTCCTTTTCTGTGATGTAATGAAGAGATAGAAGCAACATTTATATACTTTTTTCATATTGTAAAAGCAACATTGATAAGTAACATTAAGTCTCAAAGGTGATATCAGAGTTCTGATATCACTAATTATAAATATTAGAAGATAAATATAAAATTTTGTTTTACTTGTTGGTACCAGAATTTTATTTATTGTTTTGCAATATGCCTTCTTATTGCTCTTTAATATTACTTTTTTCTAATTAAATTTTTTAAAAAAATTTACTATTTTTTTATTTTAATCATTTTTTATAGGTTTCAAAATCAAGAAAATAAAAAAAAGGGAGCAAGTAATAAAATGATGAGTGCTGAAACTTGTTTTTTCGGATTATGGTAAAAGAAGACATGACCAGAACAATAACTAGGTGGATATTTTATGATATTATAATTCTCTAATTCTTTTTAATTTTAAAAGCAATAAATTATAATTTTTTCTTTGTGCATCTTGTGCTGACTTGTACGAAATTATTTGGAGACAAATATTTTATAATATTATAATTTTCTAATTCTCTTAATATTACTTTTTCTTAATATAATTTCTTAACAACTTTCTCTTTTATTTTTAACAGTTTTTTTTATACATTTTAAAATTAAGAAAGCACAAGAAGAGGGCCGAAGTGTATTTTTTTTTATAATTCAGTAATTTATGTTTCTGCTTTTGTTTGGTTAAATTGAAATGAAGATAAAATTGGATACGGACACTACAAAAAAATATGTTAATTCTAGCGGTTATGGTGTTACATTTCTAGCGGTTTTAACCGCTACAAATAACATTTGTAGCGGTTAACGAAACCGCTAGAAAAACAGGTGTTAGAAAAAATTTCTAGCGGTTATCTCAACCGCTACACATCATGGTCAAAACGATAGAACATTTCTAGCGGTTACGAACCGCTAGAAATTATCTGAAGGAGACACATTACTAGCGGTTACAAAACCGCTAGAAATTTTTTCCGGGGAAACGTTTCTAGCGGTTTTATAACCGCTAGAAAAGTTTCCCCGGAAAAAATTTCTAGCGGTTTTGTAACCGCTAGAAACCTGCTAAACGGGAATTAAATAATTTCAGTAGCGCGCGAAAATTACTAGCGGTTATAGAACCGCTAGAAATATTTGGGAAATTAAATTTTCACACCAATTGAATTTTTAGAATGGCGGGAAAATTTTCTAGCGGTTCTTAACCGCTAGAAATTTTGGCGCGAAATTTAAATTTGACGAAATATTTCTAGCGGTTCTGAACCGCTAGAAATGTTTACCGTGCCAGAAAAAAAAATTTATGGTTTTTCATATTATAATTTTAAAAACCATTAAATAAATTATTTTGAAGAATTTTTGTTAATTTGTATAATTAGTTATATGTTACATTTTATATATTCAAATTTTGTAATAAAAAATATGTAATTAAATTATGAATGTGTTAAAAGAAGTGAATTTAATCTAACAAGATAATTTAATTGAATATTTAATAAGATAGTTGAATTGAAGATGATATATTTTGGAATATTGAACCTATAGTATTAAGTTGATGAGTATTTGAATCAGTTGAGGAGGGCATGACAAATGTGGAGAAGAAAAATCTGAAAGGAAAGAAGAAATAAATATGTTAGTAAATTTTAAATAAAAACAAATAAAAGATACAATGAATTATAAAATAAAATTCACTTACCATAGAGTAAAGAGAAAAAAATCACAATATGAGATAGTAAGAAAAAAAGAGAGAATTATGAAGAAGAATAGGAGAGGAAGGAAAAGAGATGGAGTAAATGAATGTAGAGAAGATATGATATTTATAGAGATCAGCGACACATTTGTAGCGGTGTTTTTGTAGCGTTTTATAACATTTTGTAGCTGTTATTCATTTTCTAGCGTATATAAAAGCGCTAGTAATTAGTAGCGGTTACATATGTAGCGGTTATTAACCGCTAGAAAGTTAGTATTTTTTATTTGTAAAATCTGAACGAATTTTAATTTACAGGTATGTATTTTGTAGCGGTTCATAACCGCTACAAATTTTTTCACGATATTGTAATTTGTAGCGGTTATTAACCGCTACAAATTACAATTTTCACGAAATTGTAATTTGTAGCGGTTAATAACCGCTACAAATTACAATTTCGTGGAAAAATTTGTAGCGGTTAATAACCGCTACAAATGAAAATTTTTTTATTTTTAAAAAAATTTTACGAATTTTAATTTATACATATGTATTTATGGACGAAAAATTTGTTAAATAATTTATTTTGGATGCTGCTACTCTCCATCATCATCCGGCCTGAAAGGACATATTTTAAAAAAATTTGTTAAATTTATGTTGTATTTGGAAAAAATTAGTAATTAGTAGTTAATTATTTAAATAATTTAAGAAAAGACGTGTACCTGATAAGTGGCAAATTATCATCTCCTTGAGGAAAGAAGTCTTCAAAATTCGAGGGTTGGAAGGGTTCACTGTCGTAAATAATGTCACCATCACCCATATCGTAAAGATCCCGTGGCTTGAGGTGAACGACCATATTCCAGTCTTTATGTTTCTCGTCCTCGACATAGTAAATTTGGTGTGCCTCAGAAGCAAGGATATATGGCTCATCATCTTCAGATGCCCCCGTATGAATAAGTCTTGAGAAATTGACTGAGGTGATGCCCAAATGGTCAGTAGCGAGTCCCCGTGAAGTTGTCGTATTTGCCCAGGAGCATTTGAACAGTGTCACGGTGAAAAGCTGGTAAGTCAACTCAATAATGTCAATTAGCTTTCCATAGTAAGTGACGCCTCCAAAGCGCATATCGCCATCACTACTGCTAGCATAACATCTCGTTCCGAATGTCCCGCAAACTCCAGAGTTTTGTGTGAGCAATCCCTGATCACGTGCAACCGTACAGAACTTGAAGCCGTTGACATTGTACGCGGTAAACCTCCGTGCATGGTCTAACGGACCGAGAGAAAGAGCTCTGAATTCATCTGTGTATGGGCTGTTGTCATTACGTATTCGACGTGTAAACCAACTGGGAAACTCTTTGTGGACTCTTTTATCAATCTCAGCAGAACGCGCACGGCCCCGTAGCTGACGCCTGAGATAACTCCTAAACTCACTATAGTAAAGTGTAATTTGTTAGAAGAGTCAATAAGAAACAAATATAAAGTGTAAAAGCTAGTGAGCTTATATGATATATATACTTACTGCATGAAGGGTTCAACTTGGCTGCAATTTATCAAAACGTGTCTGTGTGCCTGGAGTTTCTCTGTAGGAGTGAGTCTGAAGAATTCATATCCTCCAACTGGTTTCCCAACAGGAGGAAATAAAGTTGACGTGGAAGGACCGGGAGGAGAATCATCTACGCGACGCGGGCGGTTAAAAGATGTCTCCATGTCATCAAAGTACCTCGAACAGAAAGTTAGGACCTCATCTCCGGAATAACCTTCTGCTATTGACCCCTCAGGCCATGCCTTATTCCTAACATATGATTTTAATTTTCCCAAGTACCTGTAAGTTAAAATTGCATTAATAATTACGAGTAAATGAAAGAACAATGTGAAATTTAAAGAGGCGGGAATAAAAGATAATCTAGTACCTCTCTATAGGGTACATCCATCGATAGTGAACTGGGCCAGCAACCTTTGCTTCTCGAACAAGGTGGACAGTCAAGTGAACCATAACAGTAAAGAATGATGGAGGAAATATCATCTCCAAGTGACAAAGTGTAAGAATAATTTTATTTTGCAGCTGATCAAGCTCTTCCGCTACCAAGACCTTCGCACACAACTTCTTGAAAAATGAACATAATTCTACCAAAACCACCGATACATCAGAAGGAAGTGTGTTTTTCAAGGCCAATGGAAGTAACTGTTGCATAAGAACATGAGAGTCATGACTTTTCAACCCAGTAACCTTTCGAGCCTGCAGATCGATACACTTGAGATGTTGCTAGAATATCCATCTGGTACTTTTATGTTCTTCAACGTCGAGAGGAAGATATCCTTGTTCTGCTTTGTCAAGGTGAATTTAGCTGGCTGAAACTTGTCGTTTTCATCAGGCCAAGCCTCTTCACGAATTCCCCAGGCCCGTAAATCTTTTCTAGCTGCGAGATGGTCTTTGGACTTTCCAGCTTCATTGAGTAACGTATATAGCACATTATCGCACACATTTTTTTCAATGTGCATAACATCCAAACTGTGTCGTAGCAAATTAGATTCCCAATAAGGAAGAGTGAAAAATATGCTTCTCTTCCGCCATTGCATAGGTTGCGTATCAGATGTCCCACGAGATCGTCGTCCCAATCGTTCGGGATCCACACTCTTACCAAACTCGATATGAACATCTTCTAACTGCCGCAAAATATCCATACCAGACAAAGTAACAGGAGGATCTCTCTTCTCCTGTTTCCCATCGAAGCGAATCCGTTGCAATCTAAGTCTGTGCTTGGAATCAAGGAACCGTCGATGTCCTATGAAGCACCACTTGCGACTGTGTGGAAGGCGACATGGCACAGAATCAAAATTGCACTCAGGACAGGCCAACCCAGTATGCACATTCCAGCCAGACAAAGTTCCCAAACCGGGAAAATCACTTATTGTCCACATCAAGGCTGCACGGAGATTGAATAGTTGCTTGTCATGTGAGTCATATGCCTCAACACCATTCGTCCATAGGTCGAGCAATTCGTGTATCAACGGTTGCAGGTATACGTCAATATCATTTCCTGGTGCTTTCTTGCCAGGAATGATCATGGAAAGCAAAAAGGAGCTCTGCTTCATGCACATCCAAGGTGGTAGATTGTATGGAATTAACACCACCGGCCAGATACTGTAACTTGTGCTCATGTTTCCGAAGGGATTAAAACCATCGGTTGCCAATGCAAGACGTACATTTCTAGGATCATTGGCAAAGTCTGGAAATTTCGCATCAAACGCTTTCCACGCCTCCGAGTCTCGTGGGTGCCTTAACCTACCATCTAGGTTTTCCTCAGTCGCGTGCCACCTCATGTGCTGAGCCATTTTTGATGACATATACATTCTTTGCAACCGTGGTTTCAAAGGAAAGTATCTAAGAAAATAATATATTAAAAATTTAAAATACCGAATATTTTTAGAGACGGAACAAGTAACACGCTGTAATAATTTGTACCTGAGAATTTTGGCCGGTTTCTTCTTTTGCTTCTTGCCCTTTCGTACCGACTTATAGCGTGACGTCTTGCATCTCGTACAAATCTCTTTGTTGGCATCATCTCCCCAGTATAGCATACAGTCGTTTGGGCATGCATCTATCTTCTTATAGTTCAAGCCAAGCTTGTTAATAATCTTTTTTGCTTCGTAAAAAGACGGAGGGAATTCAGCTTGGGGGAAAGCATCTCCCAGTAACTCCAGCAACATAGACATCGCCTTGTCAGTCATACCGCACAAGCATTTGATGTGATACAGCCTCACCAAGAATGACAACTTCGAATACTTTGTACACCCAGAATAAAGAGGCTTGTCAGCTTCGGTCATGAGGTCAAAAAATTCCCGAGCAGTT
This sequence comes from Neltuma alba, assembly GCF_004799145.2. Lineage (NCBI taxonomy): Eukaryota > Viridiplantae > Streptophyta > Magnoliopsida > Fabales > Fabaceae > Neltuma > Neltuma alba. The sequence goes on from NW_021633167.1 coordinate 46,893, forward strand.
TCGTTTCTTAGAAACTCCGGTTGAGGTCCCTCTACTTCATCTTCGTTGGGATTCGAGCTTTCGTGAACACCAAAAGCATCACGCACAGCATCATTCACGGCATCGGCCTCATCCACTCGAACTCCCATCCGTGAAACTACTGGCACTGACTCAGCACCCATATCTAGCCGTTCCCCATGTAGTTGCCAAAATACGTACTCTCGCGGAAAAGGCTTAAAGATTAAATGTTCCCTAACAATATCTTTGGGATGCCACTTTTTGAAATTACATTTAGGACAGGGACACTGAATCTTACCATTTACGGCAGCATTGGCGAAAGCAAAATCCAAGAAATAGTTTAGACCAGCCAAGTATTGCGGAGTCGACCGGTGCAAGTTGATCCACGACCTATCCATGACTAATAATGCTCAAATTAAATTAATAAATGATTATAGAATTATTTCGAGTAATTAATATGTTTAACGTGTTTAATAAATTGTAATGTTGATGTTGTAATAAATAAATAAATATTTCAATATTAATTAGTACTTGACATAAATAAAATTATAGAAATAAATCAATAAAGGAAACAAATAAATATAAAATTTAGATAAATATCTAAATAATATATAAAACCGTAAAATTAAGATTCTAATAAAATCCGATACAATGAAAGCAAATCATGGGTGGGGGGCAGAAGCAGCATCATCGGGATCATCCTCTGCTGAATCCTCCGGCTGACGGTGGGCAGGCCGCTCAACCTGCTGGGACTGGACTGGCGGATGGCGGGGTAGGGGCGGGACTGGTGGCATGTGTAGGTCGGGGATGTCAGGAACCGAGATGTTTGGAGCTATACTGACCACCACATGACGCAGAGCCGTAGCAGCTGCCAAGAGCTGGTCAAGCTGCGTCTGGAGCTGACGATCACGCTCCTGGAACTGACGATCACGCTCCACGATCCTGGCCTCGAACTCTTGTCTGAGCTCCTCTCGCAATTCCTCTGAAGATGAGGAACCCGGCCGCTTCGCACTCGCATGAGAGCTCCCAGCAGTATATGAAGGGCCAGCGCCACTTGAGCGGGGCAGCCTAGTCGGTGTAGGTCCAAGTCCAAGCCCGCTAACTCGACCAGGGTGCTGCGGCCGGCCAAGACCCGCTAAAAGTGAGGCGGTGGGATCCAAGGCAGACCCCTGAGACTCACGCAACTCGGAATCGACCTGAGTCATCCGTGCCTACCAAAATTAATATAAAGAAGTTAATTATAATATAATGATATCTACACTGTGATATTATATTAATATTTAATTTATTACTTACCGCTATCTCCTCAACCTCATCCGACGCACGCCCGTCTCGGGGTCTATACACCATCGGCCACATCTCGCCATAAGTGGGCGTGTATCCCCGCTCCTGCTGCGTCTTTTCTATCTGTAAATGAAATCAAAGAAATAATTAGTTACAAATTAAATACATCTACATATTTAATAAATTTATTTCAAGTACTCACAATCTCGTCATAAGTGATCGCAAAGCTCCTGGATCCAGCCCTATGACGTATCGTCTGATGCCTGACGCTCCTAGCATTTCTCCTAGAAAGAGCCTGAAGCAAAATGTAAAAAAATTAAATTAAATGAGTCAAGTCGGATAAAAAATAAAGAAATTATAATTAATACAATATTATCATACCATCTGGTCAGCCGTCATCCTAAAATAGACGTAAGTAGACCAGTCTTGGTCCGGGACTCCACCAGGTACATCTGCCAGTATCTCCTGGAGGGGCCTCGTCCCGTCACCTTTCTTCTCCCTCCACAGGTCGGCCCTCCTGTTCTTCCATGCCATCCCCAGCCTCTTGATCGTGTCAGCCCTCAACTCCTCCCCCAGAATAAATTTACTCTATGATTAAAATAATAAATTAACTAAATAACAAATTATAAACAAATAATTAAGCAATTTCAATAATTAAAAACAAATAATTAGTTTTTAACTAATTTAACAATATTATAAATAAAATATAAATTAATCAAAGTTTAATAATAATTAAACAATTAAGTAATTTAAATAAAAAAATATTTTTACTCAACTAAATTTAAAATTATTATAAGTAATAAATTAATGAAATCAATAACAAATTATTTTCATTTAACTACTTTTAAATAATTTAAATTAAAAATATATATTCATTTAACTACTTTTAAAAATATTATAAATAACAAACAAATTAAATAAATAAAAAATTATAATCAAACAATTAAATTATTTGAAAACAAAATATATAATCATTTATTTAAATTAAAAAAAATTATAAATAACAATTTTATATTACCTTCATTATTTCCCAGCCTTGCTGCTTCTTGTCTGAGGTGATCTTCTTCCAGTCCTGCACGTAGATGGGGAACAGCGTCCACTGCTGACCAAGGAGGCGCACGTACTTGTTGTACAACTGGCCACCTTTCTTCGTCGGTTGGCCCAACTCATTGAGCGGCACAACCACTCGTCCGCCCGTCATCATAGACAGCTCTCTGGCTGTCAGCCTCCGATAGGACCTGTTCCCCTCAGTGTCTACAAAATTTAATTAAGAAATAAATTATATATCAATAAATTAATATAATTTCTATATAAATTAAATACTGATCAAAACTTTAAAAAGTTAAAATAAATACTTACCGACAAATTCCACCTCATAACCAGCCTGACGTCTCGGAGCAGGACGCTGTGCAGCCTGGGGATACTCATTCCCCTGATCCTGCTGCTCCTCCTCCTCCTCCTCCTCGTCAGCAGCATCAGCATGGGGTTGCTCATCCCCAGTAAAATGAGCCTCCTCAGTCCGCTCAATACCATCCTGCTCCATAAAACTGAGGATATCCTCCTCGCTCAAATCGTAGTCATGAATGCTGGGAAATGGCTCATCAGCATCATGATGAACCTCACTGGGTCCAGCTCTCTCAGGATCAACTGGGTCTTTCCCATGTCGACGAGGCATCCTAATAACAACAAATAGTAATTATTTATAAATGAAATAAAAAAAATTAATTTATAAGCTATAACATAATAAAATTAATAAAATAAAACATAAAATAAAAATTATTTATCAATAAATTACTATTTTTACCTGAAAATAAGGATCTGCAACTGAATCAGAACTCAAATATGTTTGTGAAGAAAATTCAGCAGAGCTTCGCTTCCAGAACGATTGAAGAAGTGAGAGTGTGGGGGGGGTATATATAGACCGAAACTTTCTAGCGGTTAGGCACAAAACCGCTAGAAATGTCTAGCGGTTTTGTGCCTAACCGCTAGAAATTCCCAACGGTCATATGACCGTTGGGAATTTCTAGCGGTTCACGGCCGAACCGCTAGAGATTTCTAGCGGTTCGGCCTCGAACCGCTAGAAAGTCTGGCGGTTCGGCCGGGAACTGCCAGACTTTCTAGCGGTTCGCGGCCGAACCGCTAGAAATCTCTAGCGGTTCGGCCGTGAACCGCTAGAAATCTCTAGCGGTTCGGCCGTGAACTGCTAGAAATTTCTAAACTCCTCGGGGAATGAAAAAAATTTCTAGCGCTTCATGCATCAACCGCTAGAATTTTTCAGTGTCTAGCGGTTTATTAGCCTGAACCGCTAGAAAGTAAACGCTACAAATTTGGCGCCAAGTTCCCGCCAAAGCCCGGGGAGTTTTCTAGCTCTAATTTTCTAGCGGTTACCCCTAACCGCTAGAAATGTGCGTTTAATGGTCAAACCGTCTGTATTTTGCAGCGGTTTTTGTAGGAACCGCTAGAAATATCTGAAATTTCTAGCGGTTTTCTTTAACCGCTAGAAAGGTTCCGCTGCTACTTTTACAATTTCTTGTAGTGGGAGGTTCAAAAACTGACTTAGAAGATTAAAATACAGAATACAGATTTGATTAGATTTGATCTTTTATTGTCTTAATTTTCCATCTATATTCACAACTTTTACAAAAAAACATTTGAATTCACTTCTAACCTTCTATGTATTATCCTCTTGAACTTTTTTTTATTATCGAATAGAAAATAAAAAATAATAATATTTTAATTATTATAAATTTATAATTTCTAAATTTATTAATTCCTTATACTTTAATATCGATTTAATTGTAACAAAAGAAAAAAAACTCATAGTCATCAGGCTTGTTACTCCTTTTATGTAATATAATGCAGAGATGGAAGCAATATTTGTATACTCTTTTGATACTGTAAAGATAACATTAATAAGTAATATTAAGTCTTAACAAGTGGCATCATAACTGTGATACCATTAATTATAAGTGTTAGAAGATAAATGTAATATTTTGTTTCACTTGTTGGTATCAGAACTCTGTTTATTGTTTCGTAATATAGCTTTTTTATGCTCTTTAACGTTACTTTTTCTAATTTAATATTTTTAAGAAAATGTACTATTTTTTTACTTTTAATCATTTTGTTATGTTTCAAAATTAAAAAGGTAGAAAAATGGAAACAGATAACATGATGATGAGTGCTCAAACTTGTTTTTTCGGATTATGGTAAAAGAAGACATGACCAGAACAATAACTAGGTGGATATTTTATGATATTATAATTCTCTAATTCTTTTTAATTTTAAAAGCAATAAATTATAATTTTTTCTTTGTGCATCTTGTGCTGACTTGTACGAAATTATTTGGAGACAAATATTTTATAATATTATAATTTTCTAATTCTCTTAATATTACTTTTTCTTAATATAATTTCTTAACAACTTTCTCTTTTATTTTTAACAGTTTTTTTTATACATTTTAAAATTAAGAAAGCACAAGAAGAGGGCCGAAGTGTATTTTTTTTTATAATTCAGTAATTTATGTTTCTGCTTTTGTTTGGTTAAATTGAAATGAAGATAAAATTGGATACGGAGGTTCAAAAACTGACTTAGAAGATTAAAATACAGAATACAGATTTGATTAGATTTGATCTTTTATTGTCTTAATTTTCCATCTATATTTACAACTTTTACAAAAAAACATTTGAATTCACTTCTTACCTTCTATGTATTACCCTGGGGTCTCAGACGATAATGAACAATTTTCTCCAAAACCTTCAGCCCTCCGAGTCAAACGGTGTCGTCCATGGATGTGCCATTCCCAAAATTCCATTCCCCCAAACAGTGCGTTTAGTTTCAACTGACAAGAGGATAAAAAATAAAATAAGAAGGAAAAACTGGAAAGGAAAGAAACTAAAACGAAAATAAAATTAATATAATTCTTAAAATTAGTATTAACTACCTATATTTATTTTAAATCAAGATATTTATAAGAAAATCCCTCAAATAATGTTCAAAATCAAATCTTCTAATTTAACTATTAAAAATCTCCTAAAATGCAATGATAACTTTCTAAAAATCACTCAAAATATTCTTTAAATATATTAAAAATAGAGAGTTATGAGATGCCCATTGATTTTTAGAAGAACCATTTTGCATGTACTTGTAGCTTTTTTCAAATTTTAATTTGATGCCAGCATATCTCTTTTTTTTTTCCCGAATTAAACACTATAATTTTGATCTGTTAGTCTAATTAGCTTTTTCATAATGGCTAATACTGTTTGACAGTAAAGTTAGAGAAGCTAATAATGCTAACAGAGTATAATTAGAGTGTTTAAATAAAAAAAAACACAAGTACCAAATTAAAAATTGAGAAAAATTATATGTACCTGTATATGGTTTTCCCTTTTTTTAGATAAATTTTGTTGCAAGTTTCCTTTTTTTTTTAATAAGGAAAAAAGATCGAAAAAAATTAGGTACTCTAAAGCATATAAAATTTCATTAAAATAAAATAAAACTTGTAGGAGTTACATTTGAAGTTGTCAAAAGATAAGTATCTATTAATTTTAGGAATAATTAATATACAATCCTTATAGTTTTAATTGATTTTGAATTAGCTCCTTAAAATTTTTTTCCTTTTCGTTAGATCCTTTAATTTTTTATTGTTAAATGTGTTAGTCCTTACCGTTAAACGTCTACTCACACCGTTAAATGTCACCTGTAGGAATCACTCACCCACGCATCTCCTCCTCTCCCTTCCCACCGTAGCTGTCTGACCAAGCATTCTTCCCTCCTTGGACATATTATCCTTTACCGTCTAGCCTCTTCATCATTTAGCTTGATCTCTATTTGGAACCATCCAGCATTATCAGATAATATTTATTATTGAATCATGTTCTAATCTAACCTTAACTTTCTGGGGTGTGTGGACATTTTAGTTTAATGAATACTAATGAAACTAACTACTTTAGACGTGCGTAGGTATCTATGAACCAAAAGAAATCAATGTCCCTGGACCTATTCGAATTGTGAACTAAATGGAGTAGTGATCTATTTGCTACTGTCGGAGCCTCGGAATTTGACTATGATATTCTAGTAGAAAGTGTGGGAGATGGAAGGCTACTCTCTTCTGGAAATAATACTAATACAGACAACCCGCCTTTAATTTCTAATTCTCCTCAATAGAGAAATTGGAAAAGCAGTAGCTGTAACCATGTTCAATTTGTTCCATCGCTTACAGATATCGTGCCTCAAAATAGCTCTGTTTTCCTATTACTAAAACAGGGAAGACCTGTACACATACAATGCATATATACAACAATCATGTCACATGTAAAGTCCTTCTATGTCTCTTTTTAATTTGAGCCCTCACATATAAGTGTCACAAAATGGTAACTTGTTAGGCAAATTTATTGAATTTGACTGAGGAAATGAAGAAAAGAGGATAAGTTCGGGATGTGAGATATGAGAGGGAGAAGCTCGGTCCAACTTGCTTTGGTTTTTATTACTATTCATTGATGGAAGATGCCCCTCGTCTAGGAATTATTTCTCGCTTTCTATATTTTCTCTTTATAGAGGCCTTGGGATCATTGTGTGACCCATACATATTTCTCCAAACAGGGACGGACGATGAAGGAGACGAGAAAGGCAGGAGAAGATGCAGTGGTCGCTGGTCAGTGCTCCATAACCGAAATTTTTAACGGTGTTAGCATTTACCATTTAACAGAAAGACCAAGGGAAATGATGGTAGAAAGTTGAAGGATCCCACAAAAGGGGGAAAAAAAAAATTTAGGGACTTAATTCAAAATTTTTTTGTTGAAGCTTTGTACCTGTCCTACTTAGTAATACCTCTTTATTGGCAAAAAAAAAAAGAAGAAGAGAAGTTAATAGTACAAATAGAGTATAATTAGAGTGTTTAAATAAAAAAAAACACATAAGTATCAAATTAAAAATTAAGAAATATTCAATGTACCTGTGATATAGTTTTCCTTTTATTTTTTGTGATAAATTTTGTTGTGAGCTTCTTCTTTTTTGGCAAGAAAAAAGATAGAAAAAAAATTACGTACTCTAAAGCATATAAAATTTCATAAAAATAAAATAAAATTTGGATGAGTTAAATTTGAAGTTGTCAAAGGATAAGTACCTATTAATTTTACCGAGAATGTCAATGATATTTTAATTTTTTTTTTATTTGATAGGATTCATTGCTTTATTTATAATTTAACTTATTGACATCCTGCCCTTTTTATTTGGTGTTAAGTTAATATAACCAAAGGTAGATTAAGTTAATATTTGGTGTTGCATGTGATTGATTAACCCTGTTTTGTGACTTTCGAATCTGAGGCTTGCTGCTGGGAATTGGGTGCTTCGGATTCTCTGAAATCAAGACTATCGAAATGAAATTGGCTTTGTATAATATAGAATCAGTGATTTATGGTTGTACTGATGCCTATATATAACTGCATGTTGATTATTGTTTCCTTATGTTGAGTTTTGATTTTAATCTTCCCTGCTCTGTCACTATATAGCTTTGGGTTCTGTGGTTGTTGCAGAAGAAAGATTAGCCTATGGGCCTGTGATGTATGTGCGTATATATTTTCTGGTTGATTTGGTGATGGGAGGTTACGGGTCTTCCAATTTTGATGTCTGTGATATGTTGATTGATGTTGCTGGCAGATCAGCTTTAAATTACTGTTGGATGCTTCCTTTTGTTAGATTTCTTAATGGAAACAGTGAAATTGTGGAATGTAAATGAAGTTAGTCAATGATAAATGATAGATAAGATTATAAAGAAGCTAAAGAACATGACTTATGCGTGCGCGCGCGCGTTCAGTTTCTTACGGGTGCTACTGCACATCGAGTTGTTAAATGGAATTATATTCCTATTCCTTTTTCGGTCAAATTGATTTAAAAGAATTAGAATTGCTGTGATGGTTTTTGAAAAGTAGAACCCATTTTCAGATTATAGGGTGCTGTTGTTTGCAACATTTTGACAGCTAAAAGTTGATTATAAACTTGTAAGATATGGGTAAAACAAGTGCATACATGAAGGTGTATGAGTACGTGGGTAATGCTTGCTGAAATTTGTGATTGAAAACTAGGTGCATATGATTAAGGTGCTGTCAAAATGGCCCATCTGGTTGATGAATTGAAACTGATTATACTTTTCTTTCACTATTCTAGTATCATATGTGCGCCTGATGTAGACATTTGAACCAATCCATTTTAATCTTTAGGGATTTGAAATTGAATCAAGAAAGTGGTATTAGATGAGTATTTAGATTGATAAATGAATATGCTGTTGGTATGTGATGATTACAGCTTCATATGTTTGAAGATGGATGCTGTCCTAAAGTTTCTTAGGAAAAATGCTTTCATTTTAGCTACACTACATGATCTAATTTGTTTTAATTATCAGAAGATGACTACTGTAAAAGCTGGCTTGGTACTTGCTGTTGAATGTTCTCAATTGCTGAATGTCATCTTTAAATGCTAGCAATTGTTTTATAGTAGTTAGAGGGAAACCTTGAGGCTGGAAAACTTTTAATTCACAATAACTTTCTAATTTGTTTTTGAATTGGGCTCATTAATTCGGGCTTCTCGATTTGCCTTCCGGTTTTAAATATTTCCCGAATCTTCCTTTTGTTTTTGGGCCATTTTATGTTAATATAAAAAATCAAAGTAACGTGGCAGCTTTGCGATTGGGCCCACCGACTCGGTTCTGGAAAACAGTGACATTCTGCGTCACGTTCTGGGCCATGTAAGGTTTCTTTGGCTCTATCTTGTTTGGCAATTTTTTTCAATTTTTTCCACAAGTTAAATATTTAATTAATCAATTGGGGTCATTTTGATTTATCCGACGAATAATTTATTTAATTGAATCCATAAGTTTTTTTGGGTTGATACGTAAAAGATGCCTTCAAACATTCTAAATTATAAAATATGGAAAACTCTTATATTTTCTATTAGTTAGATATAACCTCTTTTAAAATTTCAAAATAAATTTAATATTGTTAACGTTTTAATTTTACTCTTAAATAAATTTAGTGCGAACCTTTTCATTTGTTTATTTATATGTTTTTTTGGAGGAAAAAGATAATGCCCTTTTTAATATGTCACTGATATCTGACTTCAAGGCTCCCACTGATTTTAGTATAACACAATAGAAACAATCTTTTGGCTAAAAATGAAAAAAGAATGACCTTCCTGTACATCTGCTACTAATGACTATTAATAATGATACAAAAATGCCAGTCAAGCAATTCACAGCTCACAAATGAACTACTAGATTTTTTTTTCCCAAAAAAGGAAAAACAAACTAATGCACTTCGGGATCGGGTTGAGGGCCAAGCTCTGGGTCGGGTTCCGCTCCCGTTCGGTTGGTGGGGGTGGGCCTGGGGGGCTGAGTGGGCGTAATGGTGGGGGTAGGGGTCCAGGAATTAGTTTTGGATACTCATGAGTATAGGGGTCCCAACGGTGAATATGGACCCCTAACTCAGGCTCGGATTTGCTTCTTCCTTCTTCCTCCTCCTCTTTCGTGAATGTCAGAATATCGTCCTCTTTCGATTGGGTGTAACTTATAAGATCCTGCCAATCTCCCTTAAATCGCGCGTTTGACTTGTTTGCAAATGAATCATCGTCTGACTGGAATATCCAGTCTTTTCTCTCTCTCAGACCGACCTTAGCGATCAATTTTAATCGCGGTTTGCTTGGAATATCGCTCCAAACGAGCCTACATGCCTTCATCGGCAAAGTCTGCTCAAATTAAAACAAAACGTAACTAGTTATTTCATAAAGAATTAAAAAATTATAATAGTATTATATTATAATGCTATTAAATGCTTGCCAGGCCATTCTCCTTTATGAGAGCTTTTGTGAGCACAACACTGTAAGATAAGCTTCGGTTTTTAGCCTGTATTCACATGTGGTTAGGATTCTAAATATATATGCACGCACGTAAAGATAATTTAATCAATTAATTTAATTAACAAAAATGTAATTAAATCCAACTATTTTATTAAATACTATTTTTCATCCTTGATATAAGATTAATTGATTAATTTGGAGGTATTAAGGAGGTTCCTAAATTACTTAGTTATAGCGTATGATATGATCTTCGTAAAACATTTATGGGTAGTATTAGATTATATATTAATTTATAAAACCAATAAGTTAGATTGGAAAAAAATAATAAATATAAATACTTTAAGAGTTCGTTTGGTACTAGAGAAATGAAAGGAAAGAGAAGGGAGAGAAAATTTTAATAAACTTTTTTAAATAATTGAAAGAGTGAAATTAAAATTTTTTAATTAATTTTAATTACCTTTTTATCTTACACTTTTTCTTTATCATCATTTTATAACCTCACTTCTTTAATTTTAAAAAAAAAGCTCATTAAAATTTTTTCTCTATTTTTTTTCCCTTCCATTTCTCTCATACCAAACAAACTATAAGGTAATTTATTAATTTTATTAATATCCCCAAATAAGTTGCTTGAATCTTATACTAAGAAATGTTATTAATTTTTAATAATTAACAAAATAGAGAATCTAGAAAAAGAAACTTGAAATTATTAAATTCTAAATCGATTTTTTTGGCGTAACATCCATTAATGTTCATTACATATAACAATAAGAAGAGCCACTTCTCATACGGAATTTAAAATAAATTCGCTAGTGTATTTTAAGAAGTAAATGGGGTCTTTAGGGAGAAGTGGCAGAGGGGAAATTAGTTTTTACGAAGTAATAAAAATTCCTTTGCTTTGATTCATTAAAAGTCTTAACTTTTTAAGAATACTTGCCACGCAATTACTCGAAAGGTAGTTTATCGAATAAAATCTAGATGAGTTCTACTTCCCTCATATTGATTGTATTGTTGCAACTTACTGTTAAAAATTAGTATAAAATAAAATTCAATTAGAAGGATTTTTGTCTTTAGCATTAAAAAAAATACTAGGAATCTAATTGAGAGAAGAAACGAACATTTGTTTATGAGCATTCTGATAAGTCAGGTTTCTATAAGATAATTTTTTTAAAGAAGGCAATTCTTTCGGGAAGTTTGATAAATTGAACCAAGCAACCCCATAAATTACCTTGATCAAGTTACGAAATAGATGATGAAACTAATAATGAAATGACGTTTTTAAGAATTATCAATCATGAATATTTTCTGATTATTGTGTAAAAAACTTCGACTGTGAAGATGTGTTTTATAAGTAGAAGAGGATGGAGTAACAATATAAGAAAAAAGAAAACCAAGAATGAATGAATGGGAGAAGAACCGGAAATCAACAGAGAAGAGAGTTAGAGAAAGATGGACGCACCTGTCTACCGGAACAAGAAGACGACATATCTTACAGAGAATTGGAGCCAAAAGAAGCACAGTTGAATCTGAAAAGAAAGAACTACCGCCAGTGTATCAAGAAAGACGGAAATGTAAAGTGAAACCTGAACATACGAAATGAGACTGAAGATCAACGTTATACATACGCAAATGACGGGGACGAGAAGGGCAGAACGTCCTTTCAGAGCTCTTTGAACCAGAGAGAATAAACGAAGTTACAAAGTGAAGCCTGAGGGGGCGATTGAACGAGAATCCTGACTTTCCGCAATCGAGTGAATCCCAGTGAGTGTTAGGGCGAGAGTGATATGATCGAATAATTAATTGGCATTGGGTTTTTATATAGAACGAGTGTGGGTTTTTTTTTTAACTTCTAAAAATGTGCGAAAATTTTAAATAGATGTACCCATATTTTTTACTGTAATAAAATTATAATATGTATGCAAGTTTTGAAGAGAAAATAAATCATGTAATATAATTTCTAAAAAACGTATATTTATTTGCCAACTAAAAAACCTATATACTGAAAGGGTTTCTTTCTAGTTAAATCATTATTTATTTTATAATAAGTTCCTGTTATTAATATTATTAACATTTTAAAATCCTCTTATTTTTTGATTTAATCTGATAAAAGTATATTAAATGTATAAGATTAGATACATAAGTCTTCTCCATCGCTAAAATAATTCATTTGTGTTTATTGGCCAAAAAAAAAACTATCTCTGGTTCTAAACATAAAAATTAGTTTTGCACTGCAATAGGTAGTAATATATTTGTTGATAACAGTCATTTATCATGCTAAATGAAAAATATAATAATAAAAATATAAAAATGTACATAAATGTAAGAAAATTAATTGTATTGTTGATATAATTTTTTCGATTTTTAATTTAATTTCCATGAATGTTTACTTTTTCCATCTAAAGGGAGAGTTTATATGATCGCTTTATTAATCATTATGATTGTAATTTTTTTAAAAGGTTTTTTTTTGCGCTCTAAAACCTTCTTAAGGTTTGTTCTTCAAAGTTTAACAAATACTCTTTTATTTATGCAACCATGTATCATTCATTATTACATCTGTATATTCTTAAGTCTAATTAAAGTTATCACCGAAACGCGGCTTACAACCTCTCGGTTGTAAAACGTGGGGCAGGCGAAGAGCATGTATGGATTGCGGGTAGCATAGGGAAAAGCATGGTGCAAACTTCAAAAGCTACAGTGGACACTGTATTTGATAATTTCTAAAAGTAACTATTTTTCAACGCCACTTCTAGTTGCCTTCGTGCCACACTACTCGTGACTTCTTATTCCCCGTTCTTTTTTAATTGGGAAAAAGACAGAAAAATACAACTTTAACTCCATAATCTTCAAAACGTCCGTCCAATTTCACAAATCCTATTTTGGTACCATGAGACCAAATTGGGATTATTATGTGAAAGGAAAAGACCACATTGCCCTTCATTTTAAATATTATTTTTAAAATATCACAGCCCCTACTGGCCGGCCGATCACCGGACCTCTGGCAGCGGCGGTCACCGGAGCTCCGACGACCAGCCGACAATTGGTCACCGGAGCTCCGTCGATCGGAATTTTTTTTTTTGAAAATTTTTACAACTTCAATATAAGGGTTAACAATTTTTGTAATGCTATTAACAACTTCAGTATAGCAATTAACAACAAGTTTTCTGGGAAATTCAACAAACTCCGGCGACCGGAAATAATTTTTTTGAAAATTTTTACAACTTCAATATAGCAGTTAACAACTTTTGTAACTCTATTAACAACTTCAGTATAGTGGTTAACGACAGGTTTTTGAGTTTGTTAAAGGTATTACTGAAGTTATAAAAATGTCACTTTTTGAATTTAAAAACTTGTTGTTAACTGCTATATCAAAGTTGTTAACCGTTATATTGGAGTTGTAAAAATTTTCAAAAAAACATAATTGTTAACGTTATACTGAAGTTGAAAATTTTTACAACTTTAATATAACGGTTAACAACTTTTATAATGCTATTAACAACTTCAATATAGCAATTAACAACAAGTTTTCTGGGAAATTCAACAAACTCTGACGACCGGAAATAATTTTTTTGAAAATTTTTACAACTTCAATATAGCGGTTAACAACTTTTGTAAGCCTATTAACAACTTCAGTATAGCGGTTAATAACAGGTTTTTGAGTTTGTTAAAGGCATTACTGAAGTTATAAAAATGTCACTTTTTGAATTTAAAAACTTGTTGTTAACTGCTATATCAAAGTTGTTAACCGTTATATTGGAGTTGTAAAAATTTTCAAAAAAACGTAATTGTTAACGTTATACTGAAGTTGAAAATTTTTACAACTTCAATATAACGGTTAACAATTTTTATAATGCTATTAACAACTTCAATATAGCAATTAACAACAAGTTTTCTGGGAAATTCAACAAACTCCGGCGACCGGAAATAATTTTTTTGAACATTTTTACAACTTCAATATAGCGGTTAACAACTTTTGTAACTCTATTAACAACTTCAGTATAGTGGTTAACAACAGATTTTTTTGAAAAATTATATAACTCAAAAACCTGTTGTTAACTGCTATACTGAAGTTTTAATAGGGTTACAAAAGTTGTTAACCGTTATACTGAAGTTGTAAAAATTTTCAAAAAAATTGTTTTCGGTCGCCGGAGTTTGTTGAATTTTCCAGAAAAGCTGTTGTTAATTGCTATACTGAAGTTGTTAATAGCAGTACAAAAGTTGTTAACAGTTATATTGAAGTTGTAAAAATTTTCAAAAAAATTGTTTCCGGTCGTCGGAGTTTATTGAATTTCTTAGAAAATCTGTTGTTAATTGCTATATTAAAGTTGTGAATGGCATTACAAAAGTTGTTAACGGTTATATTGAAGTTGTAAAAATTTTCAAAGTAATTGTTTCCGATCACCGAAGTTTGTTGAATTTCCCAGAAAAGCTGTTGTTAATTGCTATACTGAAGTTGTTAATAACATTACAAAAGTTGTTAACCGTTATATTGAAATTGTAAAAAAATTTTTTAAAAAAAATTCCGACCGACGGAGCTCCGGTGACCAATTGTCGGCTAGTCGTCGGAGCTCCGATGACCGCCGCTGCCGGAGGTCCGGTGACCGGCCGGCCAGTAGGGGCTGTGATATTTTAAAAATAATATTTAAAATAGAGGGCAATGTGGTCTTTTCTTTTCACATAATAATCCCAATTTAGTCTCATGATACCAAAATGGGATTTGTGGAATTGGGTGGATGTTTTTGGGCTTTTGATGTTAAAGGTGCATTTTTCTGTCTTTTTCCCTTATTATGGCAAGTGTTTATTTATGTGTTTTAAAGTTTAAGGTATATGAGTTCTCTTGTGTTCCGTGCCGGCCGCCCCTAAATTTTTGGGGTGTGATTGCAGGAGTGTAGCCTAGGAAACAAATTTCATAAGGATCAGCTTCTCTCCTACCAAGTAGCCCAATTTCTCGCTTCACACCCCAATTCCAGCTCCCAGGTGCTGCTTCCATGCTACCAAACATAGGAGAAGCACACCTACGTACCCAAGCAGCCAAAACTGTACAACATCTTAATTGAACTACACTTTGGTCCATCCTGTGCCTATACTTTTATTGGGGGATAATCCCATGTTCAAAAATTTACGACATCTGAAAATAGAACGAAAAATGAATAAGTGACGACTAAAACCATTAATTATAAACTCAGCTTGAAAATCAAATAAAGGGTGTATATAATAGTACATGTAATGGGGTCGGCGTCAGAATCAGAATTGTGGAGGTTGACAAGGACGGGAAAACCCGATCTAATCTTAGCCACAACGTAGCCTCCAACCTGGAAGAGTGCTATGATTTCAAAGGCGACGCTTGGGTTTGAATGGAACTAACCTCGACCCTTCCATAGGGGACGTGCTAAACGACGGCTTACGAAAATGAAAGTCAAGACCATATCAGGGAAGAGACGCGAGTTTTCAATGGAAAGAGAATCAAATCTTCCAGCTTGAGAATGGCAACCGGCAAGCTTGATCAGACCTAGAAGGCATTGAAGTGAGGTGGAGAAGAAAGGTAGTGGTTGACCGATGGGTACAGTGAAATAGGGACAGCCTCTCTCGTCTAATGCCTCTCCGCTGTGCATAAACAGCAATCATTTGAAAACATGTCATGGCTCTAAAGCTAAGTGTTGAATTAAAGAAAAGAAGGCCATTTTTATTAAAATATTATAAACAGTAAAAATATTCACACAAATACTATACTGCGGAAATTATTTACTGAGACGCTGCATTTTGATAAACTCTCTCACATTCTGATGAGGTTGCACTCTAACATTTTTTTTCAAATAACCCTTTCATTTATGGAGAAAATTATAACTAAGTACCCCATCTTATCAGTTTTTGCCACCCCTTCCTTTGAAAATTTGGAGAAAATTATAATTAAACCCCACCTCCCATCCCTTTACATCTACTCCTCTTTTCCTTTATTCTAGATCTCCTTTCAAATAGGAAAAATACAAGTAAATTTTGTTAAAGAAAACTTTTATCTTAATACTGAAATTTAAGATAAATAAATAAATAAAATTCGTAAAGAATATTTATAGATTTTCACTAATATATCCAAATCTACACATATTTAATTATAAAATATATACTTAGTAATTTTCATCTTTATCATAATTACTCAACAATACTTAAATAAGGGTATTATTGAGGAACAAACTTAATGGGAAAATCCCAATTAAATTTATTTGAAATATTAAAATCCCAATGACTAGTATATATATAATAAATATTTATCTATATATAATTATATGGGTAGATTTAGATATATTAGGAAGGATCTATATATATTTTGTACGGATTTAATTTATTTATTTTTCTTAAATTTCAGTATTAAGATGGTAAACAATTTTTCAACTAAATCTAGTCATATTTTGTCTATTTAGAAGGGGAACGAGAATAAAGGAAGAGGAAAGGTGTAGATATAAAGGGATGAGGATGGGGTTTAATTATAATTTTCTCCAAACTTAGGAGGAAAGGGTGATAGAAACTGATTAGAGGAGGCATTTAATTGTAATTTTTTTCGCAAATAAAAAAGGAAAGATATTCTCCCTTTTATTGTTAAAAACAAAAAAGTGTCAAAGTGGAACTTCTTCAAAGAATGAGCGAGTTTATCAAAATGCAGCATCTCTGTAAATAATTTGTGCAGTTAGCATTTAGAAAAATATTTTTTACTGTTTATAATATTTTAATAAAAATGCCAGCCAGGCACAGGTCTTTAATGCGGCCACGTTGGGTCATTTGGATGGGTTTATGGGTACCGAAACGGTGTGTTATTTCGAATGAGTTTTCACGTCCCATACCGCCTCTTCTGTCAAGCATCAGACCCCTTTGAATAAAATAGTTAATACAACTATATATATGTGTTCTACGTAAATGCCGAATCAGGGAGATCAAGTGTTGGGCTACAATAATGTAAAGCTAACACTATATTAATGTGGTTTGCGGTTGTCATTCTGTATGCCTAGTTACTAATTTAAATGGACCAAATAAAGTTGGAAGGATGATGAAATTTTCAGATTTGGAGAAGGCCGTGAGAGATATGAAGAAAAGCAAAAAGAAATATTTGAGTTCATTTTCAACATGAAAGTGTAAAGTTTTATATGATCTTGTTGCTGAACGATTGTCTCACGGATCCTTATGTGAACATTATTCAGACACTTGGATTTTGGGATTAATAGTAGTGATTTAAATATGTGAGTGTCGCTGTGATGTATGAAGTTGAAAACTGAAATTGAACTTGTTAATCCATGTTTCTGATATATCTTGGCATGAAATAAATACTTTGGATTACAAGCTATTCTCAAATGAATTCGTTAGGTAAGTATGAAATTGTTTCAAGTTATGGCTTAATGTCTTGTGGTGTAAAAGTACCAAGCTTTTTATTAATAACACCTAAAGGAATTAAAAGTCATAGAAGATGATTGCTATGAAAATGATTGGTAACTCTTTTGATTAACTAAGGGTCATTTGAAGTAACTTATCGGAAAAGTAACTTTTAAAAAAGTGAAGTTAGGTAAAAATTAAATTGGATAAACAGAATTGTGTTTGGATCGCAGTTTAGAAAAATTAATTTGTAAAGGTGATATTGGTAAAAGGTTGTTTGGATTATGATTGAGTAAAAATAAGTTTGGTTGTAAAATTACCAAAATGGGTATGAGTTTTAATAAATAACGAAACATAGTTAAAAAAATAATTTTACATAATACAATGAAATTAAAATAATTTAATATAAAGAAGTTAAATTGAATGAGTGAATTAAATTTTAAAACTTCATAACAATCATAAAAAAAATTGTAAATATAATGTGAAACATGGAAAAAAATGAATTGAGATAATATAATGAATAAGTAAAATTTAATGAGCGAAATAAATTTGAAAACTTTAAAGAAATCATAAAAAAAATTTAAATATAAAGTGAAACATGATTAAAAAAATGAATTGACATACTACAATGAATTTAAATGAGGAAAGGCAAGAATAAAAATACATCTGACAATAAAATAATTTTCCAACGGTCCAGTATAAGCATGATGCAAATTGCATAAGCTCCTCCCTTGCAGCTTATTAAAACGCATGGTCTAATCAGTGATTTGGAGCTAAAGTGGGATGGCCCAAAAGCTGTCCCAAACACCCTTACATAACCAATTAGGCTTATCAACTACTTAAACCTTATTTTGGCCCACAAAATGCCCATCCAAACAGGTAGTAAATCGTTAGTTATCTAAAACATGGTTTAATGTGATGAACATAAGTCTAAAAGGAGAGCTCAATCCCAAAAGACTAATCTATTAGGAGGGAGAGCCCTTTGAATTTATAAAATCCACAATACTTGTGAGATTTCCCAATGTGAGACTCATAACAGAGCACCCCTCGAGAGCCGACGTCTTCGACAGCTCCACTCTACGGCACTTCACTCGATCTTCTTACCGATCAGAACCATCCGCAGGTAGCCCTTTTTGGTTGGTCGACTCTCAATGAAAGCACTAATGTGATGAGCATAAGCCCAAAGGGAGAGCCCATCCAAAAAGACTAGCCTATTCAGAGGAAGAGCTCATTGAACTTATAAACCCCACAACACTTGTGAGATTCCCTAATATATGAGATTCATAACAGAGCACCCCTCTCAAGAGCCGACATCCCTGGCGGCTCCACTCTATGGCACTTTACTCAGTCTTCTTCTTGGTTAGAACCCTCCGTAGGTAGCCTTTTCCGGTTAGTCGACTCTCAATAAAAGCACCAATATAATGAGTATAAGCCCAAAGGAAGAGCCCAATCCCAAAAGACTAGCATATTAGGAGGTAGATTGAACTTATAAATCCCACAGCACTTGTGAAATTTCCTAATGTGGGACTCATAACAAAAGGTCTTAAAATAATGTTGAAGGATAGATTGAAAGCTCTGCTATTTTCGATACTTAAATACCTCCATTAAGTGTTTTTCACTATAAAAAAAATATGCTTTTAGCGATGAAATTTGTTCCGCCACTAATTCCTTTGTCGCTAATTGATTAGTGACGGAATTTCAATTCCGTCACTAATTAGCTGTAGATTAGTGATGAAATTTTTTGTTCGACGGAAATTTTTCCCCGCTAATTTTTGACAGAAATTTTCATCACAAACCCGATTTAAAAATTTTTTTTAAATGCCACGTGGCACCTCTATCGATCGCCACGTCATCACCGGTGACCACCTCCATGTGTCCCTACCACCTTGATGATGACTACTACATGTTGTTACCACCTCACCTCTGCCTGCCATGTGTGCCGCCACCTCATCTCTGCGTGCCACGTCACATGTCACCTTTGCCTGCCACGTGTCAACATCACATAATTTTCTTCTTAAAATGACTTCTCACTTGCTCAAACCTAGGACCTCATCTGTGCGCATGTACGGTTTTACCTGTTGAGCTGTAATGAACCTGTTGACTTATTATATAAAATTAAATATATATAAAATATTATTTTACACAAACAATTATATATACATATATATTATTGAAAACTAAAAATATACCATATGATAATTTTAATCATAACTATTTTAATGACAAAATAATTTTTAAATATTTATTTTACTATTTGTTTTATAATATTTTATTTTAAAAAAAATATTTTTAATAGAATTTTAATTTCTAATGACACTAATTTTGAATTTTAAATCATAAATAAATTTTTATAAATATTTTTTAAAATTTACTTTTAATTATCATTGATAAGATATACAATTTAATTATATATGTATTATATTACATTACATTATATTATCTATATGTGTTTTATATATTTGAAGAAAATTATTTACAATTAGTCAAAAAGTCTTGTTATTCAAAAAAATAACTACTATAATAAAATCTAATAAATTGTTCTATATAAAAAAATTAAATGGTTTGAATAGGTTATAACAAACAGTATTATCCCACTTGTATATATATCTTATGAAATTTATTTTCTTAAAATTTTTTGTATATACCATTTGTTTTTGTATTGAAGACCAAAATCAATCTATATTATGGGTATTAATTATATCATGATTAAATTTTATTTTTTAAAAATTAAAATTCAAAATTCACTTCAATATTAGTTTGCATTCTTATAAATTTATTTTTTGGTTTTGAATTTCTATAATATACTATATATTTCAATATATTGTATATATGATAAAATTATTTATTTATTAGATCAGTTTGTATAAAAAAAATTATTAATATTCTTATTATTTTTATTTTTATTTATTAATAATCAAGAGGAATTATTTTAATGAAATATAAACAAGTTTTCTAAGAAATTGTCTTTCTATTTTCAGTATATACCTAATGATAACATGAATAATGACAATATCTTCATTAACACACTACAAGAAAATAGTAAGTTAGCAGCGGGACATTTCTAGCAGTTTAAAGAAACCGTTAGAAATTTATGAATTTGTAGCAGTTTTAAGACCAACCGCTAGAAATTAGCATCGCTTTGACCATAAAGACTGTGGGGCCCACAAATTTCTAGCGGTTATAATCCAATGGCTAGAAAATCCTGGCTAGAACTCTTCTTGGGTTTTGGCGGGAACTTGGCGCCAAAATTCTAGTGTTTATTTTTTAGCGGTTAGGGTGAACAAACCGTTAGAGAATGCAAGGAGTCGTGCAATTTTCTAGTGGTTCGACAAACCGCTAGTAAGCATGATGACTTTCTAGCGGTTTTATGTAAAACCACTAGAAAATATTTAATTTCCCGAAGTGGTTTTAGTAACCGTTGCAGTTTCTAGTGGTTGTCTCCAAAATTGCTATAAATTTCTAGCAGTTAGCTCAGAAACTGCTAGAAAATTTGTAAAGTTCCCGAGGTGTCCTAAATGCGGCGGCTAACCATTAGCCTTTTGTAGCGGTTTTCCCGACAACCGCTAGAAATTTCTAGCGGTTTTACACAAACCGCTAGAAATTCGCTGCCTATATATATCCCCCATTGTCATTTTCATTGTTTCAGTCATTCGTGAAGCGAAGCTTTGCTAAATTCTCTCCGCGAAACATATCCGAGTTTTGATTCAGTTGCAGATTCCTATTTTCAGGTAGAAATAGTAATTTATTTATAAATAATTTTTATTCTTATTTTTTATTTAATTTATTATATTTTTGTTTATATATAATTTCTCTTTTTATTTTATTTATAAATAATTACTATTTGTTGTTATTAGGATGAGTCGTCGGCCAGGGAAGGCGCCAGTTGATCTTGAGAGGGCTGGACCCAGTGAGGATTATCGTGATGGTGGTCATGACACTGGTGAGCCATTCCCCAGTATTTATGACTATGATCTCAACGATGAGGATATCCTTAGCTTTATGGAGCAAGACGATATTGAGTTGACTGAGGAGGCTCATTTTAATGGGGATGAACAACCCCATGTTGATGCTGATGCTGCTGAGGAGGAGAAGGAGGAGGAGCAGGTTTAGGGGAATGAGAATCCCCATGCTGAGCAGCGTCCTGCTCCCAGACGTCAGGCCGATTTTGAGGTGGAATTTGAGGGTAAGTATTTATTTAACTTTTTTAAATTTGACAACTATTTAATTTATATAGAAATTATTTTAATTCATTGATATATAATTTATTTTTTAATTAAATTTTACAGACTCTGAGGGGAACAGGTCCTATAGGAGGCTGACAGCCAGAGAGCTGTCTATGATGACGAGCGGACGAGTGGTTGTGCTACTTAATGAGTTGGGCCAACCGATGAAGAAAGGTGGCCAGTTGTACAAGTACGTGCGCCTCCTTGGTTAGTAGTAGACGTTGTTCCCCATCTACGTGCAGGACTGGAAGAAGATCACCTCAGAGAAGAAGTAGCAAGGCGGGGAAATGATGAAGGTAATATAAAATTATTATTTATAATTTTTTAATTTAAATAAATGATTATATATTTTGTTTTCGAATTATTTAATTGTTTGATTATGATTTTTTATTTATTTAATTTTTTGTTATTAATAATATTTTTAAAGTAGTTAAATGAATATATATATTTTATTTAAATTAATTTATTGTTTGAAAATAATTTGTTATTGATTTCATTAATTTATTACTTATAATAATTTTAAATTAGTTGAGTGAAAATATATTTTCATTTAAATTACTTAATTGTTTAATTATGATTTGCTATTGATATAATTTATATTTTATTTATATATTTTTAAGTTAGTTAAAAAAAATATATTTTATTGAAATTGCTTAATTGTTTGTTTATAATTTGTTATTTACTTAATTTATTGTTTTAATCACAGAGTAAATTTATTCTAGGGGAGGAGTTAAGGGCCGACACGATCAAGAGGTTTGGGGTGGCATGGAAGAACAGGAGGGCTGACCTGTGGAGGGAGAAGAAAGGTGACGGGACGAGGCCCCTACAGGAGATATTGGCAGATATACTTGGTGGAGTCCCGGAGTAAGACTAGTCCAGTTATGTCTATTTTAGGACGTCGAATGACCAGATGGTATGATAATATTGTATTAATTATAATTTCTTTATTTTTTGTTCAACTTGACTAATTTAATTTAATTTTTTTACATTTTGCTTCAGGCTCTTTCCGCGAGAAATGTTGGGAGTTTCAGGCATCAGACGATACGTCATAGGGATGGATCCAGGAGCTTTGCGATCACCTATAACGAGATTGCGAGTACTTGAAATAAATTTGTTAAATATGTATATGTATTTAATTTGTAACTAATTATTTCTTTCATTTCATTTATAGAGGGAAAAGATGCAGTAAGAGCAAGGATACACGTCCACTTATGGTGAGATGTGGCCGATTTTGTTTAGACCTCGAGACGGGCGTGCGTCGGATGAGGTTGAGGAGATAGCAATAAGTAATGAATTAAATATTAATATAATATCACAGTGTAAATATCATTTCATACTAATTAGCTTCTTGACATTAATTTTGGTAGGCACGGATGACTTAGGTCGATACCGAGCTGCATGAGTCTCAGGGGTTTGCCTTGGATCCCACCACCTCACTTTTAGCGGGTCGTGGCCAGGCACAGCACCCTGGTCAAGTTAGCGGGCTTGGACTTAGACCTACACCGACTAGGTTGCCCTGCTCAAGTGGCGCTGGCCCTTCATATACTACCAGGAGCTCTCAGGGTAGCGCGGGAGTGAAGCGGTCGAGTTCCTCATCCTCATAGGAGTTGCGAGAGGAGCTCAAACAAGAGTTGGAGGCTAGCATCGAGGCTAGGATCGGGAAGCATGATTGTCAATTGTAGGAGCGTGATCATCAGGAGCGTGATGCTCAGTTCCAGTTGAAGCTTGACTAGTTCAAGGCAGCTGCTACAGCTATGCGTAATGTGATGATCCGTATGGCTCCAAACATCCCGATTCCTGAGATTCCCGACATACGCCTGCCACCATTCTCGTCCCTACCCCCCATCAGCCAGTCCAGCCCTAGCACGTTGAGCGGCTTGCCCATCCCCAGCAAGAGGATCCAGCGGAGGACGATCACGATGATGCTGCTTTTGCCCCTCACCCATGATTTCCCCTGTTTTTATTGTATAGGATTTTATTTGAATTTTGATTTTATGATTATATATTGTATTTAGATATTTATTTAAATTTTATATTTATTTGTTTACTTTGATTATTTATTTCTATAATTGCATTTATGTCAAGTATTAATTAACATTAAAATATTTATTAATTTATTGCTATATAAACATTAAAATTTATTAAACATGTTAATTAACTAAAATATTTCTACAATTTATTTCTATAATTTAAATATTTCTATAATTAATTATTAATTTAATAAGTATTTATAAATATTAATAATTTGTTAATAATTTTGTTTATATCAAGTATTAATTAATATATTATACTCAAAATATTATTAATTTATTACGCAGTATTTAAAATACTTTTGGAATATTTAATATTTAAAAATATTATACTATTTCTAGTGGTTATAAAACCGCTACAAAATTTATAGCTGTTCTATAACTGCTAGAAAATTCGAGCCAAATTCAAATTTTCCTCCTCGAGTTTCTAGCGGATTATAACCTTTAGAAAATCAAGAAAATTTGTAGCGGTTCTTAACCGCTAGAAATTTTATAACCGTTATCACATTCAAATTGTAGCGGTTCTAAACCGTTAGAAAATCAAAATTTCCGTTAAAACCACTAGAAATTTCTAACAGTTAATAACCGCTATAAAAAATTGACCGCTACATATCCGTTGGCAGCCTCCTTTATAAGCTAAAACACTCCAACTGAAATTCATTTTAACTTCTCTTTGAGCTTCCTATGTCATATGTTCATGAAATTTGAGCAATATTAGTGATGGATAGGTCGTGGATCAACTTACACCGGTCATCTCTGCAATACCTAGCTAGTCTAAGCTATTTTTTAGATTTTGCTTTTGCCAATACCACCGTAAATGGTAAGATTCAGTGTCCATGTCCTAAATGTAATTTCAAGAAGTGGCATCCTAGAGATATTGTTAGAGAACATTTGATCTTTAAGCCCTTCCCACGAGAGTATGTATTTTGGCAACTACATGGGGAACGGTCAGATATGGTTGCTGAGTCAGTTCCAGTTGTTTGATAGATGGGAGTTCAAGTGGATGAAGCCGATACCGTGAACGATGCTGTGCGTGATGCTTTTGGCATTCATGAAAGCCCGAATCCCAACGAAAATGAAGTAGAGGGGCCTCAACCGGAGTTTCTTATAAACGAAACTGCTTGGGAACTTTTTGACCTCATGAGCGAAGCAGACAAGCCTCTTTATTCTGGGTGCATAAAGTATTTGAAGTTGTCATTCTTGGTGAGACTGTATCATATCAAATGCTTGTGTGGTATGACTGACAAGGCGATGTCCATGTTGTTGGAATTACTAGGAGATGCTTTCCCCCAAGCTGAATTCCCTCCATCTTTTTATGAAGCAAAAAAGATTATTAACAAGCTTGGCTTGAACTACAAGAAGATAGATGCATGCCCAAATGACTGTATGTTATACTGGGGAGATGATGCAAACAAAGAGATTTGTACGAGATGCAAGACGTGACGCTATAAGTCGGTATGGAAGGGTAAAAAGCAAAAGAAGAACCAGCCAAAATTCTCAGGTACAATTTATTACAATGTGTTACTTGTTCTGTCTCTAAATATTCGATATTTGAAATTCTTAATACAATTGATTATGATGTGTTACTTGTTCAGTCTTTAAATATTCGGTATTTGAAATTTTTAATATATTATTTTCTTAGATACTTTTCTTTGAAACCACGGTTGCAAAGAATGTATATGTCATAAAAAATGGCTCAGCACTTGAGGTGGCATATGACTGAGGAAAATCCAGATGGCAGGTTAAGGCACCCACGAGACTCGGAGGCGTGGAAAGCATTTAATGCAAAATTTCCAAACTTTGCTAGTGATCCTAGAAATGTACGTCTTGGGTTGGCAACCGATGGTTTCAATCCCTTTGGAAACATGAGCACAAGTTACAGTATCTGGCCAGTGGTGTTAATTCTATACAATCTACCATCTTGGATGTGCATGAAGCAGAGCTCCTTTTTGCTTTCCATAATCATTCCTGGCAAGAAAGCACCAGGAAATAATATAGATGTATACCTGCAATCGTTGATACATGAATTGATCGACCTGTGGATGAATGGTGTTGAGGCATATGACTCATATGACAAGCAACTATTCAATCTCCGTGCAGCCTTGATGTGGACAATGAGTGATTTTCCCGGTTTGAGAACTTTGTCTGTCATACCTTACTATAATATTGACTTAGGTTCCTTTCAAAATCATTTTTGACCATATTGGATGATTTTGGGCTCACTTTTTACCATAAAAACGCTAATTTTCGGATTTTTACTGTTCATCGGGTAAAAATCCAGTTTTTCTGGCCCAACTTCAAAAATTTATAACTTATTCTACAAAAATCCAATTGGGGTGGTTCAAAATTCTACTTAAATCTATTTAAGTCCTCTTTCAGTGAAAAATAATCTCATTGTCAAATTCTTTATGAAAAAGCATCAGGTTTTTGAGAAAACAACACTGTCCATTTGCCAAAAACCCTGATGTCCAGATTCTGACCATTAACTTTGAAAAATCATTATAAATCTTATACTGGGCCATTTTTAACGTATTAGCTATCAATTTGAATCTCAGGATGTCATATTTCATCATACCAAATTTCATGATTTAAAACATTCGGGAACATAATCAAAAAGTCACGTGAACCGGTCAGGGTCAGTGTGCTTCCAACACTGTTAGTTTAATATGTACATGACCAAAATATTATCACGAAATTTTGTGGCTAAACTCCACAAATCAACCTTCAATCTGCAGCTTCTCCTTGGAGGATTCAGGTCCTAAAATGTTACATTATTTTTGGGGGATGAGATTTTTGAAAATCCCAGTAGCAAATTAACCAACCATAACACCAAGCAAGCATCATTATTATGCATGATCATATTAGCTACTATAGGTGAACTAGCATGCTTATCATTTGGAAAACTCAAACATGCAAAGGCCAAAGCAAGATACTATAAAGAGCAGCCACATAACAATCAAGAAAGCTCAACCACAATAATAGTAATTAACCATACAATAATCAACAATGCTAGTTAGTGGTAGTAGCTAGGTTTAACTTACTACCTTGTTCCAAAAGTCTTAGCCTTTCTTCCTTCTCCTCTTTCCCTTGGCAAATATCAAACCCTAACCATGTGATCCAACAAAAATGGCAGCAAGAATCATTATCCAACCATGAAAAAGCAAGAACATACATCAAAATGATTCTTGAACCATAAAGTTCCCTCCTTTGTTCATTAGTTTTAGATTTGGTTCTCTTTAACCCTAAAAATCACTCCTTAACTTGTTCCTACATGGATTTTCATGTAGATTCCAAAAATGAGCTTAGATTTATGAAAATAAATTTTCTTCTTCCAGCCACATCTTGACCGAACCACTAGAGGTTTTGATCCAAAATTTTCAGCTTTGCTTTTAAGCTTCCAACACTTGTTTCTTCTAGTCTACCCTACACCATTCCTCATTTTAAGCATCATGGAAGCCTTAAAACAATGAAAAGCTCATCCTAGAGTCTAGTTCTTCACTTGGCTGAAAATAACTCTCACAAAAAAACCATGAAAAATGCTTTAAAATCACTTAAACTCACTCGCCAACACTAGGATCTAACTTGTGTTGTTGTGTCTTAGCAAGTGTTATGACCAAAACTTCTTTCCCCTTTTTATTAATCAGTTTGGTCCACATTAAGAGAGGGAAGAGACAGATTTTAAACCATAAAAATGAAAGAAAACAAAGTAAGAACACCTCTAGTACCAAGATCTAACCTTGCAACTTGCTTGAATGACCAAAGGTGCTCCCTTTCTTCTTGTTTTTTCTCAAACTCTCTCTTTTTCTCCTATTTTCTTTCTCCCTTGCACAACTTGAACATCTAAAAATGGGGAGAGAAGAGCTTGATTAATGCTTCAAAATATCCCAACCACCTTCTTTAATGATAGTCCAAGTGTCATTACCCTACTAAGTCTTAATTCCTCTTTCCTAATTAACATAATTCCAAATGAAACTAATTACTAAAGTCAAGATCCTCTCCATTTATGGAATGACACTTGGCTAATTCAAATCTTCTCCTTCAAGAGCTTGACACTTGGCTCATTAGGATCCCTTGGATTTGCAAGACACCAATCTTGCTTTATCAGTATACTTTAGGCTCTGAGTTTAACTTCTTTTCTATAATTACAGTAACTTAGTCTCTGTAATTATTTTCTGTCAGATCCTTAATTTATTCTCCTCATTATTATATTCCCAAATTTCCCTCTTTGTCTCAAAATTAATTTCCTAATATTTAAAGAAAAATTAATTTCCTTCTCTTTAGGGATTTTTCCACTTTTCACATTTATTTGGAAAAATCTTGGACACTTGAGGATTTCCATTTAATTCCATAATTCCTTATAATTCCTTGGGATCTCATAGGAATTTTCTTATAATTTTATTCCTCTTAAAATATTTATTTGGAATTTTCCAAATAAAATCCCTTAATTAGCCTAAATCACCCTTAAATTCTCTTATAATTTCTCTAAGGGTAATTTGGTCATGAAACCAACTTTATAATTTCATATAACTCTCAAAGGATATTATCCCTATTTTCCTTAATTTTCCATGGCTCGAAAATATTTTTCCTTATTTACATTTGACCAATTTTCTTTAATTAGTCAATTTCCTATAATTGGCTTGGAAAATTACTGTAATTATTTTCCACCAAAATTCTTTGACTTTTCCTTATTAGTTTTAATTCTCAATAATTTGAGAATATTTCTTATCTCTAATTATCATAATGCTGGATGTGACATTGTCCGGCTGGAATATGCATACTGGGTTGGCCTGTCCTGAGTGCAATTTTGATTCTGTGTTATGTCGCCTTCCACACAGTTGCAAGTGGTACTTCATAGGACATCCACGGTTCCTCAATTCCAAGCACAAACTTAGATTACAACGGATTCGCTTTGATGGGAAACAAGAGAAGAGAGATCCTCCTGTCACTTTGTCTGGTGTTGATATTTTGCGGCAATTAGAAGATGTTAATGTCGAGTTTGGTAAGAGTGTGGATCCCGAATGATTGGGATAATGATCTTGTGGGACATCTGATACGCAACCTATGCAATGGCAGAAAAGAAGCATATTTTTCACTCTTCCTTAGTGGAAATCTAATTTGCTACGACACAGTTTGGATGTTATGCACATTGAAAAAAATGTGTGTGATAATGTGCTATATACGTTGCTCAATGAAGCTGGAAAGTCCAAAGACCATCTCACAGTTAGAAAAGATTTACAAGCTTGGGGAATTCGTGAAGAGGCTTGGCTTGACAAAAACGACAAGTTTCAACCAGCTAAATTCACCTTGACGAAGCAGAACAAGGATATCTTCCTCTCGACGTTGAAGAACATAAAAGTACCGGATGGATATTCTAGCAACATCTCAAGGTGTATCAATTTGCAGGCTTGAAAGGTTACTAGGTTAAAAAGTCATGACTCTCATGTTCTTATGCAACAGTTACTTCCATTGGTATTGAAAAACACACTTCCTTCTGATGTATCAGTGGTTTTGGTAGAATTGTGTTCATTTTTCAAGAAGTTGTGTGCGAAGGTCTTGATAGCGGAAGAGCTTGATCAGCTGCAAAATAAAATTATTCTTACACTTTGTCACTTGGAGATGATATTTCTTCCATCATTCTTCACTGTTATGGTTCACTTAACTGTTCACCTTGTTCGAGAAGCAAAGGTTGCTGGCCCAGTTCACTATCGATGGATGTACCCTATAGAGAGGTACTAGATTATCTTTTAGGATGTCCACATTGTTGTTTCATTTGCTCGTAATTATTAATACAATATTAACTTATAGGTACTTGGGAAAATTAAAATCGTATGTTAGGAATAAGGCGTAGCTTGAGGGGTCAATAGCAGAAGGTTATTCTGGAGATGAGGTCCTAACTTTCTGTTCAAGGTACTTTGATGACATGGAGACATCTTTTAACCGCCCGCGTCGTGTAGATGATTCTCCTCCTGGTCCTTCCACGTCAACTTTATTTCCTCCTGTCGAGAAACTAGTTGGAGGATATGAATTCTTCAGACTTACTCCTACAGAGAAACTCTAGGCACACAGACACGTTTTGATAAATTGCAGCCAAGTTGAACCCTTCATGCAGTAAGTATATCATATAAGCTCACTACCTTTTACACTTTATATTTGTTTCTCACTGACTATTCTAACAAATTACACTTTACTGTAGTGAGTTTAGAAGTTACCTCAGGTGTCAGCTACGGGGGCGTGCACGTTCTGCTGACATTGATAAAAGAGTCCACAAAGAGTTTCCTAGTTGGTTTACACGTCGAATACGTAATGACAACAGCCCATACATAGATGAATTCAAAGCTCTTTCTCTCGGTCCATTAGACCATGCATGAAGGTTTACCACGTATAATGTCAACGGCTTCAAGTTCTGTACGGTTGGACGTGATCAAGGATTGCTTACACAAAACTTTGGAGTTTGCAGGACATTCGGAACGAGATGTTATGCTAGCAGCAGTGATGGCGATATGTACTTTGGAGGCGTCACTTGCTATGGAAAGCTAATTGACATTATTGAGTTGAGTTACTAGCTTTTCACCGTGATACTGTTCAAGTGCTCTCAGGCAAATACGAAACTTCATGGGGACTCGCTACTGACCACTTGGGCATCACCTCAGTTAATTTCTCTAGACTTATTCATACGGGGGTATCTGAAGATGATGAGCCATATATCCTTGCTTCCGAGGCACACCAAGTTTACTATGTTGAGGATAAGAAACATAAAGACTGGAATATGGTCTTTCACCTCAAGCCACGGGATCTTTATGATATGGGTGATGGTGACATTATTTACGATAGCGAACCCTTCCAACCCTTGAATTTTGAAGACTTCTTTCCTCAAGGAGATGATAATTTGCCAATTATCAGGTATACGTCTTTTCTTAAATTATTTAAATAATTAACTACTAATTACTAATTTCTTCTAAATACATTATAATTCTAACATAATTTTTTTAAATATGTCCTTTCAGGCCGGATGATGATGAAGAATAGCAGCATACAAAATTTTTATTATTAAAAAAAAATTTCCTTCCATAAATACATATGTATAAATTAAAATTGGTATAGCTTTTTAAAAAATAAAAATAATAAATTTGTAGTGATTACATAACCACTACAAATTTATTATTAAAAATATTCCCCCCTACAAATACATATGTATAAATTAAAATTGGTTTAGATTTTAAAAAAAATAAAAAATTATAATTTGTAGCGTTATCTAACCGCTACAAATACTTGCGGTTAATTGTACGCTAGAAAATGACAAACAGCTACAAAATGCAACAAAATGCTACAAAAAAACTGCTAAAAATGTGTCACTGATCTCTATAAATATCATATCATCTCTACATTCATTTATTCCATCTCTTTTCTTTCCTCTCCTACTCTTCCTCATAATTCTCTCTTTTTTTCTCACTCTCTCATATGATGATTTTTTCTCTTCACTATATGGTAAGTGAATTTTATTTTATAAGTCCTTGTATCTTTTATTTGTCTTTACTTATAATTTACTAACATATTTATTTCTCTTTTTCTTTCAGATTTTTCTTCTTCACACTTGTCATGCCCTCCTTAACTGATTCAAATACTTCTCAACATAATACTTTAGATTCAATATTACAAACTATCTCACCTTCAATTCAACTATCTTATTAAATCTTCAATTCAATTATCTTATTAAATTAAATTCACTTCTTTTGACACACTCATAATTTAATTACATATTGTTTATTACAAAATTCAAATATATAAAAAGTAATACATAACTAATTATACAAATTAACAAAAATTCTCCAACATAATCTATTTAATGGTTTTTAGATTTATAATATTATATTTTCTAATAATGAAAAACCAAAAAAATTTTTGTGCCTCGAAAAACATTTCTAGCGGTTCAAAACCGCTAGAAATAAAAAAATAGCTGGAAAATTTCGTGAAATTTAAATTTTGCACCAAATTTTCTAGCGGTTCAAACTACTAGAAATGTTTTGGTGCCAATTCAAAAATTTAATTTGCAAGCAAAATTTGATTTCCCATGAACTTTGTAGCAGTTCTGGAACTGCTAGAAATTTTGGCGCCATAATTTAAATTTTTAATTCCCAACAAAATGAGATTTGGTTCAGAATTTTCTAGCGGTTATATATCCGCTACAAATTTTTTCCCTTTTTCTAGTGGTTTCTTTCTACTAGAAATTTCGCCTACTACTGCTAACGTTTTCTAGCGGTTAGTTAACCGCTAGAAAGTTTCTGGCGTTTTGACCATACCGTATAGCGATTGCCATAATTGCTAGAAAATTTTTCTTGCGCTTGATTTTCTAGCGCTTTTCGTAACCGCTACAAATATTATTTGTTGCGGTTAAAACCGCTAGAAATATCTGATTTTAACCGCTACAATTTACATATTTTTTTGTAGTGACACTAACTCCAGGAATATATCAATTTATTTTATAATTAAGAATATTTTTAAATTATTATATTCTTAATTGTTATTATATAAAATTTTGTGAGATTATAATTTAAAATAATGAAATTTAAAATTAGTGATAGATTCGAGATGGAATAGAATTGGCGATAAAATTAGTGACAAAAAATTCTATGATAAACAATTTAGCGAACAAATTAGCCAGCGAAAAAATTTTTGTCACTAAATATTTATTGACGGATTTTTCGATAGATTAACGACGGACAGAAATTTCATCGCTAATATTAGTGACAAAAAAATTCTGTTGTTAATCCGTCAAAAAAATTAGCGATGAAATTTCTGTCACAATTCCATCAAAAATTAGCAGCGGAATTTGTTTTCATATCAAATTCCGTTAGAAATCAGCGACGAAATTTGTATCCGTCACTAATCAATTGTTTTTTTGTAGTGTTTGAAGTTGACATATAACGTAATTATATTATCCTTCTTTATTAAGTCAAATTAAGTTTTAAGGAAAGAAGGACAATTCAAATGTCTCTAAGTTAATCATACATGTATAAATATGTGTATGTGTTGTTGGGTTAGGTTAGAAAATTTATTAATGAGGCTGAAAAGTATAGCAAGTTTGTTGTTCAATGCTTTCTCATGTTAGATTATCATTTAGATACTTGAACCGTGCCTAGAAATATTTAAATGTCGATTAAGACTTGTTATTGACGATGTGAAATTTTCAAGCGCTTACATAAGTACTGTGTATATATGTGATGTTTGGAAGCATCGGGTTTCTATTGTTGAATTAAAAATGAAAACTTTCAAAATCAAGGCTGGAAATTGACAAGTGGCTCACCATGTGATGTTTGTACATGTTGCAATGTATGTAAAGTTTCAAAGAGCTCCAACATGATTGAGTGCTTTGTTAATGTTCTGTTTAATGTTCGAAAAGTTAAAAGGTAGCTTGAATCTTACTCTCTTTAACCAAATCATAACGGACTAAGAAGTTAAGAGAGAACTAAAAGAAAAGGGAAGTGTTAGAGACCCTTAGAAATATAAAAATAAAGTGTTAATTTTGTCAAGATTCAGCCACCTTAAGAGCGAGAGTGTGCCTGAGTGGGGTTATAGAAAGACTCAGTTAGTTATGGGTTAACTATGACCTTAGTTTTAACTTACCCTACATGTGTGTGTGTGTGTACACACACTTGTATGTTAACCATATAGGAGAGCAAGTTGAAGGTAGTTTTAATAATTATTTTGTATGTTTTGTAGTGGTTCCATGTTTGTTTGTGTCATAATGTTGTAGCTAAGTATAAGACCATGTAAATTCCCTTGCAATTATTGCTATGGCCATGTGCATGCATTTTGCTATTCGGCATATGCGCATTTAACAATTAATCAGAGCTGCATAGTTATTCAGTTAATCAGTTAGCCATTACACAGTCATTCAATTAATCAGTTAGCGGTGGCACAATTATTCAATTAATCGGTTAGTAGTAGCATAGTTATTCAGTTAATCAGTCAGCAGCAGTACAGTTATTCAATTATTCATTTATTCAGTTATGCACAACAGTATATGATATTCAGTTAAATGACAGCAAGAATGCTTTAGTTAGTTATTCAGTTTAGTTCAGTTGTTTTGTAAGGTGTTGTTCTTTGTGACCTATTTTGCATGTTTAGTTTTTGCCATTCATAATATATGGAATATGATTACTGCTATTGGGATTCTTTGAATCTCACCCCTCTCTTCTATGTAACCATAGGGCCCTGTACATCCAAGGAAAAAGAGAAGCTGATGAGAGCCTAGCTATAAAGTGGAAGAAAAGGAGAGCTTAGCTAATTAGTTAATTAGTCTGACATAATAAAATGTTTCTTGTGTTATATGTGTGGTTCATATTTCCCTTTAGTGAAGTTATGTAAATTTCATGTGTACTTCTTTAAGTAGGAGTGCTTGGTGGTAATTGACATGGCTAGACTTTAGTATATAATTTTATAGGTTTAGATAATATATTTGTGATGTGAATCAATTAGTGTTTACGAGGCATAATTTATTAGAGCTGGTTCAGAATAAATAGAAATTGTTATTAGGTAAACGTAGAACGAATTCGGGTCTTATTTTACAGTATACAATTTTCAGAATTTAAAGTTACATGTTTTGAGTCAAAGTTAGATAAAAAGTTTTAAGAATTTCACCTTTTTAAAGTAAGGTTGCGAGAGTTGATAATAAATATGGCTTCATTTGGGTCCTTAGGAGTGGGGTTATAAGATTTTGATAAAGAGATCTTACATTTTCTCTTTTTGTTAGTACGATGAATGATTATTCTTTATGTATACTATGTTTGTTAGTTAAACTTTTTTATTAATTATTTACAATTAAACCAAATCATCCGCATTGTAATTATTTACTGAACTCAGTACTTATTTATTTGTTTATATCTGTTCTTCATTTAGTTTATTTATTCAATAGACTTTATTATATTGTGATAGATATTGAGACATGATGACATTTATGTTTGTGGTTTAATTTTATTTATAATTATACATTTTGTTAATAATTTTATTGTTTTATTTTTATTATTTTAATAAAATATGTAAAAAAATAAAAAATATATATTTTAGTTAAACAAGCCAAAAGCCCTAGCCCAAGCCAGTCATCTCACGGGCCGGGCTTGAAAAAAGCACGAATTTTTGGGAGCCCGTGATGGGCCAACCCGTTTTCCCACTTCTACTTTTTTGGTTTTTTTTTTTTGTATTGCCAAGAAAGTCCCTTTGTCATATTATTATATGACAATGGGATTGCAATCCTTGAAGTCAGTATTCTAAGTAACTTCGGCTTATGTGGAATGCAACAATTGGCTCATGGACTATAGTGATGTTGCTGCTAGCTGGGGCTTTTGATGTCCCTTAATTTTGTTTTGAAGCAGTTTTTTAACAAGTCCTAGCAACTTACGGTCTCCCAAAAAAATCCTGGATATATGTTTTTTCAGACTGCTTTTGTACTGATCCTTGAGGGTAAGCATCTTTTTCTTGGGGGGAGTATAATTATCATGGGAATTAGGGATAATGTCAGGATTGTTCGGGAATATAGGTAGTAAGACTATAAATAGAGGGTTGTGCCACCGTCGATGGGTAGAGGGCCTACTTCCAATGGAAAATATGAAAAAAATAAAAAGAAAAGGTATATGTAACCTTGATGTGCGAGGTGCCGGCCAATCATTACTAACCTTTTTAACCGCGTTAGGCTGAACCATTGGTTCCATTTCTTCTGTGTAAGGCCTTGGGTATAGATGGGTATAGCTATTTCAAATGGACAATATAAAAAAAATGAAAACAAAAAAGGTGTATCCGTCTTGTGCAAGGTGTGGGAGATCCTCGAGATATTTTCCTGTTTTTCAGTATTATTATCCAGATATGTAGCAGTTAGTTCAGTGACCATTATCTATTTAGATTCCCAGATTTTAGCATTAAATAGTTTCTACTGGCTTTTTTCCTTCTGAATTTGATCCTCTCTTTTGTGGCGTTAGCTGGGGTATCCTCTACGGTTTAATGAAGTTAGCTTAGAAGGATTTGTGTCCTTCATCTATTGAAAGGAGAATTATCTTCTGGTTTTCATCTTGATATCAAAGCACTCTTGGATCTGAACCCTTGAAGAATGGTCCCCTCTGAAATGGTAAGATCCATGAATATGAGCTCAGGAAGCATCACCTAATAATAGGAAATGTAAGGAAAAATTCAATAGACACCAAAATTACAAGCTCTAATATTTATACCTTCTCCTTCATATGTTAACAAAATTTTGGCCATGGACTTCCAGAATAACTCAAAAACTAACTAATCAGTTAGATACATAAAATATACCCCAACTGAATTTCATCCGCCAGTATGCATTTGAATGTCCCGTCAACAAGTCATCTAGATGGCCGCCCAATGGTCCTGATAGTAGCTCAAACAGTTCATTGAACTCTTCAACAGAGCCACCCTTTCTCAATCCCTCCAACCTTTCTTAACTATCACCTGTCGGTGACAATGATGCCTTCCAGCAACTCCTTAAACTATTACCAAGTCCTAATCGTTTCTCTGGCTTATAGCCATTAGAATTAGAAATGGGCTAGGGCCTCTGCACAAAACCCTCTTCTTCCCAGCAGCCTTGACATGCTTATTTTCTTTGTTAACGCCATTCACAAATAAGGATCTCTCCACTTTGAGCAACCAGCCGTGGGGTCTTGATGAGGGAAAAAGTCAGGGTTATTTTATCATTAAGATTAAAGTTATTTTAATCATGATATTTAAATTGCCTTTTCAAATAAGTTTAGTTGCACTAGAACTGCTAGGATTTACCCTATTATGTTTTCTCAGATTAGTTTAATTATTTGAATAACTATATCTAAATAGGCCCCGGGATAGTTTAATGTAAGATCCTTTTCATGATTTTCTTAATTTATTGAGTTAATAGTCTACTTCTTCTTTCCTTTTTTTCTCTCCCTCAATCATCTACTTCTTCTTTCCTTTTAACTCTCGCTCCTTTCTCCTTCCCTCAAACTTATTCTACATCTCTCCTTCGTGGAGTACCTTGTTTCAGTTATATCACCAAATAAACTATTCAGAGGAGAGTCCTTTAAGATGAGCGAAATCATGGGACAGAAGAGTTAGGATTATTTTATCTTTATTTTAAAGTTATTTTCAGTAGAAAATTATATTATTTTTCAAATAAATTTATTTGAATTAGGATTTATAAGATTTATCCTATTACCCTATCTTATATCTTATCTACGATTATCTTCTTTTAGCTAGGTTTCGTTTGGATTATTTTTATTATTTGAATAATATAACTATGGGCTCTATAAACAAACCCTAGGTTTAGTTCGACGTTAGACCTTTTTGATGACTTTAATAAACTATAAATTTGTTAGCCACTCCCTCCTTTCCTCTTATCAACTAGAAACATGATCAGAGATTTCAAATTACTGACAGTGCACAGCAGAGCAGTGATGAGGCTAGTCAACAAATTTATAAGAGATTAACCACTTGTTTGTGCAAAGAGTGTATCTACATCCCCTAAATGAAGCGTCCTTGTTGCATTTTTGTAGAAGAAATAAAATGTTCTAAATCTACAGAAGCTTACCTCAACACGGAAATAATCTGCATAATGTCATGAAAACAAATAGAGCGCTTCAAGTACTCCCCCCATATATTTCAAATTCCCAAATGCAAAATTACAGTAACTTCACTGTAAAAAATATTTAATTAAAAGCCAACAGATACATTTTTGTTGGGGGGGGGGGAGCAAAGCCAGTCATAATCTAACCAAACATAAGGTGATACAACACCATTAGTCAGCAGAAAAGAAAAACATCTTAGAACATTCTTCTTAACAGATCAAAATGAACAAAACCCCAAATTCACTCGACAGCCATTGGAGATACAAATTATTTAACAAAAATCTTCCTCATCTCCTGCACTACTTGTACACACACCACCCCCCTTCTTTCTCCAATCATTAGGTGATATGAATTATGTGACATCTCACATGATTCCAATATATTGCAATATTGCATAGACTCTGATAATGTTGTTAAGCCTCACCCCATTTTGCCCCTAGATGCCCAGGACACCCATCCTGGCATCCCCATAGGTTTCCCAATACTTAGCCCCTGTCAAAAACTCATTTACGCCCAAAAAAGTTAAAATCAAAGTTCAGGGTTTAAATGCAGACCTAGCAGCATAGCTACAATCTGTTCTTATAGATTCGGAGTGTCTGAACTTCATGACAACCACCAAATTTCGCTCTTAAAAGGATTAAAATCACATAAGAAACATAAAAAATATAATTGCAAAACAAAAAAGGTATAACACAGGGTACAACAAGGAACTTCGTATTATTGGATGTTCAGAATAGAAGCAGCTGGTGCATACCAAGATAAATTTTAATTGGATGTTGAAATGACTTTTCACGGGTATACCCAACCTCTTGAGAATATAATGAAGTACACTTCAAGTCTGAAACTAAGCATCGTACATACCGAAATAATAAGGCTTTGAAAAACTGTGTATTCTTTATTCCTTACCTTAATTAAAATAAATAATACAAGATCAGCATCAAAAGATTAAAATTCCAATAAGTAAATTGAGGTAAATAAGTAATACAAGATTCATGCAGGTTACCTTTATCTCCACATCTTTTTATGAAACTACTCATGAGAATTAACAGCATCGTCTGATAAAGAGCACCTAAAGAAGTCCTTTACTGTAATCTGCAATTAGTAATCAGAAGCTTCAGACGAACATTTGTCCACATGCTAGTTTTAATTATTAATCAATACATACAAGTATTCAACATGGGAAAACTTTAAAGGAAGTGAAAATTGTTGAGCGAAATATACTCACATCTACCGTAGATCATGTTTGGAAGGATGAAGATAACGGATAAAGAAAGGGAGAGGGATAGGGAGAGAGGCTTCAACGAAAATGTAGTTTTTAGGCTAAAAATATGCTTGGTCCGTAGGAAGAAATCATGCGTTTTTTCCCCCTTTCTTTTTTGCATCGAACGTTTGATATGAAGCAATCAAGAAACAATTAAGTTGAATTTTCAGAATCGTGGACATTATTTCTATATAAAATAGATAGAAGATTACTATTTTTTGACAGGAACTGACATTTAAATATTTATATATTTATTTTCGAAAATTTAAAAATTAAGATATTTGAAATCTAGAATGGACAAAATAGTCAAAAGTTGCCATACATTAAGGCATGGGAATGCATTTTTAGTTCTTGGTAGGGAGCAACTTTCCTTGGTCCAAGCTAAAAAGGCCTTATTCAAGCATAATTCCCTAGTAACTTGATAATATGCACAAAACATATCAAGATAATTAATTCTGCATAGCGTGCGGACACAGCTTACTTGAACATCAAGAAAGATATTTGTGTAATTCACCCTGAAGCGGTTTCTGTGTTGTATTACATTAAACATCAACAGGGAAATTTACTAACTTTCTATTTGTAACACAAATTACTGAAAAATTTGATTCTGCAACATTTTTATAAACCCCCGGTACTGCAAGGCATAAACAAGATCAAAGTGTTAAAATAAAAGCATTAGGGGTCAGGTGTCAACATTGTTTTTAACTAACCCACCCCTCATTAATGATGTTAAATGCTTCATCACGGGATAGAAAGAATGCAAGAAAGTACTATCAAATATGCAAGTGTTGTAAGACATTATATGGCTGATTTTAAAAAACAAGATTGATGCAGATCAAAAGCCAAATCCAACACGATGACTTTGATCATACAGCATACCTTCTTGTCTCCAGCAAAACATTCAATTGCATTAGGAAAGAGCCCTCCTGTCTTTGCCTTGCGTACACCGGTGACTTTATCAAATGGGATTACTCTTTATACCATTAGACCATCAAAATTTATTGGAAGCAATAAAGACGGAGAGTAAGAACTAAAAGCAATAACTAAAGAAATCATACAGCGACCATATAAACAAATAAATAGTAAAAAATGGGGCTATGTAGCATACCTTTGCCTCAAACCTGAATATGTTTGAGTAATAAATAAATAAATAAATAAAATCTACAAGCAGGTGCATATGACCCTACAAACAAACAAAAGAAAAGCTTAAACAAAAGCACATTTCTAGTACGAGTACATCTCTAAAGAAACATAGCGTAGAGATATTCACACCAATACAATACAATGAAATACTAACATCAATAAGAAATCATGCTCCTAGAGCAGCATTCAACCAAACGTAATAATTACCTGGATTAATATATTTTCCTGGAGAGCACAGTTAAAATCGTCAACAAGGACCTAAAACCAAGAAATCAATGAAGAAGAAAAGTTTCTTCAATTCCAAACAAACAACCGGAACGTTCATAAACTTCTCAACCATGGGACGCAACATTATGTATAAATACAAAGGTCAGACAACAATGTCATATTTGTTGTGCCGCTGTTGATGTTTGACGCATGCAACGAAAGATGGAAAGATAACATGACCAAACCAAATGACAAGAGTCATATGGTATCATTAATCAGCACAATTGCATTGCTTCTGAGAGAAGATTTAATTTTCACAAATCATTTGCAATATCACAATCGCATTAGTTCTTTTTTCTTTTGTTTTTTCCCCCCAAAGTAAGCGAAAATTCAATCTTAACAGAACGGCATTGACAATCAGCCGACAGAAATTTATATATAACAATATTACAATTATAATAAGAGAGACTGGTGCTCAGCATGATTGAAAATACTCACGTCCTCTGGTGGAAGACGAAACAACTGACGATACTCTTCGCTCTTCAATATTTCCGCAGACTATAACCAGAACAAAAAATTCTTGTGATAATAAGCTCAGCACCTCAATTTCAGCATCTTGACGAGGGTTCTGCAAAGAATTGTTAGAATAACTCCGATCAAGACCTTTTGCGGGCGAAGCAGACGACGACGATGTACCAGAGACTGATTCCGAAGGCGCGGCATCCCCATGCTGAGTCCGCGGTTCCGGCGACAGCCATAGAATGGAAGAAAACGACCGAAAGAGAGAAGAGATCTGGAAAATGCGCCAAGAAGAAAGGGGAAGAGAGAGAGAGAGAGGATGGGTCGGTGGTGGGTGGAGAAGCTGAAATTGAAGCGTTTGAAGAACGGAAACGTTCAGAACGTGAGCATGGAGTCACAGGCAGAGTCAAGCATCAGCAGCTCAATATTCAAAAGGAGAGTTTGATGAAAAATGAGAGAGTAATTTTGAGCATATAAATGATTCCACAAACTTGCCCTAAATAAATGAAAGAACATGGTGCCATTTAAGCCCTCGGATCTCACTCCCTCGCGCCACCGTAGCAGAAAGATTGGGGGGTGCATATTAAATGCCCCACACCACGTGCCCCTATAGTTATGATTTTTAATTTCTTTTATTTCCATTAATCATGTTCTAGGTAAATTTTGTTTATTTAAAAAAATAATTACACGGTAAAATTTCATTAATCACGAAATCAGATATAGTTAAACCCTAAGAATAAAAAATAGAATCTTACATTTATCCTGTTTAATCAATGTTCAACCATTAAAGAAATTAAATCTGCTCTATCTTCCCATGTTCTATCATTTATTTTACCTCCGCCTCCAATTAAAATTAAATTTTTAAAATAATTCAGAGGATCACCTATTAGTTATTATATGTTGAAGATGTCTAACATTTAATATATTTTTTATTTTTACACTGTACTAGTTGTATATTCTTCTCATATCTTCTTTTCATTCTCTCTCTTTCCTTCCTTTTTCGCTTTTCTACCTCCCAATCACAGTACACTCTCCACAAATGCGTTTTGAGAGAACAAATTACATTCTTTTTATGTATTTATTGGATATTGAATCATTTAACAGCATTCTTATTTGTGTAATTTAGTTATTTAAAACTTATAAAAGAGATAGGAGGGAGTATTATGTAATTAGAACCTGTGATAAAGATTGTGAGAGTAGTTATCCCTGCAAGATAAAAGAGTTTCATATCTCTAAGAAGAAATCCCTCAATTTATGGAAAATTCATTCATGTCCTCCTAGACAAAACATTTATTACTATTTAAAAATGTGGGCAAGAATCATAGGGCGTGTTTGGATTTGTTTTTTACTTTCTTCTTAATTGCATTCCTGAATCTATCACCCGAAGAAGAATAAGAGAGCTTAGCTTCTGAAGTTTAGATTAACATTTCTGTTATTTAAAACTAATTCTGTTATTAATATGTATTCCGTTACAGATAAGCCTCTTGTATATATACGACTTTTCCATTAATGAAATAGAAGTCAATTTATTTTTTCCCACAAACAGTGACATTATGAGGCGGAATTGCAATGTGAAAATCTGACTTTTTGCCTTTTCACTATTACAAAGCCAAAGTTAATTGTTGAGTAAAATAACCACTATAGTCCTTTTCACTCCAAATGAGAAAGTCGAACTAACAAACATAATTCCAATTCCAAATTAAGAAAAGCAAACAGCCAAAACTTCACACTTCTGAATCGATCTGCACTTTGGTCCCATCCTTTGCCTATACTTCTATTCACTGGGGAACAATCTGATGTTCAAGGTTTCACAACATTCGAAAATAGGACGACAAATAAAACGGTGACAACTGAAACCATAGTTTAAACTCAGTTCAAAAATCAAACAAAGGGTGTAGGAGCTGTTCGCTCCGCAAGCGCATGGGTCGTGACAAGTAATAGAGTGATAAGTAGAGTATCGTTCCTACGAGGATTTGGTTTCAAAACCCGGTCAAGTAACGATTATCACACTTTCGCTTAATTTGAGCAATACAAATATCAAGAGTGAAAGCAACTATTTATAAAATTAAAAAGTAATAAAAAGAAAAAGTGATTCTTCAATTCCAATGATTCAAAAGGACCTAGAATTATTTATCCCTCTTATATTTCAAAAGTACTCAATTAAATCCCCAGTATATTTGCTTCTTAATTATAGATTATGCTAGCCAAGGACATTAAATTTCCTATAAGTGCTCTCTCAAGTCTCCAAATAGGTGTTTAGCTCAATTAATTCCTTAATTTCTTAATTAATTAATTAAGCCCCAATTTTAATTGCCATCCTTATATGACTGTAAGGTTAATGCGTATATATCTATCTTATTAACAAAACCATCCAACCAACTCGCGAATTTCAAGTTCTCACATGATTAAACTCAAGTTTTCCACTCAACCTACCCCTCTCAAGCATCAATCAAGTGAACCCAACAATCTCATTGGTGGCCAATCAACAAGAAGCACTAAGCATAGAGTAAAATCAGCACAATCATACCATTAATCACAAATATATAGGAAAAATGAGTACTTAATCCATACAAGAGTTCAAAATAATTCTATAATCAAAGTATCTAGCCACACATACTCAGAAAATCCATGAGAATATATGTATATTAGCACAAAATGGAACAAGAGTAGAGAAAGCAAGATGGAAAGGAAAAGCCAAGGAGGAAGCCCAAATCTCTTCAAAGCTCCAACTCCTAGCTCAATCTCCTCCAAAGAGCAAGCTCTAGCACAGCCAAAGACTCCCCAGAATCACCCAGAACTGAAGAATGGCGGCCAAAGTCGAGTTTGGGATCTTAAAACCTAAAATTTTCGAGTTAAGTTGAGCTGTGCGTTTTGCTATCAGCGACTGTGCCGCGGCCCAAAAATTTTGCGCTACGGCCAAGTTTTCCTCTATTTCAGTTGAGCCGCAGCCAAGTTAGAGTGTGCCGCAACTCATTTTGCCTCTGGAAAATTTTTGTACTTCTAGCTCAAATGAGGAGTTCTACCTCTGATTTGGCCTTTATTTGTTCTTCTTTGATCATCATAATATAATTTTTAAGAAATCTTGATCTTTAATTTCTTCCAAAGTGCTTCCAAGTG
Source organism: Neltuma alba (assembly GCF_004799145.2). Classification (NCBI taxonomy): domain Eukaryota; kingdom Viridiplantae; phylum Streptophyta; class Magnoliopsida; order Fabales; family Fabaceae; genus Neltuma; species Neltuma alba. Next base: position 90,472 of record NW_021633167.1, read on the forward strand.
ACTTGAAACATTAATTTTTAGACCAAAATAACCTTGCAAAAGTGATAAACTTTATAAGCTTAAAAATAACATGGATAAATGCCAAAATATGAACAAATACATATAAGAATGCATAAAACTTAAAGAAAAAGTACTGGAATAATATGAATATCTAAATATTAACAGGAGCATATGTAATAGCGTCGGCATCGCAATCAGAATCGTTGAGGCCGGCAAGGACAGGAAAACCCGATCCAATCTCAGCCACAATGCGGCCTTCTACTTGAATTTAGGTGATTAATTGATGATTTGATTTGATGATTGATTCATAAGTTTGTTGATGGACGTAATTGAACTTTGGCTAATCATTTGTCTATCTGTTAATTAATTAATGATTAAATGCTCAACAAAATTATCCTTTAGTGATATAACTCAAGAGTTATTGCGATTTTATTCAAAATTTAAATGCTCATAATAATATATATAAAAGCGCCATATTATTTTAAGAGCCTTTTTGGATATTTGTGTGCTGAAATTAATCACTGAGATTATCATTCTATCAATGAATTGGTTGATATGGAGTATAATCATTTTACCGAGAATATCTTTTTTTACGACTTACTACAGGTTGGTGAAAAAATGGAGTTACTATAGAGTGAAATGGAAAAAAAAATTATCGGAAGCAATGCAAATACATCAACGGGCCGTCAAAAATAGGCACCCATACAGAGCTCGCTTACTGCCACCATGCTTTCCTGGAGGAACAAGCTGCTTTCATGACGGACAAACAACCTTTTTCGTAGCTCTCGCCAAAGAAGGATGAACGACGACAGTAAGAGAATTTTCTGATCACATCCTTTAATAAAATAAAATAGATAATTTTTATCAGTTTAAAATATATTTAAAGACTTAATTTCATTTTTTTTTCCAGTTTGTGAAAAAACTTAACTAACAGCTTGTTTTATATTATGAACTGAAGGAAGTATGAAGTTAACATACTCCCCAAATTCTAAATATAAGACCTATTTTGTAATATAATTTACACCATAAAAAAGTCTTATATTTAGGACCGGAGAAATATTACACCAACCACTGGAAGGAAAAATGTGAGACTGCTGAAGAAACAATCTAGAAAGGCGTGTGGTAGAAAGATTAAAGGAATTGTGATCCAGGAGTTTGATCATATGAGCAGAGTATTTGAGAAGGAAGTTAAAGAGATGAGTGGATTGCTTGTTGAGGGTTTTGGTGGCTGTCCTTCAACAGCCACCCAAGAGCAATGAAGTTCATATCCTGGAATTGTCAAGGCTTGGGAAGGGCCTTGACAATAAATAAACTGAGGGATGAGTGTTTGAAGTTTAATCCCTCGGTCATCTTCCTAATGGAAACCAGGATGCATAGTAGTAAACTCCAGCGTTTGAGAGGAAAATGTAGGATGGATGAAGAATTTTATGTAGACCCGAGAGGAAGGAGTGGTGGCTTGGCATTATGGTGGAAGCTGGATGTTACTGTGAATATATGGTACCATTCCAAAAATATTATTCATATGAGCCTTGATTCTTCGACTATGGCAGCACCTAAGTATGTGACCTGTGTATATGGGGCACCCCGTATTGAAGATAAGATGGCAGTGTGGAATAAGATGAGAAGTATTGGTGCTAAAATAAATGATTCTTGGATCTGCTCTGGAGATTTTAATGATGTGCTTTCAATTTCTGAGAAAGTGGGAAGAATTCCAGCAGATATAAGGAGAATTATGAACTTTCAATGTATGCTTGCGGATTGTCAACTTATGGACTTGGATTATCATGGTGCTTGGTATACTTGGTGTAACAGAAGGCTGGGAACTGACCATATCAAGGAACGGCTAGATAGGGCCTTTGGAAACACTGAATTCAGAATGATCTTTCAGAAGGCGGCGGTGCTTCACATCAAACCAGTGGGATCTGACCACCACATGCTTGTTATTGACTGTGATTATAGGTATGTGAAGGTTCCAAAATTATTCAGGTTTGAGGCAGTATGGGCTGAACATGAAGATTTCCTACCTATAGTTCGCAGAGGTTGGAGAATTAGAGAAGGGATTGAAGGAGCCAGTGTTGATGATATTGTAACCAGACTCAAAAACTGTAAAAAAATTCTGCTAGGATGGAGTAAAGAAGCTTTTCCAAATGCAAAGAAGCTGATTGAGAATTTAACTTTGAAACTCTCAGTTTGCAACAGTGGAATCCTTGATGAGGCTAGGAGAGAGGAGGCAGATTCTTTGCTAAAACTAATTGAGGAGGCTTGGGAGAGGGAAGAAAAATACTGGTGGCAAAGGTCAAGAATTAATTGGCTTTCTGCAGGAGACCGAAATACAAAATTTTTTCATTCATGTACTATCCAGAGAAGAGTGAGGAATAAAGTGGTTAAGCTAAAAGGGGAAGATGGCGAGTGGTTGGAGGAGGAGAAAGATATAAATGATGCTTTTTCCAAGTTCTACTCTGAGCTCTTTGCTTCAGGTGGCAGAAGGAATATGGAGGAAACTTTAGTTTATGTTGATAAAACAGTATCTGAAGAAGATAATAAAAAGATACAGAAAGCTGTTACAATGGAGGAAATCAAGCTGGCTGCTTTTCAGTTGAATGGGTTAAAAGCCCCAGGTCCTGATGGCTTCTCTGGTTGTTTCTACTATGCAGCTTGGGGAGAAATAAATGGTGAACTAGTTGAGATGATAAAGGATTTTTTTGATCACAAGGTAAGTTTGCAGCCTATTAATAAAACCAACATTGTCTTAATCCCAAAGGTTGATGTTGCAGAAAAGGTTGGTCAATTTAGGCCAATAGGTCTTTGTAACTTCGTTTACAAGATAATTTCTAAGGTGTTGGCCAACAGATTGAAACCTTTGTTGATGAGAATCATTTCTGAAAATCAGAGAGCCTTTGTAGCTGAAAGGTTGATCCAGGACAATATAATAGTAGCCCAAGAAGCTTTTCATTATTTGAAAAATAAAAAGAAGGGTAGGAAAGTGGAAATGGCAGTAAAGATAGATATGAATAAAGCCTATGACAGGCTAGAATGGTGCTTTATTGAGGCAGTAATGAGGAGGATGGGTTTTGGTGAAACGTGGATTGGATGGGTGATGGAATGTGTTAGCTCTGTCAGTTTGGACTTGATGGTGGGGGGAAGAAAAATAGCTGATCTGAATATGGAAAGGGGTATTAGACAAGGGGATCCTTTGTCGCCTTATCTCTTCATCATTGCGGCTGATGTACTCTCAAAAATGGTACAATGGCATGTGGATAATAATAGGCTGCGTGGAATAAAGCTTGCAAATCAGTGCCCAGTTTTGTCTCACTGTTTTTTTGCAGATGATGCCATCTTCTTCATTAATGCAAGAAAGCAGAATTGTAGGGTGCTGAAGAAGATTTTTGATGCTTATTGCAACGCTTCAGGTCAGGCTATTAATATTGATAAATCTTGTGTCTTCTTCTCAAAAAACGCAGATGAAACCCAGAAAAAAGATGTATATGATGAACTGGGAATTAAAGCAAGTACAGATCCTGGGAAGTATTTGGGATTGCCTTTACTGTGGGGAAGATCAAAATCTAAGGCTCTAGCTTTTGTAAAGAATAAATTGGGCAGCAAATTACAAGGGTGGAAGCAGAAGCTGGTGACCTTCGCTGGGAGAGAGATCTTGATAAAAGCTGTGGCAAATGCTATTCCTATATTTCCCATGTCTTGCTTTAGTTTTCCTAAAAATTTCTGTAGAGAACTTGATAGTTTGATTTCAAGATTCTGGTGGGGGCAAAAAGATGAGGAAGGAAGAATTCATTGGAAGTCTTGGAAGTCTTTAAGTGCTCCTAAGATGGAAGGGGGATTGGGATTCAGAGATTTGGAGCTGTTTAATCTTGCTTTGCTGGCAAAGACAGCCTGGAGAATTTTACTAAATCCTGAGGATTTTTGGTGCAGGATTTTAAAAGGGCTATATTTTCCAGAATGTGATTTCCTAAATGCAAAAAAAGGAAATAAAGCTTCTTGGTGCTGGTCAAGTATTTTGGAGGGTAGGGAGCTGTTGAAGGAGAATTTGTGTTGGAAGATTAATGATGGTGGAAGTGCGAAAATTTTCACTGATAAATGGCTGCCATCTGTTAAAGGTTGTAAACTAAGAGGTAGAACGTTGGAGGATGATAAAAAAGATTTATATGTGAAGGCTTTAATTGTTAATGGAAAGTGGGATTTTACACAAGTTGAGGGAATTTTGAGTGATGAGGAAAAAGACTGGATAAAAATGATTAAACTCCCTGGTTTGAATTGTGCTGATAGACTAATTTGGCTGAGAAGTAGAGATGGGTTTTATTCGGTCAAGATGGGATACAGAGTAGCAAAGGAGAAAGCAGAAAAAATGGAGAAAAAAGATCCTACTACCTCTTATAAGCCTTCAAAATCTCTTTGGAGTGGTATATGGAGGATTAAAATGCCCCCAAAGGTTCTGCATTTCATTTGGCGAGCTATCAACAGTGCCTTGGCAACAAAGGAAGCTTTATTTAGAAGGAAGTGTTCTTGTAGCCCTATGTGTGATATCTGTCAAATTCATCCTGAATCTGTTGAACATATGTTGTTTCTATGTCCCTGGGCACAAAAGTGCTGGTTTGGATCTCCTCTTACTTTGAAATTTAAAGAAGTTGGATTGAGTAGCTTTGGTAGATGGTTAGAAGAATGGTTACAGATGAAAGAATGCCCTGGAAATGATGAAATTGCCCTCTTTGCAGGTATCTGCTGGGGTATATGGAAAGCAAGATGCAAATTCATCTTTGAAAAAGTAGAAGTGGATCCATGGCTTTGCGTGGCAGGGGCAATGAGACTGGTCAGAGACTTTTCTGAGGCTACTGTGCGTAATAGGAGAAGGTTGACTTCTTCTAATATTGAGGAAAGGAAGGAGAAATGGGTAAGACCTGTTAGGGGAAGAATAAAACTTAATATAGATGCAGCTTTTTGTCACAAGAGCGGAAGGGCAGCAGTAGGAATTGTTGGAAGAAATGAAGAAGGTGAGTTCATTGGTGGATTAGGGAAGGAGGTGGAAGTTGCCACTCCTTTTATGGCAGAAAGTCTTGCTTTAATAGAGGCTTACAAGTGCGCTGATTTTCTACAAGGGAAGATGGTGACAGTAGAAACTGATTGTGCAGAATTGTTTAATAGAATGAAGAAGGGAAATGTTGAAGGAAGTGAGTGGCAGAGCATCGAAGTTCTAAAGATGTGTTTGATGTTGCAAGGCTCCTTGATGAGCTGGGATTTAGCCTTGGTTTCCAGGTTGGGGAACAAAGCTGCTGATCATTTAGCAGCTAATGTTATGAGAGGCATGGTACCTCACGGATGGCTATCTCAGCCACCATCCTCTCTTTGGCTTTTATTGCAATTGGACCTTGCTAATTCGTTTGCTGATGATATGATCAGGGAAGGTATCGGTTAACTAGTTTTGCTTTTTTGCAGTTTAGGCGTGCTGTTTGTTTACTTTCCGTTTTTTGTTTTCTTTTGGTGTGTTAGGTTGTATGTTTAGGGCTTTGTGAGTGTTTTTCTTTTCTTGGGCCTTGAGTGGCTATTGGTGTTTGTATCCTTTGTTTTGGTATTAATAAAATTGGCTTGTTTTGCTCAAAAAAAAAATTTTTTAATGAAATAAACACACTATTAATGATTTACGGAAAGTTTGGTTGGCTGGCTGGCTAGCTAAAGTTTTTAAAGTATATTATATAAAGATAAATGTGTTTGACAAAGTTGCCTACAAGTCATTGATAAGAAAATTAAATGCAAATAAATCTTTTGAATTTTGTTTAATATTAATAGGTTATATGCAATTTAATTCACAAATCAAATTTTCATGTCTACAAAATAATTTAATTTTGCAGGTCAGTTTTTTATATTTATAAATTGAGTTATATCATTTACAAATCACGCTTGTAAATATTAAGTTCGCTGAGATCTAATAGTACTAAATGAAATTTGAAGACTCTGTTTATATTTCGCTCTTTTATTTATGGCTAATGTTGAATTTTTCTAATATTTTGTTGATTTTTTTGTTGAGAAAATTACCTACAGGTGTGAGATGAGAAAATTTAATACACACGGGTCATTCAACTTTTATTTAACACTAATAGGTTCCATAAAATTTAATGTTTAAAAATAAAATATTTATAGTGATAGATCGAATTGCATTATTTAGAGATCAAATTTAACAGGTTAACTCATTTTTATGTTTAATTTGTAAATAATAATAAAAGATAAAATTTAATTATTTCATTAAAAAAATGTTATCTAATCATATAAGGACGGGTATCAAAATTAAGGATGATATTGAATGAGCAGGCGCCACGTAGACAATGCTAAGAGGTTGTCACCAGGGATGATGAAGTGGGTGGGGTCCAGCGAAGATTAGACGGTGACGTCACGGGTCGCCACTTCCATCCCATCTTAACCATTAAATTATAATACTTCTCTGGTCCCTAATTATATGGTTTAAGAAAATAATTAAAATTAGTTAAAAATAATTAATATGTACTACTTTATCTTTTATTATAAAATTCTTTTAACTAAATTGCGCGGTTTCAAAAAACAGTTAAAATTAGTTAAAAGTAATTAATATGTAATAAATGCAATTTCTTTCAAATATATCCATATATATAAAAGGGTAGATATGAGAAAATAATAGTGACATAAATAAAGAAAGAGAATATATTAAATTACATGTAAAATAGATAAACTCAAAAAGGATTTTATAAAAAGGGATAAATCTATTCAAAAAATTGAATCTTAGAATAAGAGACTGAAGGAGTAGCAAATACAATTTTTTTCAAATATACCTCTATATATAAATGAATAAATGTGAGAGTGTAATAGTAAGATAAATGAAGAAAGAGAATATATTAAATGCTTTAAATTAGGATAAAATAGGTAATACTGTATTAAATGCTCAGACAAACTCAAAAAGGATCTTATAAAAAGAAAGAAACCCATTCAAACAATTGGATTTTATAATAAGGGACAAAGAGAATAAACTATAAAATAAATTTTATATTTAGAACCGAAAGAGTATAAAATAACTTCATAATAAATATTTTATTTTTTGAATTATCATTACTCAAATTTAGTAGTTTAATTTTATTTTTTATTTTTTAAAGAATAAGCATTTTGTTCATAATTTTATAAAATATGAAATCTGAACCGTTTAAATTATTATCATATAATTGAGATAGGAAATAGAGGGAGATGAAGGAGAAAAGAAGAGAAGGCACCCTCTTTCGGCCACTACGGGTGCGGTTTCTATCCATTGGGGTTTCTCTACCAAGTCACCTCCCAAAGGTGAATTTGAATCATAATAGAGGCTCCTAAACGGACTTCTCTATTAGAAAAAACTGAAAAAGAAAAACTTTTTTTTATAACATTTGTTTGGATTCACTGTAGAAGTAAATAGACTTATGTTTGATATGAATTTTTTTTTCTTCAAAAGTTCCAATTTATTGATTTTAGCTTCTCCACTGCACTTTGGGTAGGTGAGGCCCATGTGTGAGGGAGTAGAGGGAATGCTTTATGCATTATGAGAGTTTTTTTTTTTTTAACCCAGCCACTTGACTTGATTTTTAATATTAAAGAAATCATTTTTTGAATAATGAAACCAATTTTTAAAAAATAAATTTATTATTCTTTATTATTTACTATCATATTTGTAAAACTATGGATAATTGAAAAAATGTTCTATTAAAAATTTAATTGGTAAGAAGTAATTCATAAATTTTTATATACCAAGTGTAAATATTATATATATAGAATGCTTGTATTATGATTTAGATCATTCTCACTGATTATATTTTTAATAGGAGGATTTTTTCTCAATTTTTCCTAAAATTTAAATATATTATTTTAGTTCTAATTATTCTCAAAACTAACTGTTTTATTTCTATAATTTTAATTTTAATTATTCTTTGACAATTATCACATTATAAATATATAATATAAATAAATACTATTCAATAAAGTTTATGTCACTTTCAATGTTTTAAAAGTCGGACCGGACATTGAACCGGAAAAGTTAGCGGGTCATGGTTCAAACGGTCGGATCAGTCGGACCGTCTGGTCGGACTGGTAATATAAAAATTAAATTAAAAATAATATTATGTATATATAATAAATATATAAAATTAAAATATCAAATTTTTAAATAGCATAAAAATAAATTTAAATAGTTTAACTTGATAATGATTTTGAGTTTTTCATTCTGCTCCCATTTGATTTTTTCTGGCAAGCGTTGATTTTGGGCCTTCACTACACATTTTCACAAGTTAAAGCAGTGCACTACACGTGGATTATGCTGGACTAATCAAAAGAAGAAAAGTTTAGAAAACATAAAATAAATCTTCACAGATAAGGACAAGGATAGGGAGAAGAATCCAGAGACGGAAAAAAAAAGGACCTTTTGGGGAGAGAGTGAGAGTGAGTTGCTGCGTTCTTCCATTAGCTTCGCCATTATCTAAGACGTACAGCTTTGGGCAAGGGAAGATTGGAAGTCGCGACAGAGGGAAGAAGTGAAGCTTGCTCACTTGCTTGATATAACATCCTAATTCTCATATATATAATATTTAAATAATTTTTATAGAATAGGTAGAGGTTAAATATACATATATGTAATTAAAATAATTCTGATTTTGTGTGTGTGTATGTGTATGAGAAAATGAATAAAATAACGATGTTAAGAAGTCCCACATTGATTAAATGATAGGAAGTGGATAAAATAGTAATGTTAAGAAGTCCCACATCGACTAATCTTTAGAGTGAAGGAGTTTGAGGAGCCTATATATAGGAGATAGTGAGTGGAGATTGAAGTGAGTAAATAATTTTCGCACATATCTGAGGTAATCTCAGAAAAGTGCTAGTTTTGAATTTATTAATCGTTGGATCGGACTGAAATTTGGTCAGTCCATTTGGGACATCCAAATCGTTAATTTCAACGGTTGGATCATCATTTTGATCTCCGAGTTACAATTTATTAGGTACGTTTTTAACTTATATCTTTTGGATTTAGCAAATAGAGTCCTGAATAGTAAATTAGCATTTTAAAGTTCATTCACCGTCAGATTGAGCTATAATTTGGAGGATAGTATCATGATAGATAGGAAATTAAATTCAACGGTTAGATTAAGGGTTTAACTTCTGTAGTGAGAATAACCTGGTTCATACTAAGTCTATTTGTCTAAGTCCTTCGAAGATGAAATATAAGTTATAAATTTATAGTTTGTCTATTTGCATTATGAATTTGATGATTCTAATAATATAATCTAATAATTAAAGGATATTTAAGTAAGGGAAAATTCAGGAATAGAGTCTAAATCATATATGTGTGTGTGTGTGTGTGTGTGTGTCCTCATTCCAAACCTTAGAGAAATGTCCTTTAGGCTAGGGTTCTGAATAAAATTAAAGCTTTTAGAGGAGGAATTAGAGGCTAGAATTTTGTGAGTAGCCTACTTTAATACTATAAAGATAATATTTTAATTTTGTTTGTAGATATAAACTCTATTGTGGCATTTTCGAGGTTGGAGTCTGGTTGTAGTTGACTGTTAGCTAGGAGACCAGGTAACTAAATTTCTATCTGTTGCATGCTCTAGTATGAAGTTGGTGAGTGGTTTTATAACTAAATCTATAAAAGTATATTACGTTTTGTATGAACTGTCTTGTGGGATGCTATTTTAAAGAGGATTGACATAATTTGTATTGCAAGAAATTGGTGATCATGATTATGATGTGTTATTATGAAATTCTGTTGATTATGCATATAAATGTGTCATTTTGAACCCTGTGCATCTATTTTGGGTGGGGAAAGGAGGTAATTGGAGTTATTGAGATTCATATACTTGCCATGTGGTATTAGCCTCCATACGGAGCTCTATGGTTGGCTGCTATTATTGTCCCACTAGTTCTTCGAAGGACTGCGACACCCTACTAGTTCTTCGAGGGGGGACCCATGGTCCACCGAGTGCTCTGTGGTCTTTGGCCGGTCCACATCATTCATGTGGTGAGCTTGTCAGAGTTGCCAGTCAAATGGAAAGAACTTAGCCCATGGGTCCAGTCGGCGGAAATAAGGAGGATATGAGGATGGATTTGGGTTCAGGAATTGCATATGACATGGGATATTTATTGATATTTATATCTTTTAAATAAATGACAAGTATGTTATCTCTTTTGAAATGTATCAATTGCATGAGAGTAGTGGAAATATTTGTCTTATATGATTATTGTGAGTTTAAATGTTAAATAAATATTTATCAATTAATATTAACTCTGTGTATCCCACTTGACACTTCGCTAGCCCATGCTAGTGTGTGTGATAGGTAAGGATTTAGTTACTGAGACGTTGTCTCATCCCTATTGTTTAACATTTTTCAGGTGAGAGCTTTAAAGGAGGGACGCAGGGAAGGCTCAGGAGGAGTAAAGCTACATTAGCAACTTGTAGCGTCTCCTCGGTTTATGAGCTATGTTGTATCCTGTATATTGCCACCTTAGGACAAATTGGTTTTAATTGATTCATGCATTATTATTTCTTATGTCCTTTGAGTGTACTATTGTGGTATGTGTGCTGATAGCTGGCCAGAGGCCTAGGATCGCATATTCGCATATGATTTATTTATGAATTTATTATAAAGTATGAGTTAAGATTTAATTTTTAATATTTTGATTTATGAGCTATATTATATGTTGTTTTATAACCATATTAGATAAGATTGATCCTTTCTTATATAGTTTGTATTTAAATGAGTTAAGAAAAGTTCTTTTATCCGTGATAGGATGTATGATTGGGTGCTGCTTTTTTCTATCACGGATAACAATATTATATAATTAGTTAGTGTAAATGATTGTGATATAATTTGAGTTTGTATTTAGCATGGTTTGGTTATAAAAAGTTATTTCTTAAAGTTATTATAAAAAAAATAGGTTTATCTGTTTATTTAGGAAGGTTGTTTCAGTTGAGGATGAAGATTAACCAACGAACAACAATGACGGAGGAAAGGAAGCACAGAGAACTGAAGAAGACGTGGTATTTTAGCAAAAGTGTAAAATCATCCCAGAGGAATTACGAAATATGTCAGATCTGAAGGTTTTTTTTTTTTTGCCAGAAAACGTAAGCTCAAAACCGTCCGGTTTACTCAAATCTGCTCCGGTTCCCGGCTCAAATCCGGATTCCGACTCAAAAGGCGGTTCGAAACGGCTGAATCCGGCTGAAAACATAAGACGGCCTGAAGCATTTGAACCAACACCTTGTATCAAAGGGTGACGGTCAAACCGATTGGACCGTCCGGTCTAGTTTGGGTTTAATAACATTGGTCACTTTCAGTCATTTTACATCTAAATTTATTTTTTATTAATAATTTAAATAAGTTTTAGCTTCTCAAACTAATTTTTCTTCAAAAATCAATTTAAAGATAAATCATATTATCCTATCTGATTTTTAGCCAAATCAAATTGAAAAAAAAATTGATTTTTCGCACCGCGAATCCAAACTTAATTTACGGTTGACAAACCATCATAAAAGATATATAGCTTGGAGATAGGATTCTTGAGTTTCGTGTATCGTGGCTTAATCATGTGGCCGGGCCGCGTGTAACATTGTTTAAATAGATTTTGAAGTCCAATTGAAAAAGGCTTTGAAAATATTTATCTTCCTTACCTTTTATATATATAAAAATTTGAAAATTGAAAACTACAAAAAATATTTTTAAGGGTATTAAACTTTGTTTTAAAAATTAATCAATATTTGTGCGGTATCTTTTAATAAGAGTTAATATAATTTTTTATTGCTGGTCAAAAAATAATATAATTTTTTATTATTGAAATTTGGACCTATTTTGATTTTAATCCCTTAAATTTCAAACTCATGGTTTTAATCCTTGAAATTTAATCTGTCTTAAAACGTTAGTACTCAGAGATGTAACGGTGTTAAAAATATACTAAATTGTCATAAACAATATTAAAGTTGTGATGTAAACTCACCGGATAGTATCTAGCTAGATCTTGTATGGATGATAGATCCTCAAAAAACACAACTCATTAGCTTCTTTTTCTTTTTTTTTGTTTTACTGTTCTTTTGCATGAGCTGTTCATTGCACTATACACTGTTATCCACATAAGATTTAGTTAGATGTTATCTGGTAAATCCATATCACCATGTTTTACATCATTAACGACACTTAAGTAAATTTTAATACCGTTGCAATGTCACGAACAAACATTTTAAGACGAATTGAGTTCTAGAAACTAAAATTATAAGTTTAAAATTTGAGAGACTAAACTAAAATGGGCTCAATGTCAGGGACAAAAAAATTATATGAACCCTTTTAATAACAAACTCTTAGGACCACCTTTTATTTAAATTAAAATCTTTAAAAACAAATCTTCAAAAATCTTTTATGTTTTTAAAATTGAAATATTCTTCAATAGGTTTTGGAGTCCAGTAAAAAAATTGAAAATATTTCAATTAAAATCTTAAAATTTATAATCTCGAATATCTTATTTGAAAACAAAATCTTCCAAATCTTTTAATCCATATCTTTATAAGTTTCTTTTTATGTACAGCTATTGTTTAAATAGGTTTTAAAGTTCGGTCAAAAAAGCTTTGGCGATATTTCTCTTTTTAATATATAAAAATTTAAAAACTAGAGAAATTATTCCAGCCCACTTTTTAATTCATATCTGAATGATTATGAAAAGTTATTTTTTAAATTAGTCCATATCCTTATATGTTTCTATTAAACAAAAAATCTTGGCACCGCTTTTTATTACTACCTCTACTTCTAAATATAAGAGCTAATTAACTAATTTGAGAAGATTAAGCAAGTAAGTTAATTAGTTATTTGTAATAAAGATAAGTTATCTTTTCTAAAATATTTTTACTAATCCAGTTTATTGGCTAGAACTATCATTATCAGAATGAATATACCAGGAAAAATAAATAAATATGGGAGACAGAGTGAATTGGGATCTTATATTTAGAAACAAAATAAAAATCAAATGAGATCTCATATTAAGGATCAGAGGTAGTATTCATTATCACTTTATAAAATATTTATTCGGTAACTTGTTTCTCCTCTTTTAAATTCATGACAAAAATTACTGTTCAACAGTCTGTAATATAATTCTTTTCTTAGAACAAAAATTTTTGTTGTGAAAAAATAAAAATAAAGGTTCGCATTGGACAACAAGAATTCTATTGTGAAGTCAGGAGAAAAGATTGTAAAAAAGTTAAAAGACATAAGGTTCGCTGAGGGGAAAAAATCTTTTAAAAAAAGAGGCAAAAAAGGAGCATGTCCCTTTCCTAAAGCGGGAAGCCAGAATGACGCTGCGACGAAGGGAAGAGGGTGAAGCGATGCATTCAGTGTGGCAGTGATGCAAAACTGCAGAATGCTGAGGAACATGAAGACGGAGAAAACGTCATGAAATTTTTTCCCCTTAATTTCATGTTGCAATGTATTTTATGGATGACCTTTCTGTACAAACTTGGAGTGGCTGAGCAGATGAGGCAATCTATTACAGCATCTAACCACTATGCTTTTCAAACCTGATATTTGCTAATTGACATCAAATCAAATTTCTTAATAAAAACATGTTATCTTATTCTAATTATTCATGCAGAACAAAGCAGAAGAGATGATCTAAAATCACTTGGATATGTGCTCAATGTACTTCTTGAGAAGAAAGTTAGCTGCATGATTTTTGTTTATGTTACCACCATTTCTTTTGATAAAAGTGCTGACAATGAAGGGGATCAAAACAGAGGAGAAAGAGTGCATGATATGGATCTCCTATTATTAGTGAAAGCCTAAGTTATTCTATGGTTTTCAATGTGTAGTAAAATGCTTCTTTCTTACCAAGATCTCTTGCTGAGAAGACGCTAATTAAAGACATTTATAACTATTGTGTGCTATTTTATGGACGTTATCTTATTTTTATACATCACTTTTGTATAATATTCAAAAGCATCAATTCACTTGATCTATGAGGCCAATCTTCCACTAAAATTGGTTTGAAAAGCTGGGCATTTCTCATAAAAGTCTAGTAGATGTTGTTAGTGCTTTCTTTTAAGGTGACATTATTTGTCTTTCTTTCATAAAGCTAACAAGTTAAAGCCTGTGCCAATCTCTCTCCCTCACATACTTCCTCTCTCTTTCTTTTCGCCCTCTCCCCCCTCTTATCATTTCACTTTCTCTCCTATGTCAATATTCATTAGTTGAAGATGCACAGGGAGGTCATTCTTTTTTCTTTTTTAGGCAAAGGATTGTTTCCACTCCTCCCCCAAACCAAATTTTTCCAGTCTCTCTAATCAATATTCATTAGTTGAAGATATAACTGAGAATATGGACCAAGCCGCCACAACCCGCGGGTTATATGGTGCAGGTTGGCGTAGCCTACATTTTCACGAGGCTGGAAAAATGCTAACCCTAACCCGTCATAGTAAGTTGGCGGGCCACCCTGCCATCTTTTTTTTTTTTAATTCTTAATTTTAAAACCTTATTTTTATTTAATTTTTTAAATTAATAAATTGTTACCCAAATTTTCAAAAGCAATCAGAAGTATACATTATGTTTAACCACATTTAAAATAATCAATACAAATATAAAATACTCCTCCGATTCTAAATATAAGAGCCTTATACACACTAATATAAGGGTCTTATATATAATATCCTTATATACACTAGTATAAGGGTATTATATTTAGGACCAGAGGAGTAATACATTACCAATATTTTACATGACTAACATTTAACATCAACACATCAAGTGACAAATTTTACAATATTTTCATACAAATATCATGTTTGATACCAAAAAAAAAAACTATTTTTTAATAAATCAGAAGTGCATTTATCTAAATTTTTTTAAAGCTCATTCACTATATTTTTCTAAAACATTTTTTTCTATAGTAAATATTGTCTTATATTTTTGTTATAAATATAGTATGCTTATTTTTTAGAAATATTTTTTTTGTTTGAATATGTATTATGTAACATGAAAATTGCAATGTAAACGAGGGAAGAAAATTTTCAAATATAATAACATATTATTTATATAACAAAATTAAAAAAATAAAAAAAAGTGGTGAGTTAAATGGGTCAACCCGTAGGACAGCCTGTGAGTTATGCGGTGCGACCTAAAGTGTGGGTTGACAAAATACCAATCCTAACCTGCTTCTTTATGATGGGTTGGTGGGCTGGCCGCAGGTCCCAATCCATATTTTCGGCTCTAGTTAAAGATGTATAAGGAGGTATTTTTTATTTCTTATTTCTTTTTTCTTTAAGTGTATGTTAAAAAATTATCTTTTGCCTCCAAAAAACCAATAAATAAACAAATGAAAAGGTTCACACTAAATTTACTGAAGAGTAAAATTACGGGAGTGTTTGGAAGCACCCAAAAGTACTTCTCAGAAGTATTTTTTCGTAAAATAAGACAAACTCCTCCACATATTTACTTCGTATACCGTAAAAACACTTTTAAAACTATGATTTAGTTTCTATCCAAACACCCCCTAAGACATTAATAATATTAAATTTATTTTGAAATTTTAAAAGAAGTTATATCTAACTAATATAAAGTTTAGGATTTTTCTACATTTTATTCATAATTTTACAATTTAGAATTTTTGAAAGCATTATTCATTTGCAGTTACTTATCCAGTAATCTTTTACGTATCAGCCCAAAAAAACTGATGGAAAAATCAAATATTCAATTCAATAAATTATTCGTTGGATAAATTAGCTCAATTCATTAATTAAATATTTAACTTACGGAAAAAATTTTAAAACTTTTGAAAAACAACTAAGAACAAAATAGAGCCAAAGAAACCTTATATGCCCCAAAACTTAACGGAGAAGGTCACTGTTTCCCAAAGCCGAGTTGCGGGCTCAGTGCGAAAGCTGCAACGTTATCTTGGCTTTGTTTGGTACAACAAAGAGGAGGGGAGGGGAGGTGAATTAAGGGGAGAGAAGAGGAGGAGAGAGAAGGGTATAAGTTTTGTTTGGTTAGAGGGAAAAAGAGTGGAAGAGAAATTTTTTGTTTGGTTTATAAGGGAAAAAGAAGAAGAAGCTAATTATAAGTTGATAAATATATTTTTACCTCTTTATTTAAATTTCTTTATTATTTTATTATGATATTTATATCATAATTATTATTTTCCAATTTGTGAATATAAAAAAAAAAACTAGATACCTTGAGACATGACAAATAGATTATAAATAATCACATATCAAAATAAATCTCAATAGAAAATATATTATAATTTTTAGGATGTTATATAAATTATAAGTAAATTTATGCCACAATTTTTGAACTATTTCATCCTTAATTACATAACAAGCGCAACTTCACATATTTAATTAGATAATATGCAGAGTTTTGTGTAAAAAAATGAAATTGAATTAAAATAGGTATATGTGGACATGCATATCAACAAATTTGGAAGATTAATAACAAAGAGCATGGAAAGATCTCAACAACTTCAACTCATATAAACCAATAAAGAATAGTTTTATATAAAATAAATGAATAAAAATACTAATAATACTGATAAGATGAATGAAATGGAAGATTAGACAATAGGAACAGATACAGAAAATTAATGGCAGAAAGTGTGAGAAATGATGAAATCAGAGAAAGAAAAAATGATGAAATCAGATAAAGAAAATATGCAGGGAAAAAAAAACCTCTTATGAGTTAAAAAAAATCCTTAGAAGAATAATAGGGGCTAAAAAAAAAAGAGTAAAAAAAGAGTTTTTACTGAGAAGGATAAACTTGGAATATTAAAAAACTAATATGGATAATTTAATTAGGATGAGACATAATATTTTTCTCCCCTCTAAAAAAATCCTAAATTTGGAGGGGAGCAAAAAGAGGAGAGAGAAGCACTAAAAGACAAAAAAAAATTTCCTCCCCTTCCGTCCATTTTTCTGAAGCAAACACAATTTCCCCTCCCCTTCCCTCTCCTTGAAAACCTTCCAACCAGAGGCAGACTTTCGAAGTCTTGACATTTTTCTGACAACGAAATAACAAAACTTCAGAATCAGGTTTTTAATCATTTCTATTACAGGAAATAGCGACAGAATCCTCCCAAAATCAATCAAGGATTGCGATTGTGACAATTATAGCAGTGAAACCACAGGATATAGTAAGGTTAAGATCTGAATAAAATAATCCAATTTTACAACTCAATTTCAGCCAAAATTTCAAGAGTGTAGCAAGTATATTTCAAAGGGATTTCCCCTAGGTATCTAATGGTTTCATGTATATTTCAGTAAGATCAAAGCAAGCACTAGAAAAATCCTTCAAGTTAGTGCACAGCAAAACCAGGATGAAAGCAAAAGCAAACAAGACATGCAATAAGGATCCAGCAAACACAATTCAGGATTAATTTTTTCTTTTCTCAACCGGGTTTCCACAGCGTAAAATCAGCAATTCATATTCACTAAATCCATAATGTGATAGGAGTATACCAAAGACGACTTTTAGTCTCACTTGAAAATCCACAAATTTTTCTGTTTCTTGCTTTTCACTTCATAATTCAGCCAAACTCCAAGGATTCAGTAAGAATTCGAGTCTATAGAAGACCAATTCAATTCAGTTTGTGCATTTCAGGAGTACCAGACTCCAAGTGATTTCCCAAGGTTAATCTCAGCTAGTGCATGAAAGCAGATTGCCTAGGGCAGATCAACTTCAAATTTCTCAAGGTTCAGCTATTTAAGTGGAGTTTCATTCAATTTGCACAATTGCAAAACCAGAAAACTATGTTGAAACAGCTAATAACAATGATTCAGAACACACAAAGTTTACTCAAAAACTGAGTTCACTAACTACTGAAAATCACCCAAGATGCAGTGAAGTGACGGTAACTTGTTAAGATGATAGCAACTGAATTGATCCACAGGTGTGCAATCACACAAGCTGTTGACAGCAGATGGCAGCGCATGACTGTGACAACCACAAAAACATATTAGAACCAAAATTTGCAATCTAATACCACAAATGAGTAATGACAAAGCCTTAAGATAGCAAGGTATACAAGCAAACACAAGTGAAGATCTTTGTTTATTATATTTTAAAAAAAATAAAATTCCCTAAATGCAACATGAAAACAAAAAAGTTATTTCTACCCGATATGTACCTAAAACAAGTTACATCCCAATCAAAATGCAATTGACACTCAGTGACCTAGAAGCTCAAGGCTCCTAGGCAACAATGCCAATTTAACATGCCATGTTGTGAGAGCAAGTAAATAAAACTAGATTAACTATGCAGCGCAGTGGTGCTAACCTAGAACTTTTTGAGGAGCTGATTACAAAGCCTCTAACTAACAAGTACAAATTAGTCAAACATAAAAGTGTATTAGCCAACAACTTCTAGACTATATGCAACTAGATTATATCCTAAGCTACTGTTTTTATATCTAATTTTATTGTTGGGGAATGAAAATGATGGGTTTAGATTCTATAGATGATACCCAGCCTAGAAATGGATTTTCCAACTGTCCTAGTTCGATTATGTTAATGAAGTCTGTCAACACTAAGTCTTGAATGTCACTTGAAAATATCATTTGAGTCTAGTGTCACTAGATTGTGCTTTCTCCTAATACCATAACCAACAAGCACTACCTAATTCCACTCTTAAACACCACTCAGTGTATAATTAAGATTTAGATTTTGTAGCTTGATCCTCTTTCCAAGAAGTTACCAACTGGTGCACTACTCACTGAAAATCTAATCCAATCACACATTCTATACATAACCATGACAAGAACATATAATCGAATTAATTCTAACAGGAGAAGAAACAATAGTATCAGGAGTTCAGTACATAAGCTAGAATAACTAACTCTCAATTACAAAAGAATCACCTTAATAGGAGACATTCAACCGAATTATTTCAGCTCCTTAATCACAATGTAATCTCCTAAACCTAGAAAATTAAATCACAAAAATCTGAAGTAAAAGAGATGAACTATAACGACTCCCCTCTGTCGTTCAAGAACTCGAGCCTTCAAATTCACTCCTACGGTCTAGAGGACTCAGCACGCATTGTACCGAAAATAGCTTCACCAAGCTCCAATTGACGGCCATAGCAGCAAGGGAAGAGAAGAAGTCGCGATATTGAGAAGGGGAACAAGGATGGACATAGAAGACGATGTGGGGAATGGCGGACGGAGGAATCGAAGTGGAAAAGGGAATGGAGATGGATTAGGCAGAGAGACCGGGAGATAGCGTCAGCAGAGAGATGATGAGGACGGGAGTCAAAGGTGAAGACGTTTTGCTGAGTCCAGAGACTGAGATCACAGGAGATGGATCTGGAGGGCACCGCAAGTCTGGAGCTCAATTAGGTCGAGTCTGATT
This sequence comes from Neltuma alba, assembly GCF_004799145.2. Lineage (NCBI taxonomy): Eukaryota > Viridiplantae > Streptophyta > Magnoliopsida > Fabales > Fabaceae > Neltuma > Neltuma alba. The sequence goes on from NW_021633167.1 coordinate 109,838, forward strand.
CAAAATGCAGCATTTTACCCCAAGTAAAGTAAACTGCAATGCAAACCATAACAACTTAGAACTGTTTGGTTCAATTAGCACGTGTTTAGAGATGGTAATACAGTGCAGTGCAATGGGGTGTAATGCAATATTTATTATCACTAACACGTTTGGTATGTTACTAAGGAAACTAGGCAAATTATTACTTTTTTCATTTAACCAAATAAAAATATTAATGAAAAGTCCTAAAAGCCCTTCAATCACAACCACAGTTGTCTTCTTCCTCCACTCGTGCGCCTCCTTCTGCAACTCACATATTTAGTCTTACTGCTCCATTTTTATTCCCTTTTTTATTCAGTTTCAAATTTTTAAACCAAGCCTGTACACCCAACAAAACAATGAACCATCAACTCATAACCCCCAAATACCTCACCCCAATAGAGTACCACCACTAAGTAAATCAAATGAAAAATGAAATATTATGAATTAAATTGACATTGGGAGGGCTTCTCAGATGTTTTTGCAGTTAATAGAGGGACGGTCAAAATAATTTTTAAGGAGGAGGAGTAGTTGGGAAAATGAAAAAACTGGTGAGTCGGCACAACTGGGTATTGTTATGATGTGAAAATTTTACATATAGATATAGACGAATTAACCTACTTTTACTTTGTAAAGGAGAAGGAGGAGATGACGATAATGGAGGAAGGGAGATGGTAAAGGAGAAGAGGGAGCGGTCAAGATAATGGAGGGGGGAGACTAGAGATCAAGGACAAAGTGTTAGCTGGAGAGACAGTCAACAGAAAAATGTTGAGGGCAACCATTATTCCTTCATATTAATTAATAGGGATAAAATGCACATTTTATAAGAAATTGCAATCCTGCAATGATCATTCATAGGTCCCCCCATATGAATGGATAATACTAAAAAATGTGCAATGAATATTACTATTGCAATCTGTTTTACCATTTATAAGCTCAACCAAAAAAGCCATAGATGGTAATGGGGTAAAGTTTACCATTACAAGGCTGCAATGCATTTGAACCAAACGGATCCTTAGTATCATTTATCCCAAAAATAAAACACTTAGGAAAAATAAGAAATGTAGGCATTAATTCCATGAAATTACTATTAATCTCAAATTGTCTCAATATGTGCAATTTAAGCTCAATAATCACGATAAAGTCTCTAAGTAAACAATGAAATTATATGATGAAATAGGAATTTTTTATTAAACTCTCTAATCACATATAATTATGTGTTCTATTTTTAAACTAGATAGTATTCAATCATAAATACACATAAAAAAAAACACATAGTCATATGTAATTGAAGAATTGAACACAATACACATAGAACAACTTGATATTAGTATTTATATATATATATATATATATGTATTATATTAAATTGTATGATTAAGGACAGAAGCAATATATGCACTGGCTCTAAAAAATTTTGTGAGGAATTCAGTTAGAGTATTCTTAATAGGTTTAACAGTTTGGACTTAAGTGAATATTTTTAAAATAAAAGGGAGATCTATATAATTAGGGCAAAATATGCAAGCTGTGGCTTTTAGGGACATTTAATATCCTAAAATAATTTTATTACACTTAATACCCAAAAATATTTTTTCAATAGAATTGTTAAAGTAATTTTTAGTGCAATTTTACTGTTGAAGTATTTTTCTTAGTAGTAATGAACACTCCAAACTTGGGATATCTTGCTGTTGAAAAATATTTTAAGCTGTTAAATATACCAAAAATTACTAAAATATTTTTTGTATATTTAGCAGCTCAAAATATTTTCTTATTAGCATCCATTATCTTAAAATAATTTTTAGTATGCCTAACAGTATCTAAATTTTGAGGTGTTTGTTGCTACTAAAAAATACTTTAAGACCAACAAGCTATTGGTTGAGGTGGTAGCGGCCTTACCCTCGTAAGGAGGAGAACACAAGTTCGAATCTTGAGAAGTGTACTTGTTAGGAGGGCTATTTCAACTGCTACAGGCCTAAAAGGGATTAGCCTCAAATCCAATGTGACTTGAGGATACTCTTGTTTCACCTAAAAAAAAAAAATACTTTAAGAATAAAATTGTACTGAAAATTATTTTTATAGGTCTATGCAAAAAATATCTTAAAGTATTAAGTGTAATAAAATTATTCTAAAATATTAAATGCTATTAAAAATAATTCAGGCTTTAGGTGAAAGAAAAAAGGTGCCAACCATCTAAACGTCACCCCAAAACGGTGTAGTATGGGGGCAGCGCATGGCAGCAAATGGGAAAAGAGAGGAGAGACATACATGTGACGTGGAAATTCCGTTAGAAGAGAGAGAACAGTGTGGACTGTGCACAGCAGCACTACTGCGCCATCCAACACCCTGCCTGCAAGGCCGTTACACCAGAGGCGAGAGCATGAGCATCATTGCTTCCCAATCGGAAAAATAATAATAATAATAACTTTCTGTTATTATTTGAAAATGAGTAACCTCGCCGCTCACCTGAAAATTATTTTAATAAGTTTATGCAAAAAATATCTTAAAGTATTAAGTATAATAAAATTATTCTAAAATATTAAACGCTACTGAAAAAATAATTCAGGCTTTAGGCCAAAAAAAAGTGCCGACCATCTAAACTTCACCCCAAAACGGTGTAGTATGGGGGCAAGGCATGGCAGCAAATGGGAAAAGAGAGGAGAGATGTACATGTGACGTGGAAATCCTGTTAGAAGAGAGAGAACAGTGTGGACTGTGCGTAGCAGTGCCACTGCACCATCCACCACCTTGCCTGCAAGGCCGTTACACTAGAGGCCAGAGCATGAGCATCACTACTTCCCAATCAGGAAAAAAAATAACTTTCTATTATTATTTGAAAATGAGTAACCTCGCCGCTCACCTTCTACATAACCCCGATTTGCTCTAGGGTTAGTCGTGCTTCTGTTTAGATTTTATTTTTCATATTACTGGTCTGAAAGCTATGGAGGCTCTCAAAACTACCCATTCTCTCAAATCTTCTGATTCTTCTGACAGTCAGGTTGGGTTCCTTTAACTTACCTTTTTCGTTCATTAAGAAGCTGTTCATAGTTTGCTTGTGCTTGACAAGTTTCTTTGATAATGCTAAGAAATGACTATTGAACAATCTTGATCTTTAATCTAAAAAGATAACTCTTATGCGAATGTAATCTTTTGAGTTTCGATTAAAAACAAGATATTTTAATCTAATCTATTGGACGCGTTTAGTGATGATGATGTCTCTGTTAAACAAAAATGACATTGATGAAAATTTGTTGTGCTGTTTCCAACTACCAAATGATATTGTTTTCCCATTGCATTGAAGAGCAAGGAATTGATTTGAGAACAGAGTTGTAACTATTGATTTGATGAGTAAGAAATTTTTGTCTGAACATGACTTCTTTTTTTTTTTTTTTAATGGATGGGGTCAAGTGGACAAGCTTATCCAGGAATAAGACGCCAGTCTTGGAAGAAGTATTCCACCATTCTTGATTAACCGCAGAGTGAAATTCATATATTATTTCTCATATTTTATTATATTTTAATTAAAGAATGACAAACACATAACCTAATGACAGTAGGAGAAAATATGCTTAATTCTTTATTAAAAAAATGTATTTATAATTAAACTATTTTTTTAAATGAAATTCAAACTAGGAAGAATGAATCCCCTTTGCTTTTAAATGAAAGCAGAAGAGTGCAGGGGACTGTGGAAGATGACACTATTTTATTATTTTTTATGAATAGGAGATCAATGAATGCAACGATGGACCAGGGAGTTGGTCTCTTGGGCTTGTGCTTGCACGATTCCACTAGTGCTGCTGATGCGTGCTTTAAACAAGCATTTTAGTCTAAAAGAATTACACAACATCAATGAAACATGCACTCATTGGGGTCTCAATTTGATTTTAATACTTATTTCCTAATTAATTCGTATTATCTTTCATGTCAAGTGGTATCAGAGCTCCTGCTTGCTAGATTCCAATTCTATCATTTTTTTTATTTCTTTTGTTTGTACCTTTTTGCATCCTAAACAAGAGATTTGATTTTTCTAACCTTCTTTCATATCTTTCTCACTTTCGTTACATTGAAGAATAACATATAGAAAATTCATAAACTTTATATTAGTTAGATATAACCTCTTTTAAAATTTTAAAATAAATTTAATATTGTTAATTTTTTAATTTTACTCTTCAATGAACTTTTTTATTTATTTATTTTTTAGGTAAAAGATAATATATTTTTTTGTAAACATATCTCCAATATCGGACTTAAAAACTCCCACTAATTATAGTATCACAGAGTAGAAACAATCTTTGGGCTAAAAAGGAAAAAAAAAAAAAGTCTCCCTATACATCTTCTACTAATGAATATTTATAGATAATATTTTATTCATATGACTTTAAGTTTAACACGTACTTATTCAATAACATATATTTAATTTGTCAAGTTTAGTGACTAGAAGTAAGTAGGTTTAAAAGCTAAATGCAATAATTTTCAACTAATCTTAAAATATAAAACAAAAATTTAGAGAACTATTTTTTTTACATATGCTTTGTCCTCTATTTCATTTAGTTTGCATTAAAGACATAAGGTTTTACTTTCTCATAATCATAGGCAATTCTATTTCATTGATGTGAGTATTGAAACTGGATTCACCCATTTGCCTCTATTCAAAAGTAAAAAGATCATAATACTTTTCAATCTTTAATAATTTTGAAAACTTTAATTTAAAACTGTACAAGAAACACACATTTCAACATAAAACACATAATTAACTCATTTAAAATACCTCAACAATCTAAAAGAATTATACAACATTAATAAAACATGCACTCGTTGGGGTTTCAATTTAAATCTTATACTTATTTTCTAGTTAATTCATATTGTCTTCCATGTCAAGTGGTATCAGAGTTCATGCTTGCTAGATTTTAAATTCTATCATTTTTGTATTTTTTTTCTTTTTTTTTTTGGTATCTTTTTGCATCCTAAACAAAAGATTTGATTTTTCTAACTTTCTTTCATTTCTTTCTTACTTTCATTGAATGGAAGACAAATTTTGAGCTCCTATACTTCAGTGTAGCATTATTTCACTGATCCAAATATGTAAAAAAGATTGTTTTGTTCTTATACTTTTTTTTTTCAATATCAGAAAGTCATGCTCTTTTATCTCGTATTCTCATATGAAAGTGTCCCATCCTTCAATAAACCTAATATTTCTTATGCCTTCAAAAAATTTTTGCCTTCAAAATTGTAAAAACATGCACTGTGAATTCTTCATTAGTTTGTCATTTTTTACGTATCAAACTCTTGAACGATTTTTTCCCATTATCTATAAAAAAAAATAGTAATATTTTAATTATTGCAACAGTATAATTTTTAATATAACTAAAAAATTATAATTTCTAAATTTATCAATTCTTTATGTTTTATCATTAATTTTGTTGTAATAATAGAGAAAAAGAACTCATAGTTATTAGGCTTCTCTCTCTTTCTCTTTGCAAGCTATGATACAGAGGTTGAGACAACATTTGTATAATCCTCCAGTATTTCAAAAGTAAAAACAAGAACAAAGTATTAAAATATTAATAAAATTAATAAGAGCCATGAGAGTAAAGTAGTTATGCACTAACTTCTTGAATTTTTAAAAAATATATAAATCATATTGTAAAAACTATTAAATATTTTGGCAAGTAATATCCAGTCTCATTACGTGGTATCAGAACTCTAATACCATTAATTGTAAGTGATAGAAAGTAAAATTAATATTTAGTCTTTCTAGATAATATTAGAATTTTGTTTATCATTTCTTAACCTGACTTCTTTATGCTTTTTAGCACTACTTTTTTATTTTTAATTTTTTGACAATTTTTAATCTTTTTTTTTATTTCTAACATTTTTTTGTAGGTTCCAAACATTTCTTTTTGAATTATGGTAGCAAAAAGCATAATATGGGACAATAATTTGATAAACATTTTATGATATTAAATTTTGTAACTCTTTTTAATTTTAAAAATAAAAAAATTATAATCTCTAATCTGTACGAAAATTATTTAGAACGAAATTCTACCTAATCCTATATTAAAATTAAATATGAAGGATGACTTGGAAAAATGAGAATAGATTATCCAATTAAGTGAATGTTCATTTGATAAGAAGAAGATGGTGCTATTTAATATCAAGTAGAAGGACAAGTTAAGCCAAATTGGGGTTGAAAAAGATGATATTTTAGCCTTTTCCAAAAAAGGAAAAGGAAAGTGAGATGAGACTCTCATAGTAAGTATTTTGTCTTGGCCTCCTTAGCCAAACAATCCACCCCAGCCTCTGCTTCCAGAGTGAATTAGTTTATTTTCTTATCAGCTCAAAATTATTCTTTTTTAAAAAAAGGGCAATAACTTGTGTGAAACTTGATAGTTGAAAAAAGAAAAGAAAAGAAAAGAAATCAATTAGGACTAATTGTTGTTTTCTTATTTATGTCCAAAAATTTCATTTTAAATAGTATATTTTAATTAATGAAGAGAGAAGATGAGAGATATATCAAGAAAATAAGTCAAATAAATAATAAAAAAGATTAAATTTTAAATTATGAATTTTTTTATAACCAAAAGATGGATTGCATTTATTGGTCAGATAAATTAGGTTGAATGGCAATCAAATGGGAAACGAAATCAATTGAAGTTAAGCCCATTTTATTTTGTAGATATTTGGTTTTATTGCAAACAATTAATTATGTTTGACAAAAACTTTTTATTCATATTTACACGGTATACGTAAAATGAGCTAATTCAATACTATTTCATTTTCTTTTTGGCTATTCTCCCAACCAAATCAATATATGATATAAATGGTACTCTTTCGGTCTTAAAAATAATATCCACTTACAAAGTGGGTGTTATATTTAGAAACGAAGGAGTATAATTTATTAAAAAAAATTAAAAATTGCACAAGTCAACAATGGATATAAAAAAAAAAGAAGATATATTTACTGAGTAAAAACAATTTCTTAACTTTTTAATTATAAATTCTCAACTAAAATCCCCTAAATACTCTGAAATTAAAAAATTATTTGTTATATATAATATGCTTTGGTTACATTCATATTAATTTTATACATTAACAAATATTTCAAACTTAAATTATAGAAAATTATTTTCACATGGTTTGAAGGGGTTGAATGAATAAAATATCATACAGGGGAAATGACACCAAATTAATAACGAAATTTAAATCTGCATAAATAGGAATTTATTGATCAAAATTAGGGGACCAAACTTCATCTCTCCAGCAATATTATATTGAAAAAAATTGATACAGAACAAATTATTTGCAGGAATCCCTGCAGAGTTCGAATGAAAAAAAGTCCCCCCTCGATAACGGCAGAAAACCGCCCAAAACAGAACCTTCGCGTGCCGGACAATGTGGGTGTCACAACGACAGGGGATTTTCAATTAAAAAAAATCCTCTGATTGAATTAATTAGGCCGATTTATGAAAATACTGATGTATAATTTATAAATCTGAAAGACAACATCCGTAATCAAATGAGAGAATTTCAATTAATTCCAATTAAAATACCTAAATTTAAATTTAGGCCTGCACTTTAAATTCTTAATTAGGTCATAAGACCTTATTAAAAATTTCTGAATACTATTAAATAACCAAAATGAACCTCTTTAATTAAAAAGAAAAATTCATTATTTTACCCTTCCGAATGATTTCTTTTTTTCCTTATGATTATTTTTTGGACTAAAAAATTACATAAATAATCTTATAATATTTAAAACTTGCATATATAATAAAACCCTTAAAAATATTTTAATCAAACATTTTAAATTACAATAGAAATACTCTTTAAATAAATATTTTGTATTTTCAGCTTGTAAATATTTATTTTTAATATTTTAAAATATCTTAATTATAAGAAATATTTTATATTAAGTTGTTACAATTACATTTTTGGGTTGGAATCCAATATTTACTTAAATAAATAAAACTAATGTAAATTATAAGAACATCATATTAAATATTTTTTGTGATCAAAATATTTTAAGCTCTTAAAATAAATATCTAAAAATATAAAATAAAAATATTTATTTTAGAAGGAGATTTATGTTGAAATTTAAAATTTTTTATTAAAATATTTTTAAAAATTTTGGTTATATATACAAATTTTAAATACTATAAAATTTTTATTTGTTTTTTGGTCTTAAAAATAATCATAAGAGGTTGTGAGAGATTATTTGGGGGAGTAAAATAATCAAGTTTTTATTTTAATGAAAGAGAGGCATTTTGGTCATTTAACGACATTCAGAAATTTTAAATTAGGATTTATCTTCTAATTAGAGATTTATTAAAAATTTAAACCTTAATTTGAATTTAGTTAATACAAGCAGATTTTATTGACATTTTCCCTAATCAAATCTCCTAATATTGTGAAACACGAAATGCAAACTAAATTTGGTTTACAATATAAAATAAATTGAAACAAAACTTGAAGACAACATCCACTTTTTTAAGATAAATAATTTTTTTAGTGTAAAATGAAGAATGCTAATCAAAAAGTGCAACATAAACTATTAGCTATAGCCAACATCGGTTTATATATTAATGTAATATTAACGTGGAACATGAAATTATAAGCAGTTCCATTAACAGCGGATTTTTTGGGATTAATGATCTTAACTGAAAACAAAAATATTACTTCACTTAATTATAGGAGAAATTATAGTTAATCAGAAAACTGCCCACGTTCATGATTATTTTTTAATGTATCAGCCAACACGTTCAAAATTATTTGTAATCAGGAAATTTAAATTAATTTGGAACATGAAATCTCAATCCAAAATTCAGAATATCAGTAAATCAGTAATTTCCCCAAATGTTATTTTTTACATTTAAAAATTAATTTTATTTATCTTTGAGGAGAGCCTGCCACGTGGCATGATATGAGCATGCTTTAATCTCTATTTTTATATATAAAAAAGATACTTATTAATATTTATTAAACCAGCAGCTGGTTATTTTTTCAGTGGACTCGTCCAAATATAAAACGAGATATAAATTATAATTATTTAATATAATATTCCTTACAAACAAGATGTTTTCGCACTAAGATGTTTTTTTTGCCAACTTCCGTCTATGATTTGTGAATTTTTTTTAAAGACATTTAAATAACTCAAATTTTTATTTGGTTTACTGAATTTATCAAATTTTTAATTAAGTCATATGACTTAAAGAGAGATTTTAAAATTTTATGAAATAACTTTGATGTTCTTTTTATTTAGAAACATAGAGAGATGGGAATTTTTTTATCGTTCTCAAGTAATTAATTTAAAATTAAATGTGTTAACTGTGTGATTAAAATTGTTAATTTTTAAAGTTGTTATGATATATTTTTATTCGGAAATTTATTGCAAGTGTGATTTCTAGACATATATAAAGCTATTAATTTAGAATTAAATTTGTTAATTACATAATTAAACTTACTAATTAGGGACTTTGAAAATAAAATTATAATTTAGTTATATCTGAACCACGCTGGTGTATTATTTTTAATTAGATATTTACCAAGTTCTAAAATTGCAGGGAAATTTGGTTTAATCCAGTTAAATTTGAAATTTTGCATTAATTTTTAAAATAGAATAGGGAATGTGGGAGAAAATGTAGGAGCGGTAATTTAATATTTATATATATATTTATATTTTGATATTTAGTTTTTTAAAATAACTATGATTTTTTTTTCTTCTCTAATAAATATTATTCTCTCTAATTTTCCCGTAAAATTATTGGATGCAGCTGTAAAAAATATTTGCAGCGTTAGGGTGTTTAGAGTGCACTTTCACCTATTATCATGTCAGATTGCGCTAGATAGGAAAACAAAAGTTGGTGCTTTTTTAAACTAAAAATGTTTCTGACTTGAAGAGATATAAAATTAGAAGATAGAAGATTTAATGGAAGAAGAAAATGATATATAAAAGAAAATGTTTTTATTGGTACTCTCACCTATTTGTGTGATTAATTCTTTAATTCAAAGCCTAAAATATTATTTAATCCTAATAACATTAATTGATAAATTGGACCATTAAAAGATATCTTTAATTAGTTACTGCTCTAGTATTATATCCATCTGTCATTCTTCTATCCATATCTTTTGAGTTTTAAAATTAAACCAAAAATTTCTCCAAGTGCAATGCACCGATTAATATCTTTGATTATATTTAAAATTTTAATAAATTACATTATCTAAGATAGCTTAAAATTTACTTCTAATAGGAATATTTTTTTTATTTACTTTAATGGAATTTGAATTAGAGATGCGAAATTTATGGAGAACAGATGAAAATTTGAAATTAATTAAGCCTCTTATTGACATACTATTTAATTATGATATAATTTAATATATTCAAATTTTAATTAAGAGATTATTCAAATTCAAAATTAATTATTAATTTCTTCATTTGAATCCATTTGAAATTACATTTATTTATAATGTTTCCTATTTAACTTAATATATTCAAATCTCAATCAAAATATTATTTAAATTTCATTAATTAAATATACTCTGATCCTATAATCTCATATCCGATCTATTTTTAAACGGAATAATTAATATGAAAGTCTTTATAGTTTCAACTATTTTTTAATCAGGTCCCTATAAATTTTTTTCTTTTTAACAAATTCTTATAATTTCATGTGTTTTTAATCAGTTCCTTATAATTTTTTTTCTTTTTATCAGGTCCTTATTATTTTATCTTATTTTTAATTAGGTCCTTATAGTTTTTCTTCTTTATTCTATAAATAATAATATTCCATAAATCATAAATTATTATAACAATGTTATGTTAATATTCTTTTAAATTTTAGTTAAACATATATATAATTTATTTTCCAATTCTAATTTTTATAATTATAAAATTCAAATTATAATAATAAAATTTTTCTAAAATTATACTATAATTATAAATAATTTACAGATAAGTATATTTCATTATTCTAATTAATTATTAATTACTAAATGATTATATTAATTATTTTGTCCAATTATATAATTATTAATTTAAAATGAAATTAATTTTAAAGAATAAAGTTAATAAATAATTTTTTAAAACTACAAAGGACCTAATTAAAAAATATGTGAAATCATAAGAACCTGATAAAACAATAGAGGGGTGTAATTAAAAATACGTGAAAGTAAAAGGATTTGATAAAAAAATTATAAGGATCTGATTAAAAATTAGATAAAATTATAGGGATCCGGAGATTAATTATCTCTTTTTAAACAAATCGAGTATTACAAATTTTTAGTAATATAATTGATTAATTGATGATTGGTTGATTGATTAGGATAAGATTAGGTTACTAGAATATTTTCCATTAGAGTCTTTTTTTTTTAATAAATAACGTCTGTATGCCTTTTACCGCAAAAAACTATTACCTTCGCTTCTTTTATACCGAAGAATAGTGGAGTCGAGGATAGTGTCCAGATTTGCAAGCTAAAGCAATATGTCTGATCGTTTACCCCAAGAAATTGTGGAGGAAATCCTTCACAGACTACCCGTCAAGTCTCTTGTGAAATTCACCACGGTTTGCAGAGCTTGGAATTCCCTCATCACAAATCGAACTTTCATACCTGATCATCTCAACCGTACAATCGAAGCTTCCAGTAGCGGGGGCTACCTCTTTTTTCAGTTCTGTCTTAAAGAAGACAAAGGGCAGACTCATGATTCTTTGCGCTGAACAAGATACTCTTCACGTTGAGGTGTACTCTCTTGTTTCTCGGTCTTGGAGAGTTATTGATGTTAGGGTTCCTCCGTTTTTCTTTTGCTATTTAAACGATTGGTTAGCCCCAATAGCTGTGAATGGGGCGGTACATTGGGTTGTTGGTCGTCGTGGATTTGATCGTTCACGGTACAAATTTATTTTGTCATTTGATGTAACTGAAGAGACATTTGGAGAATTAATGTTACCACAACAGTCGAGGAAAGTTGCTTCAACATTACTTGCTGTGGAAGGAGGCCATTCGCTTTCCGTGGTGAATCGTTTTATGAAAAGGAACCGACGGGTGTTCAGTGTTTGGGTGATGAAAAAATATGGTGTTATCGAGTCATGGACTGAAATATTCCAATGTGATTCAAAAAGTTATGGGGGCGTATTAGGCATATTAGCTCTAACTAGTGGTGGAAAATTGGTTGTGAGACTTGCAAGTGAAGTTATTACTTTAATTGATCCAATCAATGGATCGTTGGAACCTGTCAGACGTCAGGGATATTCTGCAGCTTATGTTGGATCTTATGTTGAGAGTTTGTTCCTAATAAACAAAGAACCTGATGTTTTGTCTTTCTAACACCTACTGAAAGATCATGGTACTTCAAGTCTAAGATATATGTTTTGGTTTATATTTCTTGTTCACTTGAGGTGGGTTTTTTTTTAAAGTTCCCAATCAGTTACGGTGCTTTTCTATTGTGTTCAAATCATATTGGGATAATATAATCTTGTGTTTTTAAAATTTGAGCCCATTTTAGTTATGGTACCTCAAATTTCAAATCTTTAGTTTTAGTCCTTGTAGTTTAGTCCATTAGTCTTACGAGATATAAAGTTATTAAAACTGCTAAATTGACGTAAACAATATGAAAGTGTTGAAGTCCCACAAATGATATTAAAGGAATGATGTAAACTCACTCAATAGGACGTAAGTAAGTCTTGTGTGGATACTAGGGAAAAAGAAAGAACAGGTACTCAAAATGCAATGCATAGAACAATTATATAGTTACGTTTGAAAGATCAGTGTTTTTTTTCCCCTCATATCTTATTAATACAAGATCTAACTAAATGCCATAGCGTGAATCTACATCATCATGTTAGCGTCATTTACGCTATTTCAACTTGAACCGTTTGGGATTGGCATTTGAGGCAGAATCCAGAATTGTACCACGAATCGGTACAGGTTGAACCGAACGGGTTTGGGAAAGACTAAAGCACAAAAGAAGAGGAGAAGATTATGAAGAAGAAGATGAAGATGACACAAACAGAGCACAAACCAAAAGTGTGTACACGTCTAATCCTTTGAAATAGTGAAGATAATGAAGATCTAACCGAAAAAGAAGATGATTTCTATATCTGGTGTGCGAGTATGATGAAACTGTGATTCACCCATGACCCAGTGAAATGAAGAAAAACTAAGAATGCCCCAAGAGCGTGGTCGGTGAAAAACAATGAGAAAGAAGAGAAACCAAGATGCGAGCATTAACCCTTCATCTTGCTAATAACTGATGGTTTTTCATCCATTCCAATGCATAAACTGACTGGTCTGTTTGGTTGAGCATTTGAAGGGGGTAAAAGTAGTTTTTAGGGAGTAAAAGTCAGGTTGTGTTATTTTATTATGTTTGACACATCATGTTTAGATATAAGTTATTTCATCTAAAAAGGTCACTTTTAGTGACAAGCTAATGTTATGGTTTTTGTCTTATCTTGTTTATACAAAAACTACTTTTCAAGATCAAAAGACATTTTTATTCTTATATTTATATTCTTCTTATACTTCTCTCTATATATTCATTGTGTTTCCCAATCAATTTTTAGTTTTTTAATTTTTAATGCTCTTTAAAATAAAAAATAATTTTTAACAAAATTTTTATAATATTTTTAATATTATTTTTCATTTTGTGTTTTCACAAATTGTGCAGCGCATATCAACCAATTAATTGCCTAATATTATTTGGTTAAAAAAATTTCACGTTACTATGACTTCTAATTTAAACATATTTTATTCATTAAATATAACTCCTTTCTAATATCATAATTTAAAATATTATATTTTGTAAATTTATTTTTCAGTCATTTCTTGCTGTTTAATAAAAATCATATCTATTTTTGTTACTTTTACAAAATAAACTTACTTATTTAATCATAATCTAAAAATTTTTCTACTTTATAAACTACTATCTCCGGTCCTTAATCTAAGAGCTCGTTTGATTTTTATTTTAGTCCTAAATATAGGACCCCACTCCACTTCGCCTCTCATAATTATTTTTTTCCCCCTCAAGGTAGTCCTTGTAATAATGGTAATTCTAACCAATATATTTGATTAGCAACAATATTTTAAAAAAGATAATGCCTATTTATTACAAATAACTAACTTCACAAGCTTATTTAATCTATTCAAATTAGTCAACTAGCTTTTATATTAAGGACCGGAGGTAGTAACTTTTATAAAAGTCAATCCAAACATAAATCACATTGCCCAATATACAGTTTACCCAGTTTGATTTTTCTAAAAACCATATTAAAAATAAATTATTACTACCTCTGGTCCTAATTATAAAAGCTAATTGACTAATTTGACAAGATTAAGAAAAGAAGTTAAGTTAGTTATTTGTAATGAATAGGTGTTGTTTTTTTAAATATCCTTACTAATCAAGTGTATTGGCTAAAACTATTACTATTAGGAAGACTTTCTTGGAAAAAATATATAAATGAGAGATAAAATAGATTGGAGTCAGAATAGATTGATGAATCTTCAACCTAATTTGCTACAATGGAATAAGGAGGTGTTTCAACATATTCAGAATAGAAAGAGGAAGTTATTGGCGAGAATAGATGGGATTCAAAGGAAGATCAGTAATTTTAATAGACTAGGTTGGGCTCTTATTAATCTTGAGGCTGACTTACAAAAAGAGCTCGAAGAGGTTCTTCATCAGGAAGAAGTCCTTTGGTACCAGAAATCTAGAGGGCAATGGGTGAATGATGGGTACCAGAAATCTAGAGGGCAATGGGTGAATGATGGAGATAGGAATACAAAGTTTTATCATATTCGAACAGTGTCTAGGCGAAGGAGGAACAAAATAGTGATGCTGCGTGATGCAAATGGAGATTGGGTGGAAGATCAAGTGGCCCTGAGACAAATGGCAAAAGATTTCTATGTTGATCTTTACTCTGAGTTCCATGAAGAGATGGTGCGGGAGAAAAGTTTGTTTGACAATTGCACTGTTTCTTTTCCCTCCTTACAGACAGAAGAGTTGTGTAGTATGAACAGAGAAATTACTAAGGAGGAAATAAAGGATGCTATCTTTTCTATAGGAGCTTTTAAAGCACCCGGGGAAGATGGATTTCCGGCAGTCTTTTTTCAAAGAAAGTGGCACATAGTAGGAGAGGATGTGGTTAAATATGTCTTTCACCTGTGGCAGGACTTAGAAGACTTGAAAGAGATAAATAACACGTTATTAGTGTTAATCCCTAAAGTGGATAGACCTGATTCTTTGAAACAGATGAGACCGATTGGATTATGTAATGTGATTTATAAATGTGTGACTAAGATGATTGTGAATCGAATGAAGGGAGTGTTGAATAAGGTGGTTGCCCCTAACCAAGTTAGTTTTGTTCCTGGACACCATATTCAAGATAATATTGTGGTTGCTCAGGAAATTGTTCACTTTATGAAACAAATGAGAGGGAGAAAGGGCTATTTTGCTATGAAAATAGACTTGGAAAAAGCCTATGATAGGCTAAGATGGAGTTTTATTGATGAGATCCTGCAGGAGTTAGGTATTATGCAGAGTTTCCGAAATCTAATCTTGAAATGCATTACAACCGTGTCTATGAAAGTGGTGTGGAATGGAGAAAAGACTGAGACGTTTATGCCGACTAGAGGAATTAGGCAAGGAGACCCCCTATCCCCCTATATTTTCGTGTTAGCTATGGAGAAGTTGACCCATTTGATTCAATGGGCTACTAATAAGGGTCTGTGGAAAGCCTTTAAGGTAGGACGAAATGGGCCAGAAATCTCCCATCTAATGTTTGCGGATGATTTGATGTTATTTGGGGAAGCAACAGAAGAGCAGATTGGGGTTACGTTAAGTTGTTTGAAGAAGTTTGGTGATTTGTCAGGTCAGAAAGTAAATTTTCAGAAATCCGCTATTTTCTTCTCCAAGAATGTTTCTATAGAAACTAGGAGAACTTTGGTCGGTTTATCTGGATTTAAAGAAACTGAAGATTTGGGATTATACCTCGGCATTCCTTTGGATTATTCTGGTGGTAGAGGGGGGAAATTTAGATATGTGGTGGAAAAGGTTAAAAAAAGACTATCAGGGTGGAAGGCGAACTACCTAAGTTTTGCTGGACGGGTCACTCTAACTAAGTCTGTGTTGGGAGCTATACCGACCTAACCCATGATGATAAACCTTCTACGTACCTAAAGGTATTACTGAAGAACTAGAAAAATTACAGAGAGACTTTATCTGGGGGCATGGAGAAACTACTAGGAAGATTCATTTGGTGAGTTGGGAACATATTCAAAAACCAAAGCAATACGGAGGTTTAGGGGTCTTAAACCTGGAATCTTTCAACAAGGCTTGCTTTCTGAAATTAGCTTGGAAACTGAGAAATGGAAGGGGAGGTTTATGGGGAGAAGTGTTGTTGCATAAATATAATTCTGGAAAGGAGCTCTCTTCAATCCTCCAAATCCCAAAGAGTGCCTTTGCCTTTTGGCGAGATATAGATGCAGTTTGGGAGACCCTCAATGAGAATTCTTGGAAAGGGTTTGTAGATGGAAAAACCACTTCTTTTTGGCTCGAACCATGGATCAACGAAGATATTCTTTTGATCAATCATTGCTCTCAAGAGATAGCTGAAGATTGTCTAGAATGGACGGTGGCAGATGTGGTAGACCGTAATGGTAACTGGAATTGGGAAAGAATCAGAGGCATTTTGAGCAGAGAAGCTTTAGAGAGAATTAGGGCAGTTCATCCTCCCCAAGGAAATAGCAAAGATATACTGTTATGGAAAGGTGGGACTGGAGAATACTCAGTTAAGGAAGGTTATAGAAGAATAAGGGGAAACAAGCTTGGGGTAAAGGAGAGCTTTTGGAACCTAATTTGGAAATGGAGTGGACCAGAAAGAGTACGTTGTTTTCTCTGGCTCTTGCTCCTAGATAGATTACATACTAATGCACTTTGGTTAAGTAGATGGCGTGCTAAGGGCTCGTGTGAGAACTGTGGTAGATTGGAAACCTCCTTACATGCTATTAGGGATTGTCCATGGGCAAGGAAGGTGTGGTTAGAGATTCTTTGTAACAGCAATTACCAAAAAGGATTCTTTTCAGCAACACAAACTGATTGGGTAGTAAATAATCTTAAAGTCAAGTAGAAGGTTCAGGGTATACCTTGGTGTGTGATCTTTGGAACCACCTGTTGGAGCCTTTGGAGGCAACGGAATGAAAAAATATTCAAAGCTTCGAACCCTTGTAGCTCTTCGTTGGTTCGAAAAGTCTGGTCTTTAGCATTTGAATTTGCTAACGCAAAGGGAGTAATTGATAAATTGACAGAAGCTTCTTCTTGGAGCCCTGGGAGTTGGGTGCCACCGAAGCAAGGTTGGGTCAAGCTAAACTCAGATTGCTCATGCATGGGTGATCTTGGGCCGGTGAGTTGTGGGGGAGTGTTGAGAAATGCAAAAGGAGATTGGATCTGTGGTTTTGGTCAAAGTCTTGGAATTTGTAACGCCCTTGACACGGAGAGTTGGGGTATCCTTAAAGGATTGGAGATTGCCTGGAATAAAGGTTTTAGGCAGATATGCGTGGAGACAGATTCAGCCATTTTGGCGAGGAAACTGAAAGGGAAGGAAGTAGGTTTGTTTACTAGGATACAAAGCAGAATTTTGAACATGTTAGACAGGAGCTGGAAAATTCAGATCTGCCATATTGATAGAGGTTTGAATGTTTGTGCTGATATATTGGCAAAAATGGGGAGAAACATGACTGGAGGTTGTCGAGTTTGGAATGATATCCCACTTGAAGTGAAAAGTCAGGTTGAACAAGATAAGGTGTCAGGATGTTGCAAAGAAGATATGAGTTCGGTGGCAAAGCGTGATGATATGAGGAATATGGACCCGGGTTGATTTTTATTATTTTGGTTTTTTGGGCCTGAGGCCTCTTTGTATTACCAAAAAAAAAAAAGATTGGAGTCTTATATTTAATATCAAAATAAAAATCAAATAATATCTTATATCAAAGATAGAGATAGTATTTTTTTACCGCCAATCATCAAAACGGGCCCCATGTGGTGTTACTTTTGCTTCCTGCACTTTCACATTGTGCTTTTTATTGAATAATCGTGATTATATTGTTTCTTTTACAATATATATTAGTTCGAACTATGACCAAATACCATACACATTTTATTCTTCCCCTTTTCTAATGTTTGATTTTAAACTTGGCACCAATTAGCTAAACTCAATTCACCTCTCTCTACACTACTTCAACTTGCAATATGAGCGGGGAATCCCAAAAGACCAAGGCTACGTGGGATCTTAAAACAACTGAATGTCTTACCCAAGCATGTCTTACTCAAATTTACAAAGGGGAACGCAGTGGCACAACTCTTACAAGAAGAGGATGGAAAGCCATAATCGGAGAATTTAATTGTCAAGGTGGTAGAAACTATGACAGGAGCCAATTGAAGAATAAGTGGGACTGCTTTAGAAAAGAATGGCAAGTATGGAATAAATTGTTTGCGAAAGAGACAGGGCTAGGATGGGATAGTGAAAATAATACTGTGGATGCACCAAATGAATGGTGGGGGAGAAAAATATTGGTATGTGATTCATTAATGTGTGTGGATATATATTTTCCTGTAATTTGACTACGCACAAGCTAATTTTTGTTTGTTTGTAAATATGTAGGAAAATCCACAATATTCATTCCTCTCTTATTTATATGGGGTCTTTTATTTAATATTTGTACTACACATAAATTTTGTAAGTTATTTTAAATAATAATAATTTTAAAATAAAAATAATATTTAAATATTCAATTCATTTATTAAATTATATTTAATAAAATTTAATTTTAAATATAATAATTATGAAAATGTAAACAACTTTGTTAATTTCATACCTGTTTTAGTAATTATATATCCATAAGCGATTTTAATAAATGAAAATCAAACATAATTACAGTTCTTAGAATCACCTATAAAAAAGTATCCAAACAAAAATCATGATTAACCAATATCACTTATAACCAGTATCATTTATAAAATTCACGATTATCTAAAATCACAATTGTCCATTACTAATTCAAACAGGCACTAAATTTGCTTTATGATATAAAATAAATTGAAACAAATCTTGAGGACAACATTCACTCTTTTAAGATAAATAATTTTTTAGTGTAAAATTAAGAACACTAGTTGAATACTACCTTTGGTCTTAATTATAAGAGCTAGTTGACTAATTTGAGGAGATTGAGATAAGAAGTTAAGTTAGTTATTTATAATAAATAAGTGTCATCTTTTCTAAAATATCCTTGCCAATCAAGTGTATTGGTTAGAGCTACCATTGTTAGAAGGACTATCTTAAAAAAATATATATAAATATAAGAGACAAAGTGGATTGTGATCTTATATTTAGAACCAAAATAAAAGACAAATAAGTTGTTATATTAAGGATCTGAGATAGTGGTACAACATAAACTATTAGCTATAACCAACATCGGTCTTTTAATATAAACTTAATTTAATATTAACGTAATATTAGCGTAGAACATGAAATTATAACCAGTTACACCAACAGCTGGTTTTTTGGGATTAATGATTTTAACTGAAAATAAAAATATTACTTCGCTTAACTATGATTAATCAGAAAACTGCCCACGTTCATGATGATCTTTTGATTTATCAGCCAACGCCCAACACTTTCAAAATTATTTGTAATCAGGAAATTTAAAATTAATTTGGAACATGAAATCTCAATCCAAAATTCAGAATATCAGTAAATCAGTAATTTCTCCAAATGTTATTTTATACATTTAAAAATAAATTTTATTTATCTTTGAGGAGAGCCTGCCACGTGGCATGATATGACCATGCTTTAGTCTCTATTTTTATATATATAAAAATATTTATTGATATTTATTAAACCAACAGCTGGTTATTTTTTCAGTGGACTCGTCCAAATATAAAACGAGATATAAATTATAATTATTTAATATAATATTCCTTACAAACAATAATACTACCTCCGGTCCTTAATATAAGAACTCATTTGACTTTTATTTTGGTTCTAAATATAAGATTCCAATCTACTTTATCTCTTATATTTATACATTCTTTTCCAAATTAATCCTTATAATAATAATAATAATAATAATAATAATAATAATAATAATAATAATAATAATAGTTCTAGCCAATACATTTGATTAGTAAGGATATTTTAGAAAAGACAACATCTATTTATTATAAATAACTAACTTAACTTATTTTCTTAATCTCTTCGAACTAGTCAACTAGCTCTTATAATTAGAACCAGAGAAGGTAGCTTTTTTCCAAAATGATCACAATGAGTAATTTCTCGCAATGTTTTACATTTAAAAAATCATCCTAGTTATTAATGGCTTTTTCCAAATTTCAAAATTAATTGTGAGGAAGAAAACTTATTATAAACTTATTCTAATGTTAACATAATGAATATTTAACATAAGCTTAATTTAATATTAGGAAAAATCTCATTAAAAGATCCCCAAAATAGTAAAATAAGCACTTCAATAAAAAAATTGTTTAACGAGACTAAGTTCTAAATAGAAATTATGAAATGTTGCCTAAATTTTCTTTCTTTCTCTCTCTCCAATCACCCCATCTTCTCCTCTTTCCTTATTCTCTTCCCCTACTTCTCTTCGCCATTCTCCTTACTCCTTTTCCCTTTCACTCCGCAGCACCATAGCTAGTAGTCAGGCACGCCATCCAATCTGTGTTATTGGCTCATCCATGCTCATACAATATGAAAAAGCATCTATGGATGCCAAGTAGATAGATTAAAGATAAAGAAATAAAAGCCCTTAAAGCGCTTTTCACTTTTTGATGATGATCGCATTTGTGGAGCTTATCTGTGGACAATTTAGTTTTATGGTGAGTTATAGAGACAAAAAACACAAATTAAGACAGAAAAACATCAAATGAAGCACTGTTATTAGAGGTTGGGTTACTTGTGCAACATCAAAGGGATAGGAATTTGCTTTATACCATAGTCCAACGTGCGAGGTCAAAATCGAAACCAATAAGTCCAAACATTTTCGCCGCCAGATTAATTAGTCACAAGCTTTTTTTCTGCCTTTTTAACTCTGTGAGACTAACTGCAACAAATACTTTACCCCGCTTGTCATCATCATCATTCACACTGCTACTTGTTAAGATTGCGTTATGCTCTGTACCTGTCCCTTTATATGATATACTCCTCTGGTCCTATTTATAAGGCACTTCCAGTACATTTCACACAGACCAAGAAAAACCTTAAACTTCATTAACTCTCATTTAAAATTTAATGACTTTCCAACTTTATCCCTATTTAATATACATTATACTCATATAAACAAAGTCAACACAATAATAAATGAGGGGTAAAATTATACATTCATATAAAAAATTTCTCTCAGTGCCTTATATATAGGATCAAAAAATACCTTCTCTCTTTATCCTATAAATAGGACCAGAGGAGTAGGTGTTTTCCTGCTCCCTCGTTTTACGGTCACAACGATTCATCCCCTCTAGCTAATATGTTTTGGCCCTTTTTTTTTTAATATATTTTTCTTTGTTTTGTAAGATTAATTATTCACATCTAATATGACAAATCTAATGCTGTCGTGTCACATTTACTTCAGGGCATCAAAAAGTGCTTGCATTTCTCTATTCCAAAACTATAATTTGGATTCAAAACTTATTATTTAGTATGTGAACATTGTTATTGGTAACTAAATTATAAAAATAAAACAAATTTCTGCTAAAAGTTAGGTTATCATGAATAGCTTTTTAATGCTTATTATTTTTTATACTAGACTTATCATTGGTAACTAAATTGTGAAAATAATGTTAGTTTATAATAAAAGTTAGATTATTGTGAATAGCTTTTTAACACTTGTTATTTTTTATACTAGACTTATTATTGGTAACTAAACCATGAAAATAATACTAGTTTTTTCTAAAACTTAGGTTAATGTGAATAACTTTTCAACATTTGTTATTTTTCATACTAGACTAGACTTGTCATTAGCAACTAAATTATGAAAATAATATTAGTTTTTGCTAAAAACTTAAGTTAATGTGAATAACTTTTCAATATGGGTTATTTTTCATACTAGACTTGTCCTTGGTAACTAAATTATAGAAGTAGTGCCAATTTCTACTAAAACTTAAATTATAGTGAATATTTTTTTAATACTTGTTATTTCTCATACTAGACTTGTTATCAGCAACTAAATTATGAAAATAATATCAGTTTCTAGTAAAACTTAAGTTAATATAACTTTTCAACACTTTTTATTTTTTTACATGACTTGTCATTAGCAAGTAAATTGTGAAAATAACACCAATTTATAAAAAGTATTTTAATTTATAATGATTAGTAAATTAACCAAAAAGTATTTTATAATGAGTTATACTATTTATAATTAATAAAAATTATTTTGAACTATTTATAATTTATAAAAATCATTTTGAATCTATTTAATTTTAACCAAATTTTTTTTACTATATGTGTACAACTTATTGTAAATTAAAAATACGTTTTATATATTCCACCAAAGAGTATTTTTTTATAATGAGTGATACTATTTATAATTTATGAAAAATATTTTTAATCTATTTAATTTTAACCAAAAAATGCTTTTAAATCTATGTATCTATACAACTCATTATAAACTAAAATACTCTTTTCTAAGTCTAAAATAAGAAACAACAAGTCCAAGATAGAAAATTATAGGTCTACGATAGAAAGTAACAAGTCTAAGATGAAAAATTACAAATATGCAATAGAAAATAATAAGTATAAAAAAATAAAAAAATTATAAGTTTGAAATAGAAAATTACAAGTCTAAAATAAGAACTTACAAATGTGAAATAGAGAATTATATGCCTGAAATAGAGAATTACAAGTCTACAATAGAAAAGAAAGTATAAAATAAGAAATTTAAATCTGCAATAAGAAACAAGAAGTTTAAAATAGAAGATTATAAATCTGCAATAAGAAATAACAAGTTTGAAATAGAAAATTATAAGTTCGTAGGAAATTACAAGTATAAAAAAAGAATTACAAGTTTATAATAGAAAATAATAAGTTTGGAATAAAAAATTACAAGTTTAAAATAGAAAATCACAAGTTTATAATAGAAAATAATAAATTTAAAGCAAAAAATTATAAGTCTACTAAAAATACTCCTCCGATCCTTATTATAAGACCCCATTTGACTTTTTATTTGGTCCTAATTATAAGACCCCAATCCATTTTGTCTCTTATATTTATGCATTTTTTTCCAAGATAATCCTTCTAATAATGATAGTTTTAGCCAATATACTTAATTAGCAAGGATATTTTAGGAATGACAACACTTATTTATTATAAATAACCAACTTAACTTACTTCCTTAATCTCCTCAAATAAGTCAATTGAGTCTTATAATTAGGACCGGAGGAGTAATAGATATGAGATAGGGCTGGGGGGTTTGCTTTTCTTAGACTCTGTTGGAAAAACAGACATTAGCGGTGTGCCAATTTGACGAGCCATAATAAATTCAAGGCACGCATATGTGAGGACGTAGACTGCACGTATAATGGCACGAGAATAAAATATTAGCATTACATTACAAATCTGACCTGGTAGATGAACCCTGACAAGTAATGGAAGCTAATTAGTACATACGCACACACACATATATATATATATAGACACATGTCACGAAACTATGCCCATGTGGGGCCAGTGCACTCACATCACAGCTTCATGATTGACTGCCCAAATCAACTCTGCTAATTTAATTTGTAGTCCTTTCGGTGAAAAAAAAAAAAATTAATTTGTAGTCCTAACATGCAAGACCAGAATAAGAAGGAAGAACATATATATATATATATATATATATATATATGCTTGGTCATGTTGGACTTCACTAACAGCTACGGACGTGGTTGATGGTAGCTTTAAGGGGCTTTGAGTGCAATTCTTGTAAGCTTTTAAGAAAAGGTCACCTTCCTTCTGATGGTTCTCTTTCATCTGAACGGCATAGAGAATCAGTGGCGGAACCTCTTACCTGTGATCTGTTGCTCCTGTTAAAGAACATGGAGGAGGCAATAGCACAGCTTAAGCGGCATTTCTAACTGCTAGCTATTGTGCTGTGGAATGAGGAGAAAGGGTGAGGAGAACGACCAAAAGTGAGAGACGAGGAGAAGAAGGAAAGAGAAGATGTGAGTGACTGGAGAAAGAGAAGGCCAAGGATATTTCAATCTTTTAGGCAAAATTTTATAATTTTTATATAAGATTCGGTCTTTTCAAGTAATTTTTTTAATTAAAATATTTATTTTTTTATTTTACCATTTTAAGGGTCTTTTAATGCGATTGTTTATAACCAGTTCTACCAACAGCAGGTTTTTTTGGAATTATTATTAATAATCCTAAATGAAAACAAAAAATTACTTCAATCAATTGTAATAAAAAATAAACTGTCCACGCTGCCAATTAAAATGGATAATTTTTTAGAACAGCAAGAAATTGCCGCATATAAAAATGAGAAAATTGCAAATAAAAACCCCCAACATGTGAAATTGTGATTTAGAGGACCTAGTCCCAAGTTGTAAATATGAAATTTTAGTGAAATGTATGAAATGCCCCTAAACCAAATGACAAATTGACTATAAAAAATGACAAATTTACTTTAGTGAATGACAATTTCAGTAAACCAAATCACAACTTGGCTGAGAGTATGCTAAATGACAAGTTGACTATGAAAAATGACACGTTCGCTTTAGCAAATGACAACTTCAATAGACCAAATCATAATTTGACTGATGGACATTTCAGACATTTCACCAATATTTCATATTTGCAATATACCGGGTCTTTATTTGTTATTTTTCAAATTTAGAGTTTCAAATCGTAATTTCATATATTAGAAGGTCTTTATTTACAATTTTTCTTATAAAAATTTGTTCTATTTGTCTTTGGAAAAAAAAAAAATCTGTCATGTGACATGACATGAACATGCTTTGGTCCCAAGACTGCCCATGTTCATTATTAAAAAGAACAATGTTTTAATTTATCAGCTAGCATATATTAGTTGTAGATGGAAATTAAAAATAAGCTTGGAACATGGGATCTCTTTTTTTTTTTTAGCATTTAAAAAAATCATACTATTTACTTCTGAAGAGAGTCTGCCACGTGACATGATACAAACATGTTTTGGTTTATCATATGCTTCTACTCCTCTTATCTAAATATAAAACCTATTTTGTAATATAAATTATACTATAAAAATGGTTTATATTTAGGTCGAAGGAGTATATAATAAACATTTTTTTCTACCACAATTACAGACCAGAGAAGAGGGCCCAAGCCCAAACAAAACTAAGATGCTTCCTCAACCGTTATCTCTGTCCTCTTGCCTTTCGGGATCTACTTCCATGATTGGCGCCTCCCTCCATAGTCGCATCTCCTCCCAATTTCTGCTCTTCAACTCAAAAGCCTGAGTCTTTGCGCGATTGCTTCTGTATCTTTCCTATCTGGAGTTTCGACAACCCGCCAAGTCCCAATTGCTCTATATACGCAGATTTCGCCTCCTTCAAAAGAATGCTCCATGGTATGCCCTCTATCTTCCTATCAAATTCTAAAAGTTAGATAATATTAAATGATTGGACTACGACCTGGCCCTTTTATTCGATACCATGCCTATGCTTGGAATCACTAGCGTTGTCTTCCCCTATCGGCTTATCACAATATTTCCGTCGGCCTCTAGCCAATTTGAATTGATCTTTTTCTGGGGCTTGTCTGTATTTTTTTAACGGCATATTATATGATCCATGGTTTTTTTTTTGGGTCAAATTATATGATCCATGGCTAACCACTTCAGATATTAACTGATTAATAGAGGGAGGGAGGGAGGAGTGAAATCAAAGTACAAAATTGTTGCTAGCAAAACTTCCTTGGATTTCTCCTACTTTCACCCTTTTTGGGGAAAAAAAATATAACTAAAACCAAAGCTGGGCATATGCTTTGTTTCTCTACTTTTTTCCCACTAAGATGTTTTTTTTGCAAACTTCCCGCTAAGATTTGTGAATTTTTTTTAAAAAAAGATATTTAAATAACTCAAAATTTTATTTGGTTTACTGAATTTATCAAATTCCTAATTAAGTCACATGACTAAGAGATATCTTAAAATTTTATGAAATAACTTTGATGCTCTTTTTATTTAGAAACCTAGAGAAATGGGAATTTTTTATTAAATGAGAATTTTTTTATTGTTCTCAAGTAATTAATTTAGAATTAAAATGTGTTAACTGTATGATTAAAACTGTTGATTTTTAAGGTTGTATTATGATCTATTTTTATATAAAAACTAGAAATTTTTTCCCTGTACATCTATGGACTAGCATATTTGATTATATTTAAAATTTTAATAAATTATATTATCTATTATGATCTATTTTTATATAAAAACTAGAAATTTTTTCCCTGTACATCTATGGACTAGCATATTTGATTAAATTTAAAATTTTAATAAATTATATTATCTAAGATAGCTTAAATTTTACTTCTAATAGGAATATATATTTTTTAATGGAATTTGAATTAGAGACGTGGAATTTATGGGGAATAGGTGAAAATTTGAAATTAATTTTTTAGTTCTCCATTTAAGCCTCTTATTGACATACTATTTAATTATGATATCCTTCATTTGATTTAATATATTCAGATTTCAATTAAGATATTATTTAAATTCAAAGTTAATTATTAATTTCTTGATTTGAATCTCTATTTGAAATTGTATTTATTTATAATGTTTCCTATTCAATTCAATATATTCAAATCTATATTAAAGTGTTATTTAAATCTTATTAATTGAATATATTCTGATCCTATAATCTCATACTCGACCTATTTTCAAACGAATCTGGTATTATAAGTTTTCAAGAATATAATTGATTGATTTATTGCAAGTGTGATTTCTAGACATATATAAAGCTGTTAATTTAGATTTAAAACTTATTAATTACATAATTAAACTTACTAATTAGGGACTTCAAAAATAAAATTCTAATTTAGTTATATCCGAACCACGCTCGTGTGTTATTTTTAATTAGATATCTATCAAGTTCTAAAATTGCAATTTGGTTTAATCCAGTTAAATTTGAAATTTTGCATTAATTTTTAAAATAGAATAGGGAATGTGGGAGAAAATGTAGGAGGGGAGTTTCATATTTATATATTTATATTTTAGTATTTGTTCTTTTAAAATAACTATGATTTTTTTGTCTTCTCTAATAAATATTATTCTTTCTAATTTTCCCATAAAATTAGTGGATGTAACTGTGAAAAATATTTCTAGTGTTAGGGTGTTTAGAGTGCACTTTAACCTATTATCATGTCAGATTGCGCTACATAGGAAAACAAAGTCGGTGCTTTTTTAAACTAAAAATGTTTCTGACTTATTTTGACGGAGAGATATGAAATTAGAAGATGGAAGATCTAGTTGAAGAAGAAAATTATATATAAAAGAAAATGTTTTTATTGGTACTCTCACCTATTTGTGTGATTAATTCTTTAGTTTAAAACCTAAAATATTATTTAATCCTAATAACATTAATTGATAAATTGGACCATTAAAAGATATCTTTAATTAGTTACAGCTGTAGTATTATCCATCTATGATTCTTCTATCCATATCTTTTGAGCTTTTAAATTAAATTGGGATAGGATTAGGTTCCTAGAATATTTTCCATTAGAGTCATTTTTTTTCTATAAATAACATCTGTATGCCTTTTACCCCAGAAAACTATTACCTTCGCTTCTTTTATATTAAAGTGTGGTGGAGTCAAGGATAGTGTCCAGATTTGCAAGCCAAAGCAATATGTCTAATCGTTTACCCCAAGAAATTGTGGAGGAAATCCTTCACAGACTACCCGTCAAGTCTCTTGTGAAATTCATCACGGTTTGCAGAGCTTGGAATTCCCTCATCACAAATCGAACTTTCATATCTGATCATCTCAACCGTACAATCGAAGCTTCCAATTGCGGGGGCTCCCTCTTTTTTCAATTCTGTCTTAAAGAATACAAAGGGCAGATTCATCTTCATCAAGAGGAGTTTTACTCATTGTACTCAGTTAATCAGCAAACCAATCACTTCTCTGTAGAGAGATTCCCACTCTCTCATCTGTTTCGGCGGGATCGTCTTGATATATTTGCTGGCACATGCAATGGCCTCGTCTGTGCTGCTGACTATTCATCCTTCCATTCCGCAACTATCCTTATTTGGAATCCCTTGCTTCGAAAATATTTGGTGCTTCCCAAACCAATCATGACCTACAAAAAACGCAAACGTCAACTTTATGACGACTATCACCTACATTTTGGGTTTGGTTTTGATTCCAAGAATAATGATTACAAGGTCATTAGACTCATGATTCTTTGCGCTGAACAAGATACTCCTCACGTTGAGGTGTACTCTCTTGTTTCTCGTTCTTGGAGAATTATTGATGTTAGGGTTCCTCCGTTTTTCTTTTGTTATTTAAACGATTGGTTAGCCCCAATAGCTGTGAATGGGGCGGTACATTGGGTTGTTGGTCGTCGTGGATTTGATCGTTCACGGTACAAATTTATTTTGTCATTTGATGTAACTGAAGAGACATTTGGAGAATTAATGTTACCTCAACAGTCGAGGGAAGTCGCGTCAACATTACTTGCTGTGGAAGGAGGCCATTCGCTTGCCGTGGTGAATCATTTTATGAAAAGGAACCGACGGGTGTTCAGTATTTGGGTGATGAAAAAATATGGTGTTATCGAGTCATGGACTGAAGTATTCCAATGTGATTCAAAAAGTTATGGGGGCGTATTAGGCATATTAGCTCTAACTGCTGGTGGAAAAGTGGTAGTGAAACTTGCAAGTGAAGTTATTACTTTAATTGATCCAATCAATGGATCGTTGGAGCCTGTGGGACGTCAGGGATATTCTGAAGCTTATGTTGGATCTTATGTTGAGAGTTTGTTCCTAATAAACAAAGAACCTGATGTTTTGTCTTTCTAACACTTATTTGAACGACCATGGCACTACAAGTCTAAGATATATGTTTTGGTTTATATTTCTTGTTCACTTGAGGTGGGTTCTTTTAAGTTCCCAATCAGTTATGGTGCTTTTCTATTGTGTTCAATGTTCAATATTTGCTAATTAGTTTTATATATGTCTCTTAAATATGTTGTTAGTAGTTGTTTTGATGTAAAGAAAACTCACTTTTATGATATGAGCGATTAGTCTTTTCAGCTTAGTTGAAATGCCATGGGATTTTAGTGCATCAATTCACCTCCTATCAAAGTAAAATCATATTGGGATCATGTAATCTTATATTCTTAAAATTTGAGTCCATTTTAGTTATGGTTACCTCAAATTTCAAATCTTTAGTTTTAGTCGTTGTAGTTTAGTCCATTAGTCTTTAGAAATATAAAGTTATTAAAATCTGCTAAATTGATGTAAACAATATGAAAGTGTTGAAGTGCCACAAATGATGTTAAAGGAATGATGTAAACTCACTTGATAGGACGTAAGTAAATCTTGTGTGGATGGTAGGGAAAAACAAAAAACAGGTTCTGAAAATGCAACGCATAGAACAATTATGTAGAGTTACGTTTGAAAGATCAGTTTTTCCCCCTTATATCTTACTTATATAAGATCTAACTAAATGCCATAGCATGAATCTGCATCATCATTTTAGCGTCATTTACACTATTTCAACTTGAACCGTTTGGAAGGCAGCATCCAGAATTTTAGCGCGAACCGGTACATGTTGATTGAAACCGAACCGGTTTGGGAAAGACTAAAACACAAAAGAAGAGGAGAAGATTATGAACAAGATGAAGACGACACAAACAGAGCACAAACCAAAAGTGTGTGCACGTCTAATCCTTTGAAATAGTGAAGATAATGAAGATCTAACCGAAAAAGAAGATGATTTCTATATCTGGTGTGCGAGTATGATGAAACTGTGATTCACCCATGACCCAGTGAAACGAATAGAAACTAAGAATGCCCCAAGAGCGTGGTCGGTGAAAAACAATGAGAAAGAAGGGAAACCAAGGTGCGAGCATTAACCCTTGATCTTGCTAATAACTGATGGTTTTTCACCCATTCCCATGCATAAACTGACTGGTCAGTTTGGTTGAGCATTTGAAGGGGGTAAAAGTAGCTTTTAGGGAGTAAAAGTCAGCTTGTATTATTTTATTATGTTTGACATCATGTTTAGATATAAGTTATTTTGTCTGAAAAGGTCACTTTAAGTGACAAACTAATTTTTATGGTTTATGTCTTATCTTTATGCAAAAGCTACTTTTCAAAATCAAAAGACATTTTTATTCTCATATTTATGTTCTTCTTATACCTCTCTTTAGATATTCATTGTGTTTCCCCAGTCAATTTTTAGTTTTTTTTATTTTTAATGCTCTTTAAAATAAAAAATAATTTTTAACAAAATTTTTATAATATTTTTAATATTATTTTTCATTTTATGCTTACACAAATTGTGCAACGTATATCATCTAATTAATTACCTAATATTATTTGGTTAAAAAATTTTCACATTACTGTGATTTCTAATTTAAACATATTTTATTCATTAAATATAATTCCTTCCTAATATCATAATTTAAAATATTATTTTTGGTAAATTTATTTTTCAATCATTTCTTATTATTTAATAAAAATCATGTCCATTTTTGTTACTTTCACAAAAGAAACTTACTTATTTAATCATAATTCAAAAACTTTTCTACTTTATAAACTACTATATGCAGTTCTTAATCTAAAAACTCGTTTGACTTTTATTTTGGTTTTAAATGTAAGACTCTAATCTACTTTGCCTTTCATAATTATCTATTTTTTTCAAGGTAGTTATTGTAATAATGGTAATTATAGCCAATATACTTGATTAGCAATGATATTTTAAAAAAGACAATGCTTATTTATTGCAAATAACTAACTTAATAGGCTTATTTAATCTATTTAAATTAGTCAATTAGCTCTTATATTAAAGACTAGAGATAGTAACTTTTATAAAAGCCAATCCAAACATAAATCACATTACCCAATGTACATTTTACCCAGTTTGATTTTTCTAAAAACCATATTAAAAATAAATATTTTTTTTTTTACCGCCAATCATCAATTAAAGCGGACCCTATGTGGTGTTACTTTTGCTTCCCGCACTTTCACATCGTGCTTCTTTTTAAGGGGTGATTTCGAAAAGCTGTCTGAGGGACGAGATTACCATGATTAGAAATGCCTTAGACTCACGTGGAGATATAGAGCTGAAATATGCCTCCAGGAATGCAATACGCTGTGCGGATTACTTGGCAAAGACTGCACATCAAAATGATGAGGAGATGGTTTTGATTTGGGAGCCCCTCTCTCAGTGTCGAGATAGACTACAGATGCATATAGCGGAAGGATGTCCTGCAGGAGGTGTTACGAATTCTTAGAAGTGGGTTTTCAAGCTATAGCTTGCCTTATATGATGCCAAAGATAAAAAGAAAAGTTTTAATTTTGGTACCCAGAGCACGTGACTAGAATGAGGCTAACAAACATTCCTTTACTCACCTTTATATTCACATTCAGATACAATGAATAAATTAATAATATATTATTACAATAAATGAATGGTAAATCAATGTTTGGTGGTGATTGGAAGAAATTTTGGGTGATCATATTTACACACCTCTATAAGAAAATATAAACCTTAATTTACAAGATGGATAAATTAATAAAATATCATTATAATGACCTGTTGAACCACAATTAACCGTAAAATTAGTCTTTATAAGTTTTTAAATGTTATTTAATAATTTGATATTCTATTTTTTATATATATTATTATATATAATATCAAGTTTTTATTTAATTAATATGCCACTGGTTTGATCATTGATCTAACTGGTTAGAGCATAAGAACTGTGAACTACTAACGCTACCATTTCTAATTTAACATCCGGTCTGACTTTTAATACATTACTCTGAGACCTCTCGAGTTAAGAAGGTTAATAGCAATTGGAAATAGCATAATGATCTTCAGTTTTTGTATGCAAGTTACATGATAAAGTATGGGCTAAATGCAAATAATTAAGATTTAATAATCTTTGAACTTGACCGAAGAGTCGATATCATAAACAAGTTTCTTTTCAATCTTCTGTAATTTGCCTAAGAATCTCATACTATTTTTTTTCCCCTTGGGAAAAGAATAAAAGGCAAGCAACTGCTTGACGAATTAGAAACCTAATGTCCTAACCCGCAAATAAAGCCCTAGCAAATATATCACATATCTTCCAAAAACGTGCTACGTGCTACATATAAAAATAGTTTATATCAAATATAAACATAATTTTGTTATTTAGGGATTGGCTGGTAAGTGTAACTTCATGTTTTTATTAAAAAAAATAAGTTTACCTTGTTAGGAGATGAATTGCTGCGCCATTGTTTTGGTCCAAAAGCTCGCCATGTGTGAGCCGAACAGATTAGTCCTCTTAATGAAGTTAATGAAAATGAGTATTGCCTCTTTTAGAAAGGTTTTTTTCATACGCCTAAAGAGAGCCAATTACAATGATGAACTTATGAGAAAATATTGGACATTGAGCATAATAGAAAATCTAATCTTGCACTTGCAAGAACAAAATCTTTCAATAATTGTTAGAAAGACAAAATATTAGGATCTTTATTTATGAAAAACAAACTCTCAACATAACACCCAGCATAAGCTTCAAAATATTCCTTTTGTTCCAGAGGCTCCGCCAATTTCTTGATTGGATCAACTAGAACTATAGCTCCACTGTTAATACGCATGACTACTTTTCCACTGCTAGTTAGAGCCAATATGTTACGTATCACAGTGTAATATTTCAGTCCATGACTCGGCAACACCATATTCTTTCACCACCCAAATACTGCACACCCATCAGTGGTACTCTTCTAGACAATGATCCACCACACCAAGAGAATGGCCTCCTTCCACAACAAATAATCTTGATATATATGCCAGAGATTCTTCGCTCGATTGTTGGGGTAATCTTAATTCTCCAAATGTTTCTTCGGTCACATCAAATGATAAAATAAATCTGTCCTTTAAATCACGTGGACGATATGCAACCCAATGAACTGCGCCATTCACAAAAACTGGGGGTAGCCACTCGTGATCATTATAACTAAAATAAAACTGAGAACCTCTAACAGTAATACTTCTCCAAGAAGGATTATCTGGTTGAAAGACAGGAGTCATAATTCTAATGACATCCTAATCCTAATTTAGTTTAAAAACTAGAAGCGTCTCTGAAAAAATAAATTAGACCATTAAAAGATATTTTTAATTAGGTTATTTAAATAACCTAATGAGTGTGAAAGGTTTTAACTTTTAATGACCAATGGATTGTCAGAAGATAATAAAAAATAGTGGGAAATAGAAAGATATTAAAATATTTAAAATAATCTTAGTTTGAATATAGCTGGCAAATGATATCTAAAAATGATATTTAAAGCATATTAAAGAAAGACAATATGCTTCGGGCTCATCCTGTTGCCTCACCTATGGCTGTCAACTCAAAACTTGATTCTACTAGTCCAACATTCAAAGATCCCACTCTTTACAGAAATACAATAAGAAGCCTTCAATACCTCTCATTCACACGCCCAGATCTTTCATATGCTGTCAACCGTGTGTGTCAATTCATGCATGATCCTAAAGATCATCATTGGACAGCAGTAAAATGAATTCTTCGTTTTCCCTCTGTGGCACATCTCACTATGGTCTCCACATTACAAAGGTCTGAATCTCTACATTTATTTTCTGTTACTGCTTCTTTTGTGCCCCACCTACTTAAGGCTTATTCTGATGCTGACTGGGGAGGATGTCCTGTTGATTTATGCTCTACTGCTGGTTCTGTTGTTTTCTTTGGGCCCAATATTATTTCTTGGAGCTCTAAAAAGCAGCCAACTGTTTCACGATCGAGCACTAAAGCAGAATACCGTTCGCTAGCCAATGCTACAAGTGAACTCATTTGGATTCAAGATTTACTTGGTGAATTGATTATCTCTCTTCCTGCAGCTCCAATAAAGTATTGTGATAATCTAGGAGCCCCTTACTTAGCAACAAATCTTGTTTTTCACTCTCAAGCCAAGCACATTGCCTTGGATTGTCACTTTGTGCATGAAAGAGTTGCTGCGAAGACTCGGCGAATTGCTATTGTATCTTCTCAAGATCAACTTGTTGATATACTCACAAAGCCTCTTCTCACATCTAGATACATTCGCTTGAGACCGAGTCTAAATGTCAAACCTGTACCTTTAGACTCACGGGCGAATGTTACACTACAAAAAAATATTTAGCGATGAAATTTGTTCCATCGCTAATTCTTTTGTCGCTGATTAGCCACGGATTAGCAACAGAAAATTTCATCGCTAATTATCGATGAAAATTTTCTGTCGCTAATCCGTCGCTAATTCTTGATAGAAATTTCCGTCACAAATTAGAGACAGAAAAATTCCGTCACTAATCTGATTTCTGAAGGAAAAAAATTAAAATGCCACACAGCACCTCTACCAATACCACATCATCACCAATGACCACCTCAACATGTGCTGTCACCTCACCTCTGCATGTCACATCACATGTCACCTTTGCCTGTCACGTGTCACCACCATGTAATTCCCTCATTAAAGTGACTTCTCTATGGCTCGAACTGAAAACCTCCTCTGTGCGCGTGTGCGGCTTTACTAGTTGAACTGCAATGAACTTATTAACTTATTATGTAAAATTAAATATATAGAATATTATTTTACACGAACAATTATATATGCATATATATTATTAAAACTAAAAATATACTATATGATAATTTTAATCATAACTATTTTAATGAAAAAATAATTTTTAAATATTTCTTTTACAATTTGTTTTATAATGTTTTATTTTTAAAAAATATTTTTAATATAATTTTAATTTCTAACGACACTAATTTTGAATTTTAAATCATAAATAATTTGTTTATAAATATTTTTTAAATTCTTTTTATTAACATTGATAGGATATACAATTTAATTATATATGTATTATATTACATTATATTATATTATCTATATGTGTTTTATATATTTGAAGAAAATCATTGACAATTAGTCAAAAAATCTTGTTATTCAAAAAATAACTACTATAATAAAATCTAATAAATTATTCCATATAAAAAAATTAAATGATTTGAATAGATTATGATAAATAGTATTCTCCTATCTGTATATATATCCTATATAATTTATTTTCTCAAAATTCTTTGTATATACCATTTATTTTTGTATTGAAGATCAAAATCAATCTATATCATCATGGGTATTAATTACATCATGATTAAATTTTATTGTTTAATGATTGAAATTCAAAATTCACTTCAATATTAGTTTGCATTCATATAAATTTAATTTTTGGTTTTGAATTTCTACAATATATTATATATTTCAATATATTGTACATATGATAAAATTATTTCTTTCTTATATCAGTTTGTATACGAAAGTTATTAATATTCTTATTATATTTTTTTAATTATTATTAATAATCAAGAGGAATTTATTTTAACAAAATATAAACAAGTTTTCTAAGAAATTGTCTTTCTATTTTCAGTATATACATGATGATGACATAATGATGATGATATCTTCATTGACACTAGCTCCACAAATATATCAATTTGTTTTATAATTAAAAATGCTTTTAAATCATTATATTCTTAATTGTTATTATATAAATTTTTGTAAGATTATAATTTAAAATAATGAAATTTAAAATTAGCGATGGAATTAGTGACAAAAACTTCCATGACAAACAATTTAGCGACGGAATTAGTAGCAAAAATTTCTGACGAAAAAAATTCCATCGCTAATTGTATCGCTAAATATTCATTAACAGATTTTCTAACGGATTAGTGAAGGATAGAAATTCCGTTGCTAATCCATCACTAACCCATTGAAAAAATTAGTGATGGAATTTCCGTCACAATTCTGACAAAAATTAGTGTTAGCACATCAACTGAACCACATCATCACAAGTCTAATGCCAACCCCATGTTTGATGATAAGCCCAAGTCAGATGCCAAAGCCTAGACCTAACTCATCAGTAGATATTTTACTTTATCTCTGGTACAGCTAAGCCGTATAGATCATTCTAGAATACCTCACACTTTATATATAAGCTGAAACTGTTAGTGTTCATTAAGAGAAAAGGAAATACAAGGCGATGTTCTTTCTCTTTGCTGCCGTGTTTTCCTTTATCGATTCTCTTCGTTCTCTGTATATCTAAAGCAGAATATACTTGCATTATTAGGTTTACGAGTGAATATACTGAACCAGTTTCCCTTTACCTTGTTCACCTAGTTTATCAAAGATGGGTTTAGCGTAAGTTTTTGCAAGATGAAGAGTTTTTTTTAGATACTCTCCTGGACTGAGGTTGTTTGAACAGCAGCTTCCGTGCTTTTCATACTTGCTTTTCCAAAAACCCTTGCTGCGGTTGAAGTCTTCATCTTTAGCAGAATTCAAATTCGGCCAGTAATCAAGCAGATCTTGCTTGAAATCATCGAGCTGCATAGACGCGCATATATTAATTCGGAAGAGGAGAGTAATATATGAAATACTTTCTTAAATATCAACAATAATATGGATAAATGAGAGTTTACAGTCTTATTATTCAATTCCCCCTGCTCCATTGTACAGCGAAATGGAGACTTGCCATTACTCAGCTGAGGGCAAAGTCCATAAACGGTGAACTTATATTATCTTGGTGTTTGGGCAGTGGAGGATCTGGATTGCACCTTGGAGCCTTCTGTGATTTGGTGTGGCAGAAAGTGGCTGGCCATTCCAAGGCCAACACAAAATAGTCATATCCTGGTTGTGGTTTTGGGGGGGAGGGGGAGCACTAAGAAGCTGGTCTATGTAATTATCGTCGTGTGGAAGCGAAAGCAGGTTTGCATCTTCGGCGTTGAAGTGGTACAAACCTAAGGCAACGCCAAATATCAACACTAGTTTTAAGCTACTCATCACCATGGCTGATTGCTTTTTCTTGCTCATCATTCGTGCTGGCAAGGGTTCTATTTATAGCCATCTCCAACATCATGTGATGACATTTTTCTAATACATATTTTTCTTGAATAAAAATCAACATGTCTAATCAACATCGTCGTCTTCATGTGTGATGTGTTCCCGACCTGCTGGCTGTTTGTAAATTACTCACTCTTGCTATCCCATTTTCTTCCTTCTGATCACTATTCGCATCCATCATCCATCATCATTTACCATATGTTTGGTGTGAGAGAATTAAAGGAGCGAACAAAATTTAATGAGTTTGATTTTAAAAAATTAGAAAAGTGAGGTAATGAAATTTTGATAAAGAGAAGATATAAGATAAAAAGTAAGAAAAATTAATTATAAGCTTTCAAGTTTCAATCCCACTTCTTTAATTTTTTTAAATTAAACTTATTAAAATTTTCTCTCACTTCCCGTCCTTTTCATTTCTCTTGTACCAAACTGACAGTACCTTGAATTTCCTTCCCTTTCATTTTCCTTGTGCCAAATCGACAGTACCTTGAACAATTTTTTCAGGAGCATTCAACACCAATAATAAGGGGCATCTTCAACATCACGTGCTGCTTTTTTTTTAAGGGTAAAGGTGCAGTCAACACCCCAAAATATTTGTTTAGATACGTCACTAGTACAAAATACTATTTTTGGCAGCGGTTAAAAATGCTTTTTCACTTCTACAGAGGGGGTGAAGTGAAAATAGGAGTAGCGGTAATTAGGTATTATAGTGTCAGTTGAGCAAGAACTGACACCATAATTCTAGATATTATGAAATCAGTTAGTTGGGAACTAACACCGTAATTGTATCAATTTAGGTGTCAATTCCTATGTAACTGATACTGTAATTACCAATTAGAGTGTTAGTTATGGTCATAACTGACACCGTAATTAGTGTGTTAGTTTTTTTATTATGTCACTCTTGTGTAAATCAACGTTGCTCTTTTGTATCTAACATTTGTGACACTAGGCAACTGCAATAAACGTACTGATTTGAGAGGCCTGTACAAAAAGGTGGAAATTTTGCCAGTGAACTCAGATGTCCCATCTCTTTTTCACCCGAAACATTAAAGCTGAAGATTTTATGTCATCTTGAGGCACTTGAAGCATGAACTGAACTTTCATCTTCATAGGAGCCGTTTTAGCGTTTCCACCTTCATCCCCAACCTGAATGGAGTTAAGAAGTCCATTTAGATACTGTCAGAAACTAATTACAATTTTCATTATATTATGTGATTGTCTCGGGTCTGTACGGCTGTAGAAGCCGTGCCTAATCTAATGGAAGAGGTGCTTCACGAATTCATGAATACCCAAACAATAGCAAATAGATAATCTACTTACATGACGTATGCCCACTTGCAAAACTTTTGTATCCTTCCTTTATGATCTTCTCATCCCCATGACAAACAACATCACTTGTGATGGCATCAAATACCTGCATATCAACGAATGTCGGATACTCCCTTAGGCAGTACCATTAAAACAACTACCATTACTAAGTGATTTAGTATTGTCTTAAACTTAATCTTTGTTGAGATTCTTCTTAAATAACAGCACATTCAAATTATACGGTCCAGTAAAAGTCAAAACAAAAGCCACCTACTGTCCAACCTCTGTCTCTAAAGTTACAGCAATACATTGTTTCCTCTGTTTTGTCTTAAAGCTCAAATCTTTCTAGATTTCATTAAACCAGCCAGAGAATAAATAAATTACTAGATTTCATTATTTCAACAAAAATCTAGATTCAGTTTTTACCAGTCAGAACAGAACAAGAAACCAAAAAAGAAAAAAATAAATCAGACAAGAGGAAACCCATAGCAACGGAACTTACCAAACCGGAGATCTTGGATGATTTTGGAGGAATAGCGAGACCCACGGTGTCACAGTGAAGATTAGAGACCAAGTGAGTGAATGCACAAGACTCACAAGTAGTTAGAACAAAGAACCATGGCGGCAATACGTGAGACCCATAATGACGACACTAACAGGGGCTCCGATAAAGCTGATGTAAAATGATGGAGAGGCGGTTGGGAGCGAGATCGAATAGCTTGAATGAGTCTCTAAACAAGCAGAGAACGAACTGATTTTGCTGATTGAGAGTTTGAAGGTTGAAGAAAAACAATAAGGAGAGGGAGAGAAAGAAGCCGCGCGCGGGGATGAGGAGCTCATGGAGGGAACTATTTTTTTTTTTTTTAATTAAAACCATGCCATTTGGAGCTAAAATTATGGCATCAGGTTTCCTAAAACCTGACGCCATAATAAAGCCGAATATGATTTGGCTTCAGGTTCAAAACGGACCTGAAGCCATAGCTAGGCTTTTTTTTTTTTTTAATTCCGACAAGGTTTGAATATTTTTATTAAAAAGGAGGTTTGGTTTATTGTTAAAACAATTAGTAATGACCCACTTAGAAGAACATTTAGAATGTAACTATAATATTATTGTCTTTTAAATTTTATCTTTATTATTTAATTACAATTTTCACATGTTATATTTAAAATAAATTTATTTTTGTAATTGAACTTCAAATTGTTAGGATTTTATAATTAAATATGGCATCTGTTGTATACAAAACTGACTCCATAATTTTCATTATAGCATCAGTTTGAAATACACTAGATGCAATAATATTATAAACTTAATTACTGCTTCAGGTGTCTATAGAACTGAAGTCTTAATATAAATTACGGTGCCAGTTATATTTAGAACAGAAGCAAAAATATGTCATATAAATTACCACTTTAGTTTCTCACCTAACTGATGTGAAATCATGTAGTTAAATTGGTATTTTGCACTAGTGCATCCAGCACCCTAAACTTATTTATGGTGCAGTTTTATCCTTAAACCTTTTAATATGGTGCAATTTTATTCAAAGTTCCGTTAATGAAATTGACAGATAGGCCTAGTGATTTATTGATTTCTGCCACATAATAAACCAGATGTCTCCCTCTATTAAAAAAGCTGAACAACCCGCGCCGTCTCCCATCTCCTTCTTCTCAGATCCCGCTAAATAAATCGTCCCTTGTTGCATGTGGAAGATTGAATGGCTGAATCAAACTCATCTTTGACTGCCGCAAGTAGAAGAAGGGTTGTTTCAGTGAGACAACTCGGTGTCAAGACGGAGTATGATGGTCGGAGGCGTTCCTTTTTTGCAGCGCAAAGATGGAAGTTGCAGATAATAGTGTGAAGAAGAAAACGAAAATGCTTCTACTTGTTA
This sequence comes from Neltuma alba, assembly GCF_004799145.2. Classification (NCBI taxonomy): domain Eukaryota; kingdom Viridiplantae; phylum Streptophyta; class Magnoliopsida; order Fabales; family Fabaceae; genus Neltuma; species Neltuma alba. The sequence goes on from NW_021633167.1 coordinate 150,151, forward strand.
TTCTCGTAGTCTGATTTCAAGTTCATGTGAAGTTACAGCTCAATCATTTTCTCGCTGTATATATCAAGGAAATTCAATGATGATGAACAAATTATTGCTGCATTTAATTTGCTTTTGATTTCTTTAGCCCAAAAACTTGTAAATCCATTCTCACCTTTCAAACTGATAGATCAGGACAAACTTCACCTCCACACCAGCAAATTTCGTCTATTTGGTAGGCCAACAATCTTCGCAAATTGGGAATAGGAAAACCTAATTTTCTCCTCCAATCTATTCTGTTCTTTTCCATGCTAAAGACCATTTAGCCAATATACCCAGATTAAAAACTTTTTCTTTAACAAAATTACAAAAAAAAGTAACAATCATAATATTTACAAGACCTTAGAAGAAGGAGAGGGCGGATGGTGTGGGTTGTTCAGCTTTTTTAACGGGAGAAGAGATCTAGTTTATTACGTAGCAAAAGTCAACAAATCACCAAGCCTATCTGTCAATTTCTTTGACGGATGATTGCAATCAGCTAGCTTTGGATAAAATTGCACTATATTAAGAAGTTTAAGGATAAAATTGCACCATAAATAAGTTTAGGGTGCTGGATACACCTAAGAAAATAGATTGGGGTGTTAATTGCACCTTTACCTTTTTCTTAAATATATTTTTTCTTGAACAAAAATCAAGATGTAATAATGGGCAAAAACTGAAAAATCCTCCGTTCCTTTTCATTGGTATGATTTTTTCTTGAACATTTAATACTTTTTTAAAAACACATTTGCCCTAGGATTTTTTAGTTGTATTCAGAGTTGAGTTATTTAAAATGACCTACATTTTTCTCTTAGTATTTTGGGGAAAAAAGTAGTCTCTATTACTTGTGTGTATATTAAAAAATGTTGTGTTATTTATAGAGTTGCGAACAATGTTAGTTTCACATATTTGAGTGTCGTGCAATGCACGGACCTATAATTGGATTATTTTTTCAATCATGAAAAGAGAGAAATTATTATTTTAAGTCAAGTTATCCAGTGGCACCTCTTATTTTGCTATTATATTATTAGTTATTAAAATGCATGTGTGCGCACTTGTAAATTAAATTCACTTATGAACACTTGCAAATTTTTATGTGAATTCTAATAATATACATTTTCATTTGAACACTTGTTATTTTGTTGTTATTATTATTATTAAAATGTGCATATGTACTTATAAATTTATCTATAAAATATGAAGACTTGTTATTTTATGGGTCAAGATGCACTCAACACTCTGAAAATTTTTTTAAGGTACACCCAACAATCTAAACTATTTAGTAGTACAGTTTTGCCCCTCATAAAATAAAAATGGAGCAATTCCACTACTCTAACATTTCCTTCATCTCTCCCATGACAGCCGGACCTTTATCCTTTATTTATTATTGTTAGTTGTTAAAATAGATATGTATACCTGCAAATTCACTGATGAACGTCACTCAATCAATATAAGCAATTAAATGAACGTCACTCAATCAATATAAGCAATTAAACCTAAGTTTGGTCCCCAATATAAATAATGTGTCTTCTATTTACAATAGCTATGCGATGCACGAGACTCAAAATCCTTTTTTCTTTTTTTCCAAGTTCTGCGCAATGCACGAGAGTCCGAAACGAATAAGTTTTATGACCATATGACACAAGGGAATCGATACATGAGAATATGGTTGGCAAGGCGTGGACAAAATTAGGGTTAGGGATGATCCCATATCTTTCTGACAAAACCTGTCTCTAATTATAAATATCACATAGTTTACACACTGAATCATCATCCTCGCCTTCACGCGATGTAGCCCCTGCTGTCTATTTTTAAATTGTAATTACTCACTCTTGCTATCCTATTTTTTTTCCTCTTAACTAATTCACCTCCGTCACTTTCATACACACACACACACACTCTAATTCTAAATATAGGAGCTAGATAACAAGTTCATATTGATATTAAGTATAAGATTTTAATCATCCGTGCCTCCTAAATTTGTAATTTTTTAATCCAAAATATCCCTATTAATTACTCATAAGGGATCTCAATCAAGGAGCCAATAATGCATATGATTAAAAAGTGTAATTTAAGAAAACCAATACAAATTTATTACAAATAACTACCCTAATAAATATTTTTAATATTCATAAATTAATTATCTAGTTATTATATTGAGCACTAGAGGTAGTTTTTATATAGCATGTTTTCACATAATTAAATTGGAAAGAAATAATACACTAAATATTCTACTTTATATGTATTGAGTCGAGGTCCTATATATTTTGTCACATGGATACAAAAGATGCAGGCCCCCTGCTTAATTACTTACCATGCTTCGGGAGTTCGGGGGATGAGACTTTTTTGTTTTTGTTTTTATTATTTACCTGTTCGTTTGTTTGTTTGTTTCCTAGGCCCGCCAACCCAAATAAGACTTGTGATTACCTTAACTAGATTTTATATCGGCGGGATATACGGGGTATTAATTTGGGAAAATCACTATGATTCCCACGAGGGGAAAAAAATAATAAACAAAAAAAATCTCACAATAAATAATATGCTGTGACAAATTTCCGTATTAAAAATAGCGACATGTTATGTTAATTGCTTATTGTGATATTTTTTTTATGATTACATTTCTTCCTTAAAATTTCATAATGATTTTCCCTATTAACTTTTTATTTTATTCAAAGGGCATTGGAATGGGTAAGGGTAAAGAAGCAAAGATCTTAAGAAGTTCATTTTTTTCCCAAAAAAAAAGGACAAGTTGTGTTATAAAATTTTAATAGAAAGAAAATTTGTAAGAAAGAGTTTAAAAAAAAAATCAGTAACAATCAGCTCCACGTCCATTCTTCTTTTTTTTTTTCCCAATAGAAAACTCCAGTCTTTTAAGTCAAATTCATTAAAATATCTACTCCCTCAAACCGAACAAACCAAAACAACTAATATAAATTAAATATTGAATAAATTAATGTGAAGATTTTATAAAATGTTATAATTTTTATAATAAGGTTTCAAATAAAATGTGTTCTCACAGCATAATATCTAATTTGATAAATTCTCGACATCACATATTGTTTTTTCTTTTTCAGGAATTTTCTCACATATTTCTCACTAATAAATATTCTCCCTGAAAATATCCCGCAGCAAAATTATTTCCGCCATAAATTAATGGAGAGCCAAATTACAAGCGAAGTTCTCTGGGTCCAATTTTGCCATTTTTTTTGGAATAATCTATAATGACCAAAATTAACTCTAATATCTATTTTGAAAAAACAACACAGAAATCATAAATCTATTTAATCCTATATCCCATCAGCTAGAATATTTGGGTCAAATTTTTTCCACGTTTGACTTAAAGCTTAAAGGTTAAAAATTACAATAAAACTATGGTCGCTTCTCCAGCTGACACATCTTGCTTATCAGCTTCATGGCACCATCCCCACATGGCAAGGTAGGTATGTGCATTTTCTAGATCCGTTAATAGTCCAAACAGTCAAGAAGCTTGTATTTTAATTCATTTTTTGAGTAAGATTTTCATCATTGCATTAAAAAATAATAATCGATTCAATTCAGAATGTGCAAATTTGTATTAGATCAACTGCTTTACTACTGATGTAAACAGTATTTTCTAGATTTCATTTACAAAATTTGATCTCCTTGTGGTTGATCCATATTTATATTTTGTAGTGAGCCTAACCCAAAACTTTTCTGAAAGTCATTCGGTTAAACATTACACACACATTCCTTTAATCTCTCCAAGCAATAGTCCATGAGCTCTTTGGTTAACATTCTGTCCATACCTTCGTTTAGTTCGTCTTGTTAGCGACTTTCTAGAGATGTCCGTCATTATCTTTAGATATCAGTTGATCATATCAAAAAATAAAGATTAAAATTTTGATCATCTTTAAAAATGGATGGTCTGGATATGTTTTGCATCATTATCTTTAGCAATTGATGATTTATCTTATATGCATAGAACATATCTACGCATTTCTCCTATAACTTTTTCAAGTACTCAATTGAAGGATACAAGGAAACATTGATATATTTTTCCAACTATTTTAGCCATGAAATCATCAATGACAACGTGATATACTTACATTTCATACACAACCAAGGATTTAAGTTATAGAACACTAGCAAAATTGGCCTTGCACTTTGTATAGAGTCTAGGTTGGAGGTTTCTTGGCTCACTATCAAATTTAGGAAACATTTAGTCTATGCCTTCTATTGAGGAAAATTAGTTGAGTGTCAAAGTTTTTCGTCACGTATTTTTGTATTGAAATGCCATCTAGTGTTTTGTTTCTGTAGCATTAAAACACATATTATCAAACTATAGTATTATTAAGATATCACAATACCTTCAATGGAAGCCCTTCGGATATCTTATCATCTTCACCACCCATGTCCTTCTTTGCCCATATTGTGAAGTGCCACATTTGGGACACTTATTTAGCTGTTAATACTCTTTTATATATAGTATACAATTATTTGGGAAAGTTTGCATCTTTTATACCCTAAACCCATCAGGCACAAGATTTTCTTAGCCTTATACATGTACATAGATACGTATTACTCCTTTGGTATAAGAGTCTTATATTTAGGACCGAAAGAGTAATAAATATTTATATTATAGCAGTGATAAAATGTCAGTATTATTTCCAATTTTACTTATCCTATGAATTATTAATGTATTATATTAAAGGCTCTGATGTTCGTAAGACTTAATAAGTAGTTGGGGGTTCCGATTTCTATAAATCGTTCTGTATGGAATAATTTTAAATGATCTACATTTTACTCCTAGTATTTTGAGAAAAATTTAGTCTCCATTACTTGTGCGCGCGCGCGTGAATTAGAAGTTGTATTGTTTATAGGGTTGCAAACAATGTTATTTTTACATATTTCAGAGTTGTGCAATGCACAGACCCATAACTGGTAAGAGTGAGCATTTAGTTTTTCAGTTCGATTTTTGGTGATAATTGAATTAACTGATAACTGAATAGAGTTAATTTTAAACACCGAATTGAAACCGATTAACTAAACTAATTGAAACCAAATTAACTAAAATATTTAGGTTTGATTAACTGATTAACCGAAATATATAAATGTCAAAAGTGATTTTAAATTAAAATAATAATAAAACATAATTATAACCATTAATTAATAAATATTTCATTATTTAATGTGATTTATTACAATAATATTTATTATAACCATATTTATTGAGTGTAAATATATTTAAAGAGCTCACATATACCCACATATATATTTATCGTATTATTATCTATTAAATATAAATCTATAATATATTTATTCTGGTTTTTCCATTATAACTGAATTTTTTTTCTTAATAACCAAACCTAATGCCGAAAACCGAATTGTTAAAAAATAAAAAGTGATTATGTAACAAAAACCGAAATAACTGAACTGGAAAACCAAAATTGGATTATGTGCGGTTCAGTTTTTGGTTATGGTTTGGTCAACCATGACATCAGGGACATTATTATACTATTTCTAGAGATGTAAATATAAATAATTTGACTTCTATATATAAAAGCCATATGCAACGCACTTTTTTTTTTTTTTAAAGACTCGAAATCGAATAATTTTGTAACCATGACCCGAGGGAGTGATGGATGCATTGGAATAGGGTTTGATGAATAAAAGGGACGCTGACAAGGCGTGGGCACGGTTAGGGTTGTTTCCAGATCTCTCTGATACGACATATCATCACACAAACAAATTTTTGTCTCTTTGTCGTCATCGTCGTCTTCATGTGTGATGTGTCCCCTTCTGGCTCTTTGTAAATTACTCACTCTTACCATAATCCCATTTTCTTCCTTCTCACTATTCATTCACATCAATCATTTTCTTATTCATATATATGTAGACATGATGTCATATAATTAAATATTCTACTTTCGTCTGATAGAGAGTCGATGTGGTCTCCACAAATGAATACAAATGACCCCTTCCCAATTATTTATGATGCTTCGCGTGTGCTTGGCGTGATTAGAGTTTTTTGTTTTTATTTTGATTTATCTACCTATTTGTATGTTTTTTTCTTAGGCCCGCCAACGAAAATGAGACCTGTGATGCCAGCGTGATAATTGAGGGTGGTAATTTGGGAAAATCACAGTGATGTTCATCATGAAAACAAATACCGTTCTCATCCTGTTACTTGTATCTTTTTTTTCTAAGAATATAATTCACTTATAACAGTCTCGTATATTAAAGAATGTATTAAATTCACAAATTTTTTTAATTTTATTCTTGTTAAAGTTTTCTTACTGGTTATATTTATAAATCATTGTCATATCTCTTCATTCTTTTATCTCTTTTCAATAATAATAATTAAATAAAGATAAAATTAAAGCATAAGTATTTTAGGACCAAAACTCCCTACAAGTAATTTGCATTTAGAACCAAAGTGATATAATCATCAATAAAAATCTCATAATAAATGAGCGACAAGTAAGGGCGACATTGGTCCGTTTTTTAAAATTTTTTTGAGGTGATGATATTAAGTTAGAAAAATTTTGAGAAAAAATAAAGGAAAAATTGTAAATAAAAACCCTAGAAAATTGAAAATTGCAAGTTGGTTTCTTAAATTCAAAAAATTACTGTCAATGATCAGGTCTTAAATATGAATTAGCAAATATTATTTGAAAGACCAAATTGCCCTCCTACTGATAATAACAAGTAGGGTATTGAAAATTACAAGTTAATATTTCAAATAATAAGTCTATGCTACCTTCCCTCTCATTATTGTACAATCCACACCCACTTTTCCTAATGTTGGTCCCACATTCACTTCCTATTTTTTCACCACGAGTCTCCTATCCACTATTTGTACTATTCAATTAAAAATCTTTCCGCTAACTATTCTATTCAAGAACCATGTCCTCCTATTACGATTAGCCGCCGCCACCAACTATGGACCAACATCATTGGTGAGGGTAACTTCTGGTGATAACTACTGACATGTTGTTTTTAAGAAAAAAGCAAATTAACGGCAACCTTTTAAATTCTATTGTAAAAAAGTTGTCACTAATTGATTAGTAGCGAAAAATTTGTTGGCTAAGTTGATTTTCTATCATTAAATTTTGTTTCCTGTTTTCTTTTTTTCTTTTTGTTTTTTTTTTTTCAGTGCAACAACAATAATGAAATAATAGGAGGTGAGAATGGCCATACTGACCACGAAGGGGCGGCAAGCGATAGTCGATCAAAACATGTTTTCAAAAACAATGTTTGAAAAAAAATTTAACTCTAAAATTGTTTTCAAAGTAATATAATTAAACTAAATTTATTTTTATTTTGTTTTATATTAGAAAACAATTTTTTAAAAATAAAACTTTAGGAAAAAATGTGTTCTCATTTTTTGAAGATATATATTACATCTAGTCTTAAATATGAGACCTCATTTGTAGCTAAAAATGAGGTCTCATATTTAAGACCAGAGATAATAATTAATATACGAGAGAACTATGCGATTCCGTTGTTAATGAGTTCACTTTTGACTTGCTGCCATCGAGCGCAATTAATGGGCATATGGCAACATTAAGAGAGGTATAAATTGAGTGTTTACAGAATTAAAACATAGTATGAATGAATTATGAGTAAAATCAAAATCATAAACTTGTTTACCAGAATACTTTGATGATTTTGACAATAATAGTGAGTATAAAAAGCTTAAACACGATTTTTAGAAGAGATTTTTGAATTTTGAATATGAAACATTCAACAATTGAAATTCAGTTTTAAACAATAAAACAGAGCATAAACAAAAGTGGATGGAAATACGTGGAGATTAGATTGCAAGCTCATGTTTTTCTTAGTTCAACCCTATCATTCGAGCCTATATTTGATTCCTAAATAAACCACTTAAGAATTTTTTTATTACAATTGACGAGTCTAAACAGAGTACTACAGCCTTAGCCGAAAAAAAGATCTTTTTTTAAGAAATGTCTCACCCTAAAAGAAAGCTCTTCAAAATAAATTTCAAACCAGCCATAATTAATAAAACCAATGGTTGAATCAGTAAATTTTTTATTTTTAAAAATGTTAATTCGTGTTTCTTATTCTAAACTATAATTTATACATATGGAAAAAGAAGTAAAAATCAACATATGTGATGCACACAAATTGTGAATAATGCAAGTGCATATGTTGAATCAAGTAATAAAAAGTGAGTGTATAGTATCGTTCGTACTGAGAATCAAACAAAATAGCATCTTAGGCATTTAAAAAATAAGTAATATTAAAAAAAATATTAATGTATAGGTAGATGGAATATTCATATATAAATAATACATAATTCCACAAAACATAGTTCCTCCGCTATTTTTTAATCTAAAAATCAGAACAACGTAGTTTTAGGCTCAATAAGAAGAGCAAAATAAAATAAAAATCCAACTCTGTTTACTTGTTCAAACCACTTAATCAAACGAATCAAATGACTAATTTACTTGTTTAATAACCTAATCATAAATTAGGACTGTTCACGAGACGGGACCAGGATATATAGGCTGATGAACAAGAACGGGACAAGAAATCTGTCCTATGTCCCGTTCCGTCCTAGTGCTATCCCGATCCTAGTCAGGACAAGACGGAAGTGGAACATCCCATTTTTTTTCTTTTTTTTTTTAACTTTTTTTTTAACTTTTTTTTTTCAATGGTGATTGAGCTTATTATAATGGATTTTTGTCTTTTGTTTTTAATTTTTTAGTTCTTTGGACTTGGCCCTCTTAAGTAAAAACCCAAATAAATAATAATCAACAACATAATAACTCTAAAATTCATTTTCACTATTCCAATAATCATCAACAACCATAAAAGCTCTAAATAAATAATAACCATTCAACTCCATATGTGCTAAAAGCCATAAATATAAACATTTTTGTATTATGCATGCTTTAAACATTTTGTATTTTTAACATTTAATAATTATAATATGATAAAAAAAATATTACTATTGGGATGGGACTGGGATAGGACGATCCCGTCCCGGTCCCAACTTTCATTCCAGCTGGTCCCAATACGACCGGGATTGGGACAGGCTAACTAGGACAAGCCGACTTTGAACACCCCATCATGGACTCCGATTATAAGTTTTAATATGATGATGAATATAAATATTGTTTTATTTAAAATTCAGAGCAACGTAGTTTTAGGTTCAATAAGGAGAGCAAAACAAAACAAAATAAAATCCAAATCAGTTTACTTGTTCAAACCTCTTAATCAAACCAATCAAAAAACTAATTCACTTGTTTAATAACCTAATCACGGACTCGGATTATAAGTTTTAATATGATGGTAAATAAAAACAATGCGGTTTCTCTTTGCAACTGACGTTAGAATAGGGTTGATAAAAGCATTGACAAGGCGTGGGCTCTGCCAGGCTTAGGGATGTTTCCATCTTTTTGATGTGACATGTCCCGTGGGCTCAGTCAGGCTTAGGGATGTTTCCATCTTTTTGATGTGACATGCCCCTAAGTAAGGACCTTATACTGAATCATCCATTCTTTTTGTAAAACAAATTTATATCTTTTTGTCATCCTCGTCGTCTCCATGCGTGATGTGTCCCAGCCCTACGGCCATCTGAAATTCCTCACTCTTGCTATCCCATTTTCTTCCTCCTCACTATTCATATCCATTTTCTCATCCATAAACGTGTGTGTGTATATAGAGAGAGAGAGAGACATGATGTCATATAATTAAAATGGAAAGAAACAATACCTTAAATATTATACTTTTATCTGATATTAAGTCGATATCATCTCCGCACATGCATGCAAAAGTTGGAGGCCGCCTCCCCAATTAAATTTGTTTCTTAGGCCTGCCAATGAAAATGAAAATTCTGATCATCCAAACCAGCGTGATACACGGGATGTTTATTTGGGAAAATCACTACTACAGTGTTTCAAAAAAGAAGTATAATTACTAAAAATTCTTACAAGTAGTTAGTATCATACAATGACAAATTTTGGCGTAAAAAAGGTCAAGAAAACCTGCTATGCTTATTTATTGTAAGATTTTTTAGTGATTACATTCCTTCCTTAGGATCTCGTGTTGATTTTCCTTGTTAATTTTTTATTTGGTTTGAGAGGATTGGAATGGAGAAGGGGGAAGAAGCAAAGATTTCAATAAATTCTTTTTTTTTGGGAAAAAAAGACAAGTAGTGGTATAAAATTTTAGAAGAGAGAAAATTTGCAAGAAGAAAGAGCCAAAAAATCAATTTAAAAACTATCAGCCTCACTCTTTTCCGTTCTTTTAAATCAAACACTAAAATTTCTACTCCCCTTTTCTTTGTTGCCCTCAGACAAAACCAAGAAAAAAAGATTGGATTGAACCGGCTAATTCAACCGAAAACCTAGTAAACTAGCCAATAGTCCAGTCTGGTTTGAGTACTGGATTGACAAAAAATTGAATTGGTATTAACCTAGTCAAATCAGGATGAACCGATGATGAACCGGTTAAGATGATTATGTTGCTATTGGTCTTAATTTTTTCTCATTCAACTTTTAATATCTTGATCACTATAGCTTTGAATGAATTTTAATGATAATTTTGATATTAGTTATTATTAATTTTAGTCATGGAGGGACCATAACGATTAAAAATTGTCAACATTATTTTACTTTGTCATCGTTACAATCAAACTATTATTATATTTTTTTTTGTATTTTGTTATTAGTGATTATCAATGTTGTTGTATTTTATTATTTTTAATTAAATTGTATTATTTTAATATGATCAGTTTGACCTCGAGTTGACCCACGGTTTGATCCACTGATATTTAAACCACTACTTCAACCAGTTTAGTATCCGTTACCCTTTTTGTTCCTTGGACCAAACATACCAAAAGAACAAATAAAGTTAGGATTAAAATATACACTTGGTTTTTTAAGTTGACCTCAATTTTCAGTTTTGTCCTTTAAATTTAAAAAAGTATATTCTTAGTCCCTTTTAATCTTTAGTAGTCTCATTTAACAAAAAAATGTTGACTTAGCAAGTTTAAATACTCACTCTACAATTAAATGTTGACAAAACATGCTCTAAATTTTTTTTAATATAATTTTTTTTAAAATCTTAAAATTTAAGCATTTAAAGAGTTAGATATTTAATAAAATATTAAAAATTTAATCATTTTCAAAAATAATTATATTAAAAAATTAATTTACAGTATGATTTGTTACTATTTAATTGCAGAGTCATAATTTAAATTTTCTAAGTCAACATTCTCTCTTAAATGAGACTAACAATATTAAAATTAAAAAAATTTAAAAAAGCATAAATAACTTGCTTTTTATAATTAAAAGACAAAAATAAACAACATATTTATATAAAAAAGGATTAAGATGTAATTTTTTCCAGAAAGTTTTCACTCAAAAGTGCATAGTACTTAAAAAATTTGTTGGGTTTAATATTACCCCGAAAGTTTAAAATTGTTACAATTTTATCCATTGCCATTAAAAAACTAATGTTGACCATTAAAATATTAACGTTGGTTATTAACATTTTAATGATAGGGGGCAAGATTCTTACAATTTTAAACTTGCAGAGCAAGATTAAACCCAAAAAAACTTCCTAGTGCCTAGGCTTATGAGTAAAAACTTTCAAGATGAATTTGCAGCTTAACCTTTTACAAAAAATATCAACAATAATTTGTTTTATTTTTGAAGAAAATTCTGCGCAATATATGAGACTCCAAATCGAACAATCTTTTAACCATGACACGAGCGAAAGGGTACATTCAAGTAGAGTTTATAAAAAGGACATTGACAAGGCGCGGGCACAATTAGGGTTAAGGCTGTTTCCCCATATATTTCTGATATGACATGGGTCTCTTAGTAAGGACCTTAATGACTGTAATCATCCATCCCTCATTTTTGTTCCTAAGCAAACAATTTATATCTCTGTCATCTGAATCGTCGTCTCTTCATGTGTGATGCGTGTCCCCCCAGCTGGCTATTTGTAAATGACTTACTCTTGCAATCCCATTTGCTTCCTTCTCACTGTATTCACAGCCGTTAGTTTCTCATATATGTAGACAAATTGTCATATAACTAAATCGTAAAGAAACAATACCTTAAATATTCTACTTTTATATGAGATTAAGGATCCATTTGGTACAATGGAAATAAAGAGAAAGAAAGGAGAGAGAAAAAATTAATGAACTCCGTTTGAAAAATCAAAGAAGTGAGGTTAAAAGCTTTTAGCTAATATTTTACTAACTCTTTGGCCTTACATGTCTTCTCTTTATCCAAATTTTGTAACCTTACTTCTCTAATTTTTTAAATTGAGCTCGTTAAAAAATTTTTCCCCTCCACTTCTCTCTAATTTTCTCATACCAAACATAAGGTAAATCGATATAGCCCCCCTCCTGCTCCCAAAAAATTATTTACGATCGTTTGTTCGATCCTGCCAACGAAAATGAGACTTGCTATCATCTTTACTAGATTTTATACCAACGTGATACACGGGCACTCCTCCTGTTAAGTACTTTTAATATATTTTAACAGAATAAAAAAAAAAATTAAACCTCACTGACTGTAACTTTTGTAACTTTTTAATTTTATTCTATTTAATATATGCATTTCGTTAGAAATAACAGTCTGTACAACAATAAATAAAGTGTCAAATTGTATATTGATATGAAAATTTAATTATGTGATTTAAAAATAGCACAAAAAAAAACGGGTTTCTATCTTATAAACAGGGTCGGAGGAATATTAAATTTTTATTTGCTTTGAGGGGATATGAATGGAAAAAAGGAAGACTTAGTTGAAAAAAAAGAAAGAATGGAGAAGAGAAAGGAAGCAAATAATTTAATATGATTGAATGGTATAGATTATCTACATTTTAATCTTTATGTTCTGAGAAAAAAATTACTCATCCGGTTCTTAATATAGGACCCAATTCTTGAGTTAGCTTTGGTCCTAAATATAAGACTCATTTCTCATATTTATCAATGTTCTTTAAATTAGCCCTGTGGATACTTCCTCAACCATAATCAAGTAGAAGAGGGAGATGTGGTATTAAGAAAGATAATTATGGTATTTTAGGAAAAATATGTCACTTTTCTTATAATTAACTAACTTACCTAACTTCTTAATCTAATCAAATTAGTTAAATAGGTCTTATATTAAGGACCGGAAGAGTAGTCTCTAATACTTGTTTGTGTCTATATAAAGTATAAATTAATAGAATTTGTATTAATGGCTTGAAGAGTTGCAAACAATGTTACTTTTACATATTTGAGCGTTGTGAAATGCACTGAACTATAATTGGATTATTCTTTTAACCATGAAATAGGTGAGATAGTGGTTCAAATATGGTCAAAATGGTTAGATCAGTGGAAAAATCTCAAAAAATTATCTCTCAAATTTCAAAATCCCAAATCAAGAATGACTACAAAAATGTGTTGTCATTTACTTTTCAAATATTGTCAATTGTTATTAAAGTGTAGTAAATAAGATTGATTTGGAATTTTGAAATTCAAAGATTTTTTTTTTTTGGAATTCTCCCTAGATCAATCATGATTAAAATAATATAATTTAATTAAAATATACAAAAGTATTCATAAATAAATAAAATAAATAATATTTTAATAAAAATATATTAATTTACAAATAAATAAAACATTCATATATAAATTGTACATAATCTAATAATAAAACAGAGTTACTAAAATATAAATCTCATAAAATGCTATTTTTCAAACTCAACAATATCGTTTTATGCTAAATGGGGAAGAATAAAATAAAATCTTACTCATGAGATGACTTGTTCAAAATTCTTAACCAAACCAATCAAAAGACTAATTTACTGTTAATTAGCCTAATTGCCTGACTCGAATTGGGTTGTAACAGAATGGTAAAAATAAATCACTTGACTTCTCAATAAAAAAACCTATGCAATGCACAAGACTGAAAATCTTTTTTTAAAAAAATTCTGCGCAACGTATGATGAGACTCCAAATCGAATAATTTTTGTAACCATGACACAAGGGAATTGATACATTAATTAGAATAGGGTTAGGGATGTTTCCATCTTTCTGATATGACATGTCCGTAAGTAAGGACCTTATACTGAATCATCCGTTCTTTTAGTAAACAAACAAATTTATATCGTTTTGTCATCCTCGTGGTCTTCGTGTGTGATGTATTGCAACTAAAAATCCTATATTCATTAACACGATGCCATATAATTAAATTGGTAAGAAATAATACTATAAACATTCTACTTTTATCTGGTATCAAATCGACGTCGTCTTGACATATAAATACAAAAGATGTACTCCTCTGATCCTATTTAATTAATAGAGATCAAATGTAAGAATTAACTTGTTTATTTTAGAATTTATTCTCTCAGTTATACTTAAATATTTGTTTTAGTCAGGAGTCAGGGATGGATGGAGAAGCTGCATTATGAGAGGAAATGCAAAACTACTTCACTGTGGGGGGTTAACATTAATTGTGACATATTTTACAAATAAAAATAAACCAATTTTAATGGAAAATTTTGTGATACGGGGGAGTGACCCCCCCGGGGGCAAAAAATCTGTTGCTAACGTTAGAATTTGTTCTTTATATTATATAAATCATTTGTTTCACTTTCGAGTTTGCTATCCGTATTCAAAATATAAATAACAATTATTTTATTTCCAAACAAATTATTCTAAAATATACTGATCCTTACATTATAGTTTCTTGTTATATTCTCATACATATTATTTTAAAATTAATTTGTTACCCACACATATCCGAAATTAAAAAACAATTTATTATTTCAAGATCGTAATCTCTGATAAATTAACATGTCCGCCTACGCGATTTTCTGTGTGTGTGTGTGTGTGTGTGTGTGTGTGTGTGTAGAGAGAGAGAGAAGGATATAGATATCAACATGTGAAACATAGACTCCATATCATAGCCATATGTTGCCTCAGCTTATAAAATATTGTAAGTGCATATATATACGAATTTGAAATCTTAATATAGAAATACGCTTGCATGGATTCTTTTGGGGTCTCTAATATTTAGGAGTCGTTTGACGGGAGACAAGTAGAAAAAGAAAGTTTAATTTTTTAAAAAGAAACCAAATCCATATTCTTTAGGTCATTATATTAAAGATCTTAAAAATAAGACGCACACTTTTCTTACAGAGTAACGAATCCAACAATACCTACCTAAGTTCTTTCTACTTTCAAATGCACCAAGCAAGCTGGTATGAAATAGTCTACAATCTAATGCTCGTTTCAGTTTAGAGGAGTGATTTTTAAAAGAATGGAGATTTATATGAATTGAGATGGGAAATAGAATGGCCATAGCCCGATTTGTACGAGTTGACAATATTTAAATATTAAAAGACTAAATAGTCCCTTACTCTTGAAAACTTTTAACTGAGTTAGTGATAAATAAGGATAAATTAGTCTTTTTGTCCATAGAAGTTGCTTTGTCTTTTTATGTGCATGAAAACAATTGGCCTGCGTACACACGATAGAATCCATATCTATAGGAAGCCTTTCATTTCAAGTTCACCAGACCTGACATTTTTAGGTGTCATATATACATTACAGTAATAATTTACTTATTTTCTGCTGGCCACCATCATCCTTGAGCAATGGTCGATCACCTTCACCCACAGCCATTATTAACCATGGCCAAGCATTCCCGTAAGCCACCACCATCAATTACCATCATTGTTCAGGGTAACTTGTGGTGATGACTGCTGACATTACAAAAATAATAATAAATTAATGTTGAAGTTTATAAATTTCTGCCGGCCTATTTAGGCCCAAAAATTGTGAGGATCGAGTTTAAAATTTTTCCCTTCAAATAAAAAATAGGCTTAAAAAGGCTAGCTTTGTAGAACCAAAGGCTTAAACAGGCTGGCCCGTTTAGACCCGTTATAATTTTTTTTACATTGTTAATGGTATTTCGAATATTTAGTTATTGTTATCATTTTGAAATTAAATTTCACAGAATGTTTTGATTTATTTGGTGTTGGATAATTGTTTGTACAATTAAATTTTAAAAACCAAGTTAGTTTGGACTTTAAAAATGATTTGATTTGTATTCCATGTGTGGATATTTTTAAACTATATATATTTGATAAGAGAGTATATTTATACTTATATAACTTGTGATTCTATAATTTGAATTAGAAATTTACAAGTTTCAACAACAATACTTCTCAAAATAAAGTAAAATAATAGCTAGATTGCAAAATCTAAAAGTGAAATTCCTACAAAGAAGAAAAACATTGATCTTTTTGCTACGAAAGAAGAGCATAGTTATGAAGAAGAGCAATTGATTGTAGTGATGAGGAAGTTTCAAAAAATGAACGATAGTATTTGCACTAAGGATGAAACTTTTGGATGTTATTGTTTTGTTAGTAAGTATTTTAAATGTTCTTGGATATTGATGGATGTTTAAATATGACAAAATATTGTATTTATGACTTAATTTTATTCATATTATGTCTTTTATTAATAATTTTATTGGTTTTTTTTTCATTTTTTGATTAAAAAATGAAAAGAATGAAAATTTGTTTTTTTCCCCCTTCAAAGGGGCTGAAATCTCCCGAGCCAGCTCTAAACTCATTAGCTTAAGTGTCGGGCCTAATAAATAGGAATATTTTTGAAATTTTAGCTTTGCAGGGCCGGCCTGTATTCTCACTTCTATAAAAAAACATTGTCATGAATTAATTAGTAATGAAATTATGTTGCTAAATTAATTTTCTTTCATTAAATTCTATCACTAATTATTTGTCGAGAAAATTTCAGGAAAAAACCCTGAAATTATCATTTTCCAATTTAGGCGCCTAGGAATTGGAAATGACATAGAAGGAAGCGGTACGTGGTTTGGCATTTTACAAATGTAATTAAATGACTAAAATGCTCTTATATCATATTTAAAAAAATAGTTATCAAACTTGTCATTACTAACACATTTCTTGTCATTGGCTATTTAACACTCGTCATTGTCATATCACAACTTATTAATAAATAACTTGTTATTGCCATTGTATTTTTTGTTATTTGCTGTTCAATACTTGTTATTATCAGTTCATAACTTGTTAATAAACATTTTGATATAAGGACATTTTAGTCATTTAGCTATATTTACAAATTACTAGATCAGACACCATTTCCTCCTATGAAATTTTGAAATGTTAGGTGTCTAATTTGGAATATCGTATTTTTCAGCATCTTTATTTGTCAGTTTCCCTTATTTGCTCTCTTTTAATAATACAACAACAGTAATAAAATAATAGGATGTGGCAATATCTACCACCATCATTAACCTCGATAATAGACTATCAGCTTTGCCAACAGCTATTAATAACCAGTGAGCTATTAAAAGAAATCGGTGAATTAATAATGAAATCTGTCAATTTTGTTATCAAAAAGATTGTCATTAACTAATTAGTGATCAAATTACTTCTAAAACTGATTTCCTCTCACTAAATTTTGTTTGCTGTTTTAATATAGTGCAAGAACAATAATAAAATAATTGGTGACAATGGCCACACTGACCAAAAGGGGCAGATGAGTGATGGCAGATCAAAACCCGTTTTTAAGTTTTTGAAAATAAAGTATGGAAGAACAACTTGTGTATTTTATTGATACGTGAGGGTTACATATATAGAGAAAGGGAGAGAATAGAATCTGATTCTAATCCCTAAAAGATCTCCTAAAATCTCGGATAATAAAATTAAAGAATCAAATAATAAAACACAAATAAGATACAGCTGATTAAAGATTAAAAAACTAGGTTAAACCATAAGAGGGCCTAAGAGTGGCAGCAGACCCATATCCAACACTCTCCCTTAAGCTGGCGAATAGATGTAGATCATTTCCAGCTTCTCTAAGAAGCCCTCAAAATTTCTCTTAAGTAAGGGACTTGGTCACAACATCTGCAATCTATTTTCCTAAGGGAATGTATGAGAGATCAATTATTTTTGCCTCCAATTTTTCTTTGATAAAGTGGCGATCTATTTCCATATGTTTGGTGCGATCATGATGTATTGCATTGTTAGCAATCTTGATTGCTGACATGTTGTCACACCATACCTTGATTGGTTCAAGGTTTCCAATCTTGAGCTCCCTTAATAACCTAATTATCCACATACCTTCACATATTCGTAGAACCAAAGCCCTATATTCAGATTTAGCAGAGCTCCTAGAAACTACTGATTGCTTTTTGCTTCTCCAAGTTACAAGATTTCCCTATACATAGGAACAATAGCTAGTAGTAGACTGTCTGTCCACCTTAGATTCTCCCCAATCAGCATCTGTGAACAGCTCAATATTCCTAGTGTTACCCTTTGCGAAGAACAAGCCTTGTCTTGGTGTTTTCTTTAGGTACCTAAGAATCCTATAAACTGCTGTTATATGCTCCTTTTGAGGGCTGCTTCAGAACTGGCTTACCACACTGACTGGGTAACATATATCAAGTCTGGTGTGTGATAAATAAATCAATTTTTCCACCAGTTTTTGGTACCTCTCTTTATTTACAGCTGTGCCATTAGGTCTAATGGTCAGTTTCTGGTTGAGCTCCATAGGAGTATTGGCCGGTTTAGCCCCTAGCATACATGTTTCCTTTAGTAGATCTATGGTGTACTTCCATTCTGACACTCTAATCCCCTTTTCTGTTCATGCTACTTCCATGTCTAGGAAATATCTTAGTGACCCAAGATCTTTAATTTCAAATTCTGCTGATAAACTTCTCTTTAGCCTTGTGATCTCGTCTACATCATTTCTTGTTGACACTATATCGTCAACATATATAATAAGAGCTGAGATTTTATCTCCACAGTGTTTAACAAAGAGTGTGTGGTTAGCTTGCCATTGACAGTACCCCCAAGTTTTGACCACTTGAGTAAATCTCTCAAACCAAGCCCTAAGTGACTGTTCCAACCCATATAAGGATTTGTACAATCTGCAAACTTTATGGGAATTTTCAATATTTTTCAATCCCAAGGGTACTTCCATATACACTTCCTCCTCTAGATCTCCATTTAGAAAAGCATTCTCAACATCTAGTTGGTATAGGGGCCAACCTAGATTTGCAGCAAGTGACAAGAGTACTTTTATAATGTTTAGTTTGGCGTCCAAGACAAAAGTCTCTTAGTTGTCAATACCATAGGTTTGAGTGAAACCCCAGGCAATTAATCTTGCCTTATACTTATTCACACTCCCATCAGGATTATACTTAATAGCAAAGACCCATTTACTGCTCACAACAGTTTTTCCTTTTGGCAAATCAACTATTTTGCATGTTCTATTTTTATGCAGTGCCCTTAGTTCCTCTTCTATGGCCTGTTTCCATCTTGGATCATCAACAGCTTCCTTAAAGTTTCTAGGAACCATTTCCTTTTCTATATTTGTCACAAATGCCTTCATATTGGGTGATAATTTTTTATAAGAGACATACCTAGCAATAGGATGTTGTGTACAGCTTATTTTCCCTTTCTGACGTGCAATAGGCCAGTGTAAATCCTCAAGATCTGCCTCAAGTACCAAGTCTTGGGTCTACATTGGTGTGGGAGTAGGGCTTTCTTCTTGGCAACTCAGTTCTGCCTTTATCCTGGATTCGGGTAGGTCAAAAAGAGGTTCAAAAGGATTAAGATCCTGAAAATCAAATGTGGGCAAGGATCTTTCAGTGTTTGGTGATTTATTTGGGCTGATTTCTAGGCTATTGGGGCTGATTTTTGGGCTGTACTGGTCAGAATTAGTGTTGTTGGAAAGAAGTGATAGGAGAATTGGTATACCTAGTGATGTTTGGTGTCTATTTGTTTGAGCAGTTTGAGAAACTCTATGATGATCACAAACAAGCCATTCATTTGTCACTCTCTCCCCTTGAATAGGTGTTTTGGGATAGTAAGGTTTTTTTCTCAACAAACTTAACATTCATTGTAATGTACAACTTATGTGTGTTAGGGCAGTAGCATTTGTACCCTTTTGTTGTGAGGAGTATCCTAGAAAAATGAATTTGATGGCTCTAAAGTCTAGCTTCCCCCCTTCTTCATTGAACACAAAAGCTGTACATCCAAAAACCTTTTGTGGAAGAGAATTAAGAAGAGGAGAATGGGGATATGTCTCTTTAAATTTCTGGACAGGGGTATGGTATTGTAGGGTCTTGGAAGGCATATGGTTTATTAGATAGGTAGATGTAAGAATTGCATCCCCCCAAAATTTATTAGAAACATTACTGCCTATCATGATGGCTCGTGTTACTTCTAAGAGATGCCTATTTTTCCTTTTAGAAACCCCATTTTGCTATGATGTTCGAACACAACTGGTTTGATGGTGTACCCCTTTTTCTTTGAGAAATTTCTTAAAGGATGAGTTCAAATATTCCTTTCTATTGTCACTTCGAAGAATTTTTATTGAGGTTTGGAATTGATTCTGAACAAAGGCAAAAAAGTTTTTAAAAATTGTGTACACTTCAGATTTTTCCCTCATTAAGAATACAAAAGTGAGTCGAGTGTGATCATCAATAAAAGTCACAAACCATCTTGCTTTAGAGTTTGTTTCAAATTTGGATGGACCCCATACGTCACTATGTATAAGTGAAAAAGGATGAGTAGGCGTGTAAGGATGAGGGGGATAAGAATTGCAAACTTGCTTGGCAAAGTGAGATATGTCACAAGAAAACTCTAAAATTGTTTTATTATCAATGCTAGGAAACAAAAATTGCATATATTTAGGACTGGGGTGGCCTAACCTAGAGTGCCATAACATAATATCTTGAGTGCTCATAGCAGAAAGAACAACATGAGTTTTATTTGGTGATGTTCCTTGGATGTAGTAGAGCCCATTCCACACCTTAGCATTCCCAATCTTCTTCCCCAAGGTCAAATCCTGAAAATCACAACCATTCTTGTCAAAAATGACTAGACAATTTAATTGAGAAGCTATGCATCTCACAGATATCAAGCTACAATGAATTTTTGGAACATATAGAACATTTCTTAAAGTGATGCGTTCTGAGATACAAATAGTTCCCGAACCCATTACTTTTGCATATTGCCTATTAGCTACCTCAACAGTTTCATGCTCGGAAACAGTTGTAAAGTCAGAAAATAACTCCTTAAACCCTGTTACATGGTGAGTAGCCCCTGAATCCACAATCCAAATAATGCTAGGTTTAATTCTACTGCCTAGAGCATGAGTTAGTGCAGTACCTATTTGTGCTAAGATAACAGAAGGGGAATTTTTCTCACACATTTTTGCAGATACAGCATGCTTACATAGGATCCTTCTTCACACTAGTATTTCTTCATTGCTCAAAGATGTACCCCCACTGTCTAAGTCATCTGTACCGACCAGAAAGCTTTTTCCTTTTGGTTTATTTTTCTATTTTGAGGGCTTACTATGGAACTTCCAATAGTTTTCCCTAGTGTGGCCACTCTTACTATAGTGGTCACACCATTTTCCAGTTTTTTGTTTTTTGAGTCTCCTTGGTGACTGCAAACAATAAGTGTAGATCCCGTATTTAGAGTTGGTGATGACATAGGTTGGCCTTGAGTCAGTGTTTTTCTACTCTCTTCACATCTCATCATACTAAATGTGTCTTCTAATGAGGGAAGGGGCTTCATACTCATTATTCATCCCTGAATATCTTCATAGGAATCATTGAGCCCAAGCATGAACTCGTAGCATCTTTCTTGGTTGATGAGTTGTTTGTAATATAACTCATCTTGGTGACATGTCCATTTATGGACTTCATACAGATCTATTTGCTGCCAAAGTCTCACCAGTGCACTGTAGAATTGTAACACAGATTGCTCACCTTGAACCAAACCACGGAGACGACGCTTCACTTGAAAAATGGTTGAGGTGTTTTCCCTAACAGAGTAGGTCCTCTTCACTAATTCCTAGATCTCCTTAGTAGTAGTTGCAAGTAGATAGTTCTCGCTTATGTCTAGGGTCATAGAATTCACAAGCCATGCCATGACCATATTGTTTTCAGCACTCCAAGCTTTAAATTTGTCACTGGTAGCGCTAGGTGGAGAACTAGTAAGATATTTCTCCTTGTTCCTTCCTCTCATAAACATAAAGACATTTTGGGACCATTAAAGGTAGTTGTTTCCATTAAATCAGTGTGTAGTCATAGCCTAGAAGAAAGAATCTAGCATGATATTGCACACTCCAGGCAGCGTCGATAGATTTACTGCTTGGTTTCTCCATGCGAAGCAGGCCCTTGTGAACCTTCGTTGGTTGAGGACAGGTTATGGCCTCCATCCTCAACGTTAAAGGCTGATGGTGGCTGGTTGGTTAGAGCTACCTTGAACGACATAATAGGACCAAAGAACGGTGCTCTGATACTATGAAAATAAAGTATGGAAGAATAGCTCATGTATTTTATTGATATGTGAGGGTTACATATATAGAGAAAGGGAGAGAATAGAATTTGATTCTAATCCCTAAAAGACCTCCTAAAATCTCAGATAATAAAATCAGAGAATCAAGTAATAAAACACAAATAAGATACAGCAGATTGAAGATTAAAAAACTAGGTTAAATAAAACTAGGTTAAATCATGAGAGGGCCCAAGAGTGGCAGTAGGCCCATATCCAACAGTTTTTATTTCCTTTTTTTACTCTAAAATTGTTTTCAAAGCAATATAATCATATTGAATGTATTTTTCTTTTAATGGGGGGAGGGGTTAGTGAGTTCACTTTCGATTTGTTGCCATCGAGGACCATTAATGGTGATTGGGTAACATTAATATTTCACCATACTGTTAGAAATGACAACACATCTAGGAAAGAGGAAAATTGGGTATTTACAAAATTTTCAGTATTTTTAAAAACCTTTTTTCTTTGGTAAAATTTAAAAACCTTTTTGAATAAAGCACAGTATGAGTGAATTAATTGAGTAAAATCAAGTTCATAAACTTGTAATTACCACAATACTTAAATTATTTTCACAAAAACGGCATGCAAAAAGCTTAAACGTGATTTTCAGAAGAGAGTTTTGAACATGAAATACTAAACACTTGAAATTCAGTTTTAAACAATAAGATAGAGCATAAACAAAAGCAGATGGAAATATCTGGAGATTTTTTTTTTGGTAAAAGGAAATATGTGGAGATTAGGGAAGAGAGATTGCATGTTCATATTTATCTTAATTCAGCTTTATCCACTTCAACTTACATTTTAGGCAACATTTGATACGAGGCATTGAAAATGAATGATAAGAACTGTGATTGCAATTGAAAAAAATATGATGTAATAAAAAACTGTGATGACCAGTACAGTCCTTTTGAGTTCTTTGCTCCTCCGCTCCATAGCGTCTTACTGTCTAACTTCAAGCAACAACGATGTAATAAAAAGATGATTTTTTTTAAAAGAAAATACTCATAGCTCTAAAATGAACAGAGAAACCCCAAGGAATAGCCAATTTGACGAGGATTTATATGAAACAAACCATCATGCAAGAGTACAAGTTTGTAATAGACCAAAAATTTAAACCTATGGACTGTCAATTGGACTAAAAAAATTACACATTGCAGCGTTCCTTTGTCTCTCTTCTACTTTAGACCGCTAAGTCAAGAAACTTCTCTCCCTAATACGGACAACAATCAGCCGAGTGAAAATCCAGCTAGTCTGCTGCAAGATCTCCCCTCCCCCCTCCTCCTCTCACTTTTCCCTCTCATATCTACATATTACATTTTTTTTATTTACAAGGAAGGAATTGCCACAAGTACTTGAACCAAAGTTTGGTGGGTGTCTGTGTGTCTGTGAATCTATTTATTTAACTCTAGATCTCTGAGTTGTTTTAAGAGGGCATGCTCGTACCTCATTCTTTCCAGCCTAGTCTCAACCATATACATCTCATCTTTGAGGAAGTGAATCCTTTTGTCTAACCAAGCTATATCTGAAGGGCTTCTGCCCACTCCATATTCTATTCTGTTCATATAATCTGTTGGAGTGCTCACATGAATGTGTTGGGGCCTGGACAACAGTATAAGTATGCTAAACTGCTGCAACAGAAGAAAAGGTTAGAAATAACACAAGTATGTATATCTTATAGTAAAATCAAAGGCAAAACAAAGTTTGACTACTTGAAAAGCACCTGCATAAAGAAAATGACAGCAAAAATGATGATTAGGAACAGAGAGAGATGGCTCTGACTTTTTAAACAAGACCGGAACTTTGTCACGCATTCTCTTAACATGCATGAAATAGACATTAAGTCGATGAAATTTCCTTGGAGTTAGGAAAGTCCAATTCATGACATTAAAAGCACTGCACATCCAAATGCAACTCAACGCATTAATTTTTTTTTTTTTGGGGGGGGGGGTTTGCCCGCGGGAGTAAAAGAATGTGCACTGAGTAAAACTTTTCGGTACTGTTTGGTAGAAGGATTAAAAATGAGGGATAGAAATTAGGATTGAGATCAAGAAAATAGTTTTTAGCATGATAGATTACTTGTTACATGGGATTAGACAAATCCATGTATGTGAGATTGAGGAATACCATGGGGGAGTAGTATTTCCCAATCCTATTTCTATAGGTTTGTCTAATCCCATGTAACAAGCAATTACTCATACTAAAGAGTTTTTTAATGATTTTTTTTAATTACAGTCCTAGTCTTTATCCATCATTTTTAATGTTTCATACCAAATAGGACCTTAGAGATTCAGTGCAGATGAATGTGTCAATCACTTGAGACTACATTAATTTTAAGAACACTTATTCTGACAATCGAAGAGGAAATTATACTCATCAGAAACTGGAGCTAAACGCAGGGTAGCTCATAAAAGCGCAATTATATCAGATTGATATGATTGGTGTGCACAAATTGGGTCTATTTGTAGCAGAGGAACTTGATGCAAGTCTACACAAAATATCCCATGCAAAGATTCAAACATAAAAATTATGCAGAAAATTTAGAGCATGTAGATCATCAGGAGAAGTAAAGATAAAAGACATCAAAATTTGACATTAAGAGAATATCAAAAAGTAGACGATAATGACAATGCTCAATGGCTGTCTATAATTCTAGACGCAGTATATGCAATTGCAATGCAGTTATGAGGTTAAACTCAAACATCATCATGAATCTAAGATATAGGCATTGTCCAATGGCATACATTTTTTTATGAAGATAAAAATCACCAGACATCCACCTAAGAAAGCTTGTATCGCCAAGAAAGTTCCCTCGTCATGTTATATGAACTTTGACTTGATTTATCCTGCTAACTGATTAATTGCTAAGTGTGCATAATCTGGACAACAAAATGCATGTACATGGTGATGGCTATAACCGGTAAGGCAATTCACATGTTCTAATACTTAACTATGGCATTATGGTGCAAACAGACGTGCAACCAATACAAAACATACAAAATAATTATTAAAGGTACCTTCACTCCTGCTCTCCCGGGCTGATGTCTTGGTTTGAGTTTCTTCTTAGTAAACCGAGACACCAATTAAATCCTAACATCACAGGTATATAAATAAGGTAAGTTAAAACTAAGGGTATGGTTAACCTATAACTAATTCTCTCTATAACTCCCACTCGAACACTCTCCTATTGAGGTCGTTGGTCATCTTATACAAAAAAATTCCTATATCTAATCTTTATATTCTAAGGGTCTCTAAAACTTCCACTTTCCTATATTCCTCTTAACTTCTTGCACCTTAACCGAATGATCATTGTATGCATTGATCTCCTGTACCAATTTCTCCTTACTTCCTTCATGAGTAAGTCCATCAAAGAGGGCTTTAGCATGATTTTTTGCCAGGTTGATAGGTTTTTCGAAATACTCTTCTGGGTTGAACTTGTCTGAAGAGCATGTCCCGTGCTTCTTCCACTGCCGTTTCCAAAAAAGCTTGCATTGTTCATTAGGAACAGGAAAGTAATAATATATGAAATATCTATTTATTTAAATCTCAATAACATGCATGAGTAGAAGAAGAGAGTTTAATTACATTCTGGTCAGACGTAGAGTCCGACGAAGAACAATATATTGGAGACTTGCCATTATTCAACTGAGGCCAAAGTCCATGAATGGTGAACCTTTCATGGTGTTTGGGCAGCGAAGGATCTGTTTTATTGTTGTGTAGACGCCAAAACAGGAGGTTTGTATTTTGGGGATTGAAGTGATACAAACCTAAGGCCACCACTAAACCAACACCAAATATCAAAACTTGTTTTAAGCTAATCATTATGATAAATTGCCTTTTCTTGATCATCATTCTCGCCAGCTAGGGCTTTATATATATAGCCGCCTTCAGGATCATGTGCGGGCATTGTGTGTGTGTGTGTGTGGGTGTGTGTTGCTTGAACAAAAATCCTTCCTTGATGTTTTTAACACCGGTATCATATATAAAATGACCATATTATTAAACCAACAAGACTTGAAATAATTTATGATGACGAAGACTCTCATCTCTTTATAAACAAAGAAAACCTAGACTAGATCTCTTGATCTATTTAATTATTAAGTCGGTAATAATGACCAAGCCATTATAATTTTAACATTTAAATACTTTCTTAGTTTGTTAAAAATAAAACAGCTTGGCATACGTAATGAGAACACGATGGGGGTTGCGCTTTTAAATTTGATTAGAAGATGATTTTTATCCAAGCACCGATTTAATTACAAACCCCAAAAACAATAAATTTCGAATGTGAAATCATTTTCTTCTGTCTAAAAGAGTTAATGAGAAATTAAAAAAAATTTAAGAAAATTTAAGAATATGTTCCCTCAACACAATATTTGAGAACAATTCCACACTATTGATAATTCTTTGCTGGCTCTTTCCTGGTTTTCTCGCGAAGTTGTTCCTCCGGAGGCTCAAGAAATCTTCGCAATAATTATTGTTTACGCCTCATTATCTCCATTACATACTACTCCTCCGGTCCTTAATACAAAATCTATTTAACTAATTTGATGAGATTAAAGAAGTCAGGTAAGTTAGTTAATTATAAAAAATATGACATGTTTTTTCTAAAATACCATAATCATCTTTCTTAATATCCTATCTCTTTCTTCTACTTGATTATTGTTAAGAGAGTATCCATAGAGATAATTTAGAAAAAACTGATAAATATGAGAAATAGGTCTTATATTTAGGATCAAAATTAATTTAATAATTAGGTCATAAATTAAGAATCGGAGGAGTATTTTCCACCACTGGTCGTATTTTTTAAACTATCTCTGCAATGACCAAAGGACAGTTTAAAAAGGTTTTCTCCCAAGTAGGGTATCTTTAATAAACTTTTATTTATTATATTTATTTTTTTTGGTCAAATTTATTATATTTATTTTATTCGTGCTACCTAGGGTTTTTTATTTATAGCCATCATCCACATCATGTAAAAACGATTGAATGCACAATAACAAGAAAAAAAATGGGGAAAATCATGTATATTAATTATGAAAGAATATTAAGCTCATACAAGAAGAATTTATACTACCTCCGGTTCTTAATATAATATCTAGTTTGTAATTTAATTTGAATTATAAACTAGATCTTATATTAATTACTAAAGGTAGTAATAAACCCATTTAAGGTATAATCAATCTTTTGTTTTGTTTTTTTTTTTGTTTTGAAGATGATGAACAGACTCTAAGCTTATTGGGTGACAAAGTGATGAGAAAGTAACACTCCAATAAACTCTCTGCATGTTTAATCCATGAACTAAGACCTTCTTTATATAGTCTTAAAATGATTAATTGCGATTTTAACTAACTACCAACGTGACACACGTGGGATATATTTGAAGTCTACCTTCCTTATTCATCACAGTAATCCAGATAACATATTTGAGTAGTCAATTATTGTCAAATCTAGACTGTTCTAAGTCTTATTATTCATACTCATAAGCCATCTTATTACAACCATCTCAACCCATGGACTAAGGCACTGACAACTCCAAACACAGTACTCTTAACGATCTTTAACCAGCTTCTTTTATTTATTATATTTTCATATCCTAGAAAGATACTTTATTACTTCTGAATAACACGTACGGTACACATCAAGATTCAGAAACCAGTGTGTTCATGCCATGTCTAGGTAGGTTGTGAACGAAGGCTTGGCTTCGTCCAACCTGTTAGGGGCAAAATATCAATAAGAGTGATTTGTTTCGGAGCAATAAAAATACATGGTGGTAATTGGAACTGAACATGGAAAACTTACAGGCGATAAAGGTTAATTAAGTAGCCACAAGTCAAGGACAATTGATGAGTAGCTTCCCTTCCTTGTTGACACACAGACGAACCTCAACAAGCAGACCTCGAACTGGGGTTATTATTGCGTTTGGATAATGACCCGTTATATTCTTAATATCTTTTCGTATGTCCGCCTTCGGACACACATTTCCATCTGGTTCGATTGCTGAAACAAATTAAAAGAAACAAACCCAATTGCTTGCTGCGGTTGAAGTCGTTGGCATAAAACAGACCCAATTACATTACCGTACCTATTTCCCCTTACCTCCTCTACTAATAAGTGCATCAAAGATGCGTTTAGCATGTTGTTTGGCAAGACGAATAGTTCTTCTAAGATACTCCTGTGGATTGATTTGTTTTGAAGAGCATGTTCCGTGCTTCTCCCACCCCCATATCCAAAAACACTTGCTGCGGTTGAAATCTTTGGCATAGAACAAATTCGGCCAGTAATTAAGCATTGGCGCGCGCACAGACACACATTTATATTAACTGGGAACAGGAAATTAATAAATGAAATACTTATTTAAATATCAATAACACGAATAAAAGAGAGTTTACATAATCATCTTGCATGGGCGGCGCCGGTGAACAAAATGTCGTAGACTTCTTATTATTAAACTGAGGCCGAAGTCCATGAATGGTGAACGTATTATTCTGCTCTGGAGCATGTGCATTGCTACCTTCTCCGCTGAGTTTTTTTGAAGCTTGCAGAAGGCGGCTGGCTATTGCAAGGCCAACAAAAAATAATTTTGGTGTTATAGGGAGGCCAAAAGCGGTTTGTACTTTGGGGCGGAAGTGGTAGAAACCTAGGGCCACGGCGAAGCCAGCACCAAATGTCAACACTTGTTTTAAGTTACTCATCTTCATGATTATTGCTTGCCTTTTCTTCCTCTTCATACGTGCTACCTGCTAGCTTCGGCTTCAAAAACACACACACACACAACACCATGTGGCGGAAAATTTTTTTTATTATATTTTTTTGGAAAAAGCCAAGATGTAATATTGGCAAAAAATTTAATGCTCCTCACAATTACATGAAGATTACGTTGCCACCATTCATCACTCAGAATTTCTGCGGCGTCAGACTTTTGGTTCCTTATTCATACTCTGTCCGGTGTTTCCTATACACATACACACACTCAAACATTATATTTGTTGAAGGACAGATGTAATATACTAGCTCGGGTCCAAAATATAAGATTCATGTTGTAGAGCAGCCGAATGTTGTATTAACTACACCACCTGCCGTCCTTTTTATAAGATATAATAATTAACTAAATTAAAAAGGTTAACTCATTGAAAGTTGTCATACTAATAAACCTTTTTTAAGATGATGAACAAGCTCTGAACTTATCTCCTTCTCTATATTAGGTGAAAATCTCCACCAAAATTAATAAATAATATTTTGAACTTTAAATATATTTTGTAATTTTACAATTTAAAATATTCTAAAAGAAAAAATAGAAACACTATACCACAAATGCACATATCTATCTATCCATTCCATATCTCCTTATACTTACATAATTAAATACAACATCCATGATCATATATGGAAACAACTTAAGTCTTAAAATATTTCATTCTACCATATTTGTATATTACATATATATTAAATAAAATTATATATAATAAATATATGCATATTATATATATTAAATATAATTATATACAAACTCTGGACAATGTCAAACTGGCAGGATAGCATGCCTTGCCTGATGCCCAATCCTGCTTGACATTTGGCCCAGTCCAAAAATATCCAATATTTTTTTAGCTGCATTTTCAGGGCTAGGACAATTTTAGCAGGCCCGATGGCCGTTATGGGCTTTTAGGCCTATGAATACCCCTAATTATGTTATAGTAATCTAAATAACAAGTTCAAGTAGTCCAAAAAGTTTGGCAGAAACCGACGCGATGCGAACGTGGGGTTAGATGCTTTGAAATTTGATGAGAATGCGATTTATGCAAGTACCGATTTAATTACGTATGAAATCATTTTCTTCTGTCTAAAACAGAAAGTTCATGACAAATTTAAAGAAGTATAAGGGAAAAAAAAACCATGTTCTCACTTCATGAGAAATTTAAAGAAGTATAAGGAAAAAAAAAACTATGTTCTCACAATATAATATTTGATAAATTCTAGCCATTACATAAATTTTTTTTCAGGAATTTCTCACTAATAAATATTTTCCTCGAGGATATCCCGTAACAAATTACAACCGAAGTTCTCTGGGACCTTTTTTTTTTTTAATACCAGAAGTTCTCTGGGACCTTATTTTGCCATTTTTTGGAATAATTTATAACTACCAAAATTAACTCTAATCTCTTTATTTTAAACAAAAAACCAACACTACATCTTGATGTTTTCGATATTGTGATAAAAGAAATCCTAAATCCATTTAATCACATATCTTATCATACTAAAAAATATCTGCTAGGATATTTGAGGTTTTTTTTTTTTTGGTCCTTTACTTAAAGGCCAAAAGGTTTTGCTTGCTTCCCCAGTTGACACATCTTGCTTAACAGCCTCATGGCACCAGTAGCATCCTCTGGGTAAGGTAGGTAATGTTCATTTTCTTTTTCTCTTTTTTGGATGAAGTAAAAGGTATGTGCATTTTCTAGATCCGTTGATAATCCAAAAAATCACGAAGCTTGTATTTTAATTCGTTTTTTGAGTAAGATTTTAATCATGGAATTTTTTTATAAAAATAATCCATTCACTTTAGAATGCGCAACTTTTTAGATCAATTGTTTTACAACTAATGTAAAAAGTATTTTCTAGTTCCGGTGAACAACTTATTTACATTTCATTTACACTAAGTTTAATCTGATAGGGGTTGATCGATATTTGTAGTGAGCCCAACCCAAAAATGTTCTAAAAGTCCAAGGGATTTTATAAAACCCATTCAATTAACATTATATAATGTTCAACTTTTTTTTTCGGGATAATTTTTATTCTACTATATTATGAGAAAGCAAATGTTAAACCTGTGAGAATTTTAAATTGCAAAATCCTTATAAATAATGGTGAAATTCACGCATGTGTGAGATGAGGATGATGATGTTCTTGTTGGTAAAACCCCATGTATGTTATTGACCTTATTTTTCTTATCATAAAACTTATATTTTCTCCATTCATTTTATGAATTGATTTCTTGTTTGTACTTTCATGTGAATTCGTAAAATTTGTTTTTTTAGACTTGATTATAATCACACAAACACATACACAACAAAAATACATAGAGTACATATTTAATTTGAGCTATGCTTATTTACTCTTTTATATTTTATCACTGTTTATCTTTGAATTATGTTTATGATTTAGTGAGAGCAACAGCCAATGAGTCAAATTGAAATCTGAAAATTCAGTGATACTAAATGTAAATCAAGTGTTATGATACGAAAATGTGAAATAAGTGAATTGCAACGCCACTCTAAACTGGAACGTGATAGATGTGATTTTGTATATATTATTTTTTTTCTCTATTGCCGCCTTTCATCTTCTTTCATAGTTATTCTATATATGTAGATTTTAATGCTCATAACTAGTCATACTTTTACAAGCAACACTACTCATTCCTAAGATCTTTTCTTCAATGCATGGAAAAACATACCTACTTTTACAAGGTAATTTTTTTTTAAGCACAGGTATCCTCTTATTGAAGGTAATCCTATTCAAAATACTGTTAGATATTAAATATAAACACTTCTCCTAATAGGAATTCAAACCTTAATTCACCATGTTACGAAAAACTGGCATCTTTCACTAGATCTAACGCTTGTTGGTAAAGGTAAATTTATTTAAAAACAGAAGTAATGATATCATTCGTTTTTGAGCAATGGTGATATTTTTTCCCCACAAAATTCTTGATATTACTAAGTGTTGAATAGATTTAAAATATCCTTATAATAATGAGATTCCATACCAAATTGACATCATGCGAGCAATAATATCATGTGGTGAAGACATATATAGACACTGTTCTAAGTCTTACTACAACTATATGAACCATATCCCAACACATTTATTTATAGACTAAGGCAATGATGACCCCCAAGGCACTAATCAACGACTCCTAACATACTTCTAATAACTACCTTCAGTAACCAAAACGCTTTCATTTATTATATTTTCATATCATAGACGACACTTTATTACAGGAACCAAACACTAGTACTCAAGACGGATTTCTAGATAAGATAGTACATCCAGCTGTGTTTAGTCTTGTGAATGAGAACTTGGATGCGTTCAACCTGTTAGGGGAAAAGAATCAGTAAGACTCATTTGCTTTGGATGAAAATTCAGAATTAAAACCCTATTGATGATATATATATATATATATATATATAATAAACATAAATGGTGGTAATCAAAACATTATGGGAAATTGGTGACTTCCCGGAGACAAAGGTTAAGGAGACCAAAACATGTAACGAGGTTCACAATTGATGAGCGCTTCCGCTTCCTTTGTGTTGAACAATGGATAATAACCCGTGATCTGCTTAACAGCTTCTCGCGTTTCTGCAACCTCATACGCAGTACTATTATCTGGTCTGGTTCCTGAGAAATAAATCAAATGAAACTCAATCATTACCTCCGGTCCTTAATATAAGAACTATATTAGTTAAGTTAGTTATTTGTAATAAATAGGTGTTATATGTCTTTCCTAAAACATCCTTGCTAATCATGTGTATTAGCTAGAACTATCATTTAATAAAATCTCTAGCATGTGCAACTAATATAAGAACTACCTTGAGAAAAAATAGATAAATATGAGAGACAAAGTAGATTTGAGTCTTATATTTAGGACCAAATTGAATGTCAAATTAGTTCTTAGATTGAGGACTAGAGCTAGTAATTAATTACTAATGATCTCATTCATGGATCTTTTTTTGCAATTTAGAAGTATATATACCTGCATTATTATTAGGTTTACAAGCAATTATACTGAACCAATACCTACTACAAAAGAAGCCTTTTATGCAGTTAAAATGAGTTTTTCACTACGGTTTTGGGTGCGATGTCTATATCATCGACATAGAGAATTTTATGGCAGTTTAGTAACTGCCGTACTTTATAACTGTCGTGAAAAGTTTATTTATTATTTATTGAATTTTCCTTCTCGCACTTCACTCAAGACCTGCAGCCCTTTGCTATTGGTAGAATATCAAAGCCTTCAACCACCAATTAAGATTTGATGAAGGTAAAATCGAACACTCAGATTTGATAAAAATCATTAATTTCAAGCTATCAAACTCAAATCTACAAGATGAGGGAAAGAAAAATTAGATCTATTTAAGCTTTCATGTATCAAAGTATGTTCAAGTAAGAAGACTGTAAAAAAAAAAAAATCTTTTTCTTACCTTGAAAAAAAAAATAGATCTATTCAAACTCAAAACAATTATAATGTTTTTTAATCAAAGAAAACACTACCCATATCTTTTTAAACAATCAAACCACCAAAGCTATGAAATCCATGAAAAGAATGGAGGAGCAAAAAACTTACAAATAAGGATAAAAAAGATAACTTGATGACAAGGACAACGATGGGAAAACATGACAGAGATGACATAAGCAAGGGAAAAATGCCGGCAAATGTGGGAGGAGGAAGAAAATCAAGTAGGGACGATAGTGGGGGACCATAAGCTTTGATTGTGAAAAGTGAAAAACTATCATGCGATGGAAAGGGATTTCAAATTCTGATAGATGTTTTAAGATAGTTTTTTAAAAAACTGACATAAAAGATACTTTTCATGACAGTTTTCTAAATAATCAACGTGAAAAGTAAAATATACTTTCTTATAATTGCAAAAATGCAATCGCCACATTTTTTTACAGCATTTTGCTTGATAACCGCCATAAATTAGCATCATGAAAACTCTTTTTTGTAGCAGTGAAATTCCGCTTACCTTTTTCACCAAGCTTGTCAAAGGTGAGTTGAGCATACGGTTTTTTCAAGGTTAATAGTATTTTGCAGATACATTTGTGGACTGAGATTGTCTGAACAGCAGCGTCCGTGCTTTATAGGCTCCCTTTTCCAGAAATCCTTGCTGCGGTCGAAGTCTTCATCTTTAGCAGAATTCAAATTCGGCCAGTAATCAAGCAGATCTTGCTTGAAATCATCCAGCTGGATTGACGCACATATATATTAATTTGGAACAGGAAACTAATATATGAAATATTTATTTAAATATCGATCAATAACATGCTTGAGTGAGAGAGAGTTTACAATATCATTACTCAATTCCCCCTGTTCTTGAAAACAAGAAAGTGGAGACTACCCATTATTCAGCTGAGGCCAAAGTCCGTGAACGGTGAACTTATTTTGGTGTTGGGGCCGTGGAGGATCTGGATTGCACTTCGTCTCCTTCCTTCGTTTCGTATGGCAGAAAGTGGCTGGCCATTCCAAGGCCAAATATCAACACTTCTTTTAAGCTGCTCATCATCATGATCATCGATTGCCTTTTCTTCCGATCCTCATCATTCATGCTGCCTAGGGCTTTATATATTTTCAACATCCTGTGGTGGCATTTTTTATTATATTTTTTCTTGGACAAAAGTCAAGATTTACTATTGCGCAAAAGACTTCATACTCCTCAGGGTTATATGAATGCTACGAAACTTTGAATAATTTTATACCACCACTGGTGCTTAACATAAGAGCTACTTAACTACCACCACTGGTGCTTAACATAAGAGCTACTTAACTAATTTGAGTAGATTAAGAAAATTTTTTAAATCAGTTATTTGTATAAGTTTTGAACTTCCTAAAATATCCTTTTAATCATGACTATCTTTGGATAGAAACTCCCTTCATATGTGTAATCAGTAGAGATACTTTAGAGAATGAATCATTCATTTAGGAAACAAGGCAGATTGATTTCTTATAC
The DNA here is from genome assembly GCF_004799145.2 of Neltuma alba. NCBI lineage: Eukaryota > Viridiplantae > Streptophyta > Magnoliopsida > Fabales > Fabaceae > Neltuma > Neltuma alba. The sequence goes on from NW_021633167.1 coordinate 185,247, forward strand.
TATGACCAAGTATAATTCCTAATTAGTTTTTATGTTAAGGATCGGAGGTAGTAATTTATAGTAAATAAAGAAGACCCAGACTCCATCCCTTGATGTTTTCAATATTGGGATAATCATTTATATAATGACCAAATTACTATTAAACCAACAAGACTTCAAATAATTTCATTTGCTAACGTCTGCCTCCGGTTGTGTGTGAACATATACACCATTCATCACTCAAGACTTTGTGCAGCCTGAGACTTTTGGTTCGTTATTCATACTCTGTCCCGTATATATATGTAAATGATACTTTTGGCCAGATCCTATATATTACTGACACTGCCTCCCTATCATTTTTATAAGATATAGTTTACTGACTTGCGTGGTTTAATAAATGTGTTAAAATTAGTTTAAAATAATAAATGTATAAGAAATATTTTTTTTATTTATAAAAGGGTAAGTGAAAGAGAAAAATAGTGAGAAGAAAAAGATAAAAAATATATATATGTGAAAAAGACAATATAATTAATTTAGGGTGGAACTAAATCTCATAAAAAGGACCAAACTAATTCAATAATTTGAATCTTACAAAAAAAGACCGGAGGGAGCCTTTTTATTTGAAATTTTAATCTTCTATTTTCATTTTTTTTACCCTCATTAAATGCATGACCATACACCAATTATCAAACATTCTCTCTCATTCAATAACGTCTCTTACACACCTACTTTTTATTTTTACAGAAAATAACAAGAGAAAATGAAAAAAAAAATCATATTTATTAATCATTAAAGAACACTAAGCTCATATGCTAATAAGTTACAATAAAGCTATTTAGGGTCGCCCACTACTTTTGTTAATTGGTGTTATTTAAAAGGGTAAAGATGTAAATTTACTCTGATCTTATTTCTTAAATACACCTAGTACCCCAATCTTTTTTGTAATGCAATTTTTCCATCATCTTTTTTAGTACAATTTTACCCCTGGCACTTAAAGATCAGGGGTAAAATTGCACCCAAAAAATAGATCATGGGTAAAATTGCACCCAAAAAAAAAAGATCATAGGTAAAATTACACCCCAAAAAAAAGATCATAGGTAAATTGTACCACTAAAAAGATTGGGGTGCTGGATATACCTGAAAAATAAGATCAGAAATAAATTTGTACCTTTTCCCTTTTAAGTAACACCAATTAACTTATGGTTTTCTTTTTTTGTTCAACTAAGGGTATTGGATTCATCTGATCATAATAAAAACAATCATAGTTTAAATCCACTGTTACCATCAACATGATCTGCGTGGGATTTTTCAAGTCAAACCTCCTTAGTCATCACAGCCAACAAATTCAGCCCACAAGAGATGAGAACATGGGGTTTGATGCTTTGAAATTTGATAAGAATTTGATTTAATCATTGCATTAAAAGAATAATAATCCATTCAATTTAGAATGTGCAACTTTGCATTAGATCAGTTTTTTACAATTACAACTAATGTAAACAGTATTTTCTAGATTTCATTTACAAAATCTAATCTCCTTGTGGCTGATCCATATTTGTATTTTGTAGAGAGCCCAACCCAAAACTGTTCTGAAAGTCCAGGGAATTTTATAAAACCCATTCGCGCGCGCGCATGGGTTCCTTAATCTCTTCGAGCAGCTGTTCATGAGCTCTCTAGCTAACATTCTGTTCATGCCTCCGTTTAGTTCATGTTGTTAGCAACTTTCTGGATATGTTCATCATTATTTATTTTGATGTCTCGAGATCTTGTCTCTGAGTTTCGTTTTTTGCAAACCCTAAAATTTTCCACATTCATACTAAATTGCATTTTAATACTTGCACATGAGAAGTTGTGTAATAAAGGATCTCCGAGGACCCACTTTTTATGTCCAGAACTTGCTACGTTCTCCCATTCTTACATTTGAGTTCATGTGTCGGATTCCCTTCCCCCTCATCCAATCGATTATGAAAGTTGCCTTCAGATGTTGCCTCTAGTTGCTTGGCCAAGGTTTAATTCCGATTTTACACACACACACACACAGATATACATGGACGCATGCATGCATATATACATACATATAACTCTTGGTTACATGTTTACATCGGATGACTAATTTGCAGAAAAGTAGCAAAACCTTGGTTCAAATTTTTTTAATAATTTTTATTCTACTAGCTATGTTATGAGAAAGCAAATGTTAATCCTATGAGAATCTTCAATTGCAAAATGCCTCATAGATAGTGGTGAAATTCATGCATTCTTGTTGATAAAACCCCAGACCCCAGATAGGTTATTGGCCTTATTTTTCTTCTCATAAAACTTTGGTTAAAATTTCTCCATTCATTTTATGAATTGATTTCTTGTTTTTACTTTTATATGAATTCGTAAAATTTAAGTTTTAAGATTTGTTGATAATCACTCAAACATATGAACAACACAAATACATAGCAGAGTTCATATTTAATTCGGGCTATGCTTATTTATTATTTTATATTTTATTATTGTTTATCTTTGAATCATGTTTATGACTTAGTGAGAGAAACAGCCTATAAGCTAAATTGAAATATGAAAAATTCAGTGAGACTAAATGTAAATAAGTGTTATGATACGAAAATGTGAAATAAGTGAATAGCAACGACACCCTAAACTGGAACGTAATATTATATGACTTTGCATATATACATATACATATATATATATATATATATATATATTCCATTGTCACCTTTCATCTTCTTTTATAGTTATTATATATATGTATATATGTAGATTTTAATGTGGAAAATGTTTATAACGAGCCATACTATTGGCAAGCAACACGACTCGTTTGTAAGATTTTTTTTTCAACGCATGGAAAAGCATACCTATTTTTACATGGTAAATTTATTTTAAAACAGAAGTAATGGCATCATTCATTTTAGAGTAATGGTGATAGACATCTGTCTTCAATAAAAAATTCCTGATACTATCAGGCGTTGAATAGATTTAAATATCCTTATATTAATAATATACAATACCAAATTGATATTATGCGAGCAATATCATGTGGTGAAGACATATAGGTGGCAATTATTGTCAAACATAGACTGTTCTCATCAGTCTTATTATTCATTCTCATACGCCATCTTATTACAACCATACCAACCCATTTATTTATAGACTAAGGCACTAATGCCTCCTGAGGCTTTTATAACTATCCCTTACATACTTCTAATAGTAGCTACCTTCATAACCAGCTTCTTTTATTTATTATATCTCCATATCATACAGACACTTTATTACAGGAATCAAACACTACTCAAGACGGACTTTCGAAGAAGATGGTAGATGAAGATTAATAAACAGGTGTGTTCGTGCAGCTGTGTATGGTCTTCTGAATGAAAACTTGGCTGCGTCCAACCTGTTAGGGGAAAACAAATCAGTAAGACTCATTTGCTTTGGATAGAAATGCAGAATTAAAACCCTATTGATATAATAAAAATAAATCTTGCTAATTGGAACTTACAGGTGACCAAGGTTAATTAAGAAGCTGCAAATATAGAAGGAGGTTTGCAATCAATGACTGAATTCCCTTCCTGGTTGACACAAACACGAATCTCAAGAAGCAGACGTTGAACTATGACTGCAATTGGATTCTTCTGACCCGTGATATTTTCAATAGCTTTTCTATGTCTGCCTTCCCACGTAGAGTACCTCCATCTTTTTTGATTACTGAAACAAATTAAATGAAACCCAATGACATGTCAATAATAAAATAGTCATTACGTGCATCTCCTGTACATCGTCTGATTAATAAGCCCATCAAAGATGTCTTTAGCATGTTGTATGGCAAGATCGATGGTTATTGTCAGATACTGCGGTGGATTGAACCTGTTTGAAGAGCATGATCCGTGGTTGTTCCACTGTCTTTTCCAAAAATCCATGCTCTTTTTGAAGTTTTGAGTATAAAACAAATCCGGCCAGTAACGAAGCAGATCCTGTTCGAATAGCTGAAGCAACAATATTGGCGCGCGCACATATGTGTGTGAGAGTGTGTGTGTGTGCGCGCGCCCGCGCATGTTGAAATGGAAGAGGAAAGCAATATATATGAAATATGAGTTAAAGAGAGTTTACAGTCTGATCAGACAGAGACTCCGATGTTGAACGATTAAGTGGATACGACCCATTCTCAAACTGAGGCCAAATTCCGTGAATGGTGAACGTTTCTTGGTGTGTGGGCAGCGGAGGGTCTGGATTGCACTTTTTCTCTTCAGTTTCTTGAAGTTTGCAGAAAGCGGCTGGCAATTGCAAGGCCAACATAAAATGATCGTACCCTCGTTGGGGGCCACTAATAAGCTGCTCTGTATCTTTGGCATTGAAGTGATACAAACCTAAGGCCACACCACATATCAAAACCAGTTTTAGGCTACTCACCATCATGATCGATTATTGCCTTTTCTTTCTCATCATTCGTGCGCTAGGTAGGGTTCTATATATGGCCATCTTCAACATCATGTGCTGCCATTTTGTGTTATAATTTTTGTTGCATGAAAATCACGATGTAATATTATATTGCGCAAAAAACTTAATACTGCTTGGAATTATATGAATGCTGCGAAACATGAGATAACTTTTTTATACTCCACTAACCTTTAGTGTAAAGGCTAATTAACTAATTTGGATAGATTAAAGATATTAATTGAATTAGTTAAAATGATTTTTTTTCTAAAATACCCTAAGCATCTTTCTTAGTTCCGCCCCTTCCTCTCTTATTTGAGTATTGTTGAAGGAACATCAAGAGGGTTAGTTTGGGAAAAAACTCATAAACATATAAAATAAATCTCATATTTAAGACCAACATTAACAGTTCAATTAAGTCCTACTTTAAGGATCAGAGGAGTAATAAAAAAAATAAAAAAACCAAGACAATGGATGCCTTGATGTTTTCATCAATATATATTGGGATCATTTATATAATGACCAAAATTTTAAACCAACAGGATTTGAAATAATTTATAATGACTCTTTTGGACTAGATCTCTTCATCTATTTAATAATTAAATAATTAATAATGACAGTAATAAGAGTTTATTGTAACAACAAACACTAGTGCAGAATTGGTGTGATTTTTCTTTTTTTGAAATGGCGTTACGTATAAAAACAAACGAATTTATATGTCTTTGTCATCATCGTCGTCTTCATGGGTGATGCGTCCCCTGCTGGCTATTTGTAATTTCTCACTCTCTCTATCCCATTTTCTTCCTTCTCACTATTCACATCCATCATCTTCTTATTCATATGTATACACACTACCTCTGATCCTAAGTATAAGAAGTAGACAAGGAGTCCATCTCGGTCCTAACTATAAACCTGAATACACTTTGTCTTTTAAGTTTATAAATTTTGACTCAAAGTATTCATATTAATTACACATATTAAGAGAGTTGTCAATTAAGAGTTTGCTGTAATGTACATAATTAAAAAGGATACTTTAAGAAAATCTAGATAGGTTTGTTACAAATAACTAATTTAGCTAATTTATTTAATATCTATAAATTAAATTGGAAAGAAATAATACCTTAATTGAGTCGAGGTCATCTCCGCACATGTATACAGAAGATGTAGGCTCCCCGCTCTTGCCCATGTATTTACGATGCTTCGTGGGCATATTTATTTACATATTTGTTTGTTTATTTCCTAGGCCTGCCAACTCAAATGAGACTTGTGATTATCTTAAGTGGATTTTATATCAGCGGGATTCACAGGGTGTTAAGCGCAAAATCTCACAATATGGGAGTAGTATACAATGACAGATTTTAGTATAAGGAATGACAATAGTCTGGATTACTCATTTATTGTCAGACTTTCTGGTAATTACATGTCTTCTTTAGACTTTCGTTATGATTTGCCCAATTAATTTTTTATTTGGTTATAGGGGATTGGAATGGAGAAGGGTAAAGAAGCAAAGATATTGTTAATAATTTTTTTTTCTTTAAAAAACACTACAAAAAAATAGACTTTAGGCAACGACTTTCGGCGGTGACAAAAAAAGTCGCCGCTGAAAGTTCGCTGCTGAAACCAAGACTTTCAACGGCGACAAAAGTGTCGCAGCTGAAAGTTCGCCATTGAAACCAAAGTGTCGCCGCTGAAAGTAGACCTTCAGCGATGACTTTTTTTGTCGCCGCTGAAAGTATAATATAATAATATATATTTTATTTTACAATATTAATAAACAAATTCAATATGGCTCAGCGACAAGAAGATTGGACACGAAAGGAGACGGTTACGAGTTCGAACCTGGAAGAAGACACATTTAAAGTGAAAATATTTGGACGATGACATGGCGAGGAGGAGTGATGTGGCAATGACGTGGAGGTGGCTAGTGATGATGTGGCGGTTGGCAGTGATGATGTGGCCGCCGATGGCAATGACGTGGCGGTCAACGGTGATGACGTGGCGGCCGACGACGATGACGTGGCGCTGGCTGTAATGATGTGGCATTGGTAAAGCCAATTCTTTTTAGGCATTACTGAAAAGATTTTTAGCGGCGACAAGAATGTCGCAGCCAAAAGTGTCTTTCAGCGGCGACATTTGTTGCCGTCGAAACTTCTAAAAGTCGCCTCTGAAAGTATCTTTCAGCGACGACCTTTTTAGTTGCCACTGAAAGTTTTCAGCCACGGCTGTTACGGCAACGACTTTTCAGCGGCGACTTGTCGCCGCAAAAAACTTTCAGTGGTGACTTTTATACTTTCAAAGTCAATTTTTTGTAGTGAAAGAACAAGCAGTATTATGAAAATTTTAATAGAAAGAAAATTTCTAAGAATAAAGAGTAAAAAAAATCAATTAAAAACTATCTGCGTCGCCTCCATTTTTTAAAAATCAAACTGATTAAAATATTTACACCCTCAAACCAAACAAGCCAAAACAACTAATAAAAATTAAATACTGATTAAATATTAATGTGAAAATTTTATAAAATGTAACAATTTTAGAAGGTGTACGTAATATATAATTGTATAGGTAATTACAACAAAATATTTATAACAAAAAATAAATAACTTGTTTTTAGTAATTAAAAATAGAAATAAACATGTTTATATGGAAAAAAAACATAGACAATAATTTGTTTATGAAAGTGGAATTGGAAGTAGAACTCAATTATGTAGATATTTGGTACAATGAAAGTCAATTCTTTATGGAACCCATTCCATAAAAAACAATGGAAGTGAGTTCCATCATATACCTCTAGGAACTGTGTGTTCCAATTCTAGTGCTTAACACTGTTCAGGGCTGCATGAAAGATAGGAAACTTGAAATAATTTAAAATGGCCGACACTTTAATCTCTTGTAATAAATAAAGAAAACCAAGACTGATCGATACCCCTTGCTGCTTTGAATATTTGGATCATCATTAGTAACCAAATTATGAAACAATAACCACTCCCGTCTCTTACTCTCATTTAAATTTTCACTTCAACATCATGTGATGATGGCACTCTTTTATTTATATAATGCCCAATACTCTTTTTTTTTAATGAAAATAATGCCCAATACTCTAATCTGTTTAATTATAATTAAAAAGAAGACCAGGACTCGGTCTCTTGACTTTTTTTTTTAATATTAGGATCATTCATACAATGACCAAATTATTAGACCAACAAGACTTGAAATAATTTAGGAAAAATGCCTAAAAAAACAATTAAATAACCCAAACTCTCATTTGGGTTATTAAACTTGTCAAACCCCTAATCAAGTCACATTATTTAAAGAGGGATTCTAAAATCTGATGAAATAACTCTACTGCCCATTTCATTAGAAATTAAAAGAGAATTCTAAATTAACATATTCCATTTTACAATTAACACGTTTTAATTCTAAATTAACAATTTTCGGTCTTCATAACACATTTGTAATAAGTGTTTAAATAAAACTTGATCATAGTATAATCTTAAAAATTAATAAGTTCAATTATTTAGTTAACAAGTTTTAGTTCTAAATTAACAGTCTTATGTCCTTATAGCATTTGCTTTTTCTTGCTCATCATTCGTGCTGGCAAGGGTTCCTTTTTATAGCTATAATTTTTCTTGAACATTTAATACTTTTTTTTAAAATTTTTGCTCCAAGATTTTTCAGTTGTATTCAGAGTTGAGTTATCTAAAATGACCTACATTTTACTCGTAGTATTTTGGGGGAAAAAGTAGTCTCTATTACTCGTGTGTAAATTAATAGATGTTGTGTTATTTATAGAGTTGCGAACAATGTTAGTTTTACATATTTGAGTGTCGTGCAATGCCCGGACCTACAATTGGATTATTTTTTCAATCATGAAAAGAGAGAAATTATTATTTTAAGTCAAGTTATCCAGTGGCACATGTTATTTTGCTATTATATTGTTAGTTATTAAAAATGCATGTGTGCGCACTTGTAAATTAAATTCACTTATAAACACTTGCAAATTTTTGAGTGAGTTCTTATAATATAAATTAGTATTTATAAATTTTCATTTGAACACATTTTATTTTGTTATTTTGTTATTATTATTAAAATGTGTATATGTACTTATAAATTCATCTATAAGATATGGAGACTTGATATTTTATGGGTCAAGGCGCACTTTATGCAACACCTTACTTTTATATATACTAATAGGATCATTTTAACGTCTGTGAAATCACTAATACCAGGTTTCTGACTTGGGAAAAAGATAGGGAATTTTTTTTTCCTTTAACATTGGAATCCGTTGATCAAATATTTCAAACCTTCAGATAACTGATGAGTGATCCAATATCAACCCTGCTTTCAACTTAATCTATTATCACCTAAAATAATTTCATACTATACAATCTTATAATATTATATTAAAAATAAAGCAACGCTCTTGGTTAACAGCATATACGTGCACCTGACAATGCTCACCTCCTTCTTCTAGAGGATACAAAATAATATTTCTATAAAGCAAGTAAAGTTACTTGCCCAAATATTTTACTATACAATTTACAGAATTATAACAGGTATCTCTGCTCTTCAATCAGCCCACCTTCTTCTTAAACAACCTCCTTGTCCTTCGGGCTACTAGCTTTCACTGTTCATCATAAATTGGAGGGTGAGATTCGAACGAATCCCCGTAGTAGTAATTTCCATCAAACAAATGTGCAGATTACATAAAGCATGCAAAACAAGCCAAAGTGGAACATAACCTTGCAAGCTAATGCAATTAAGCATTTATGCGCAATGACAGATAGACAAGCTGAATAAATAATGCGCAAATAATTGGCAATCACTGCCCCATGTCTATTAGACAAGCTGAATAAATAATGCGCAAATAATTGGCAATCACTGCCCCATGTCTATCAGCTACACGTGATCACGGCTAAATAATCCATGCAAGGAATTAAGGATTACATGTTCTCATGCTTTAGAAAAGCAATATGGCACAATCAGACATGCAGCAATCATACACAAGTGTAAGGTAGGAAAGAACTACTACCTGAACCTTCTGCTTCAAAATCAAACCTTACTTGTTTCCTTTCTCTTAGCTTCTTCGGTGGGCTTTTGCATATATCAAAACCTATTATATTAGTAAGGTAGATCAATACTTCATCCAACTGTATCTCATAATAACTCTTTAAATCCCAAATCTTCTTTAATCTCTACCCTTACGTAGTAGTTGATCATCCTGGACAATTTTTCTTATTCAAACTATGGAGGGTTTCCTTCCTTATCTCAATCCATACAGTTTCTTTACTTAGTAACATTCTCAATGACTTTATTAACACCTAAATTCCTAACTATCATTAGCTTTCAATAATGCTCAAATACTTCCCAATCTAAAACTTCTAGACTTCTATATATCTCCAATCAATACACACATGTAGCAAACATATATAATATATCAATTATGTTTTAATCACCCATTCCATAAACCTCGCAGCCTAACCTCCTCCTGGAAAACAATTCCATATTCAATATTTTCCATCCCCAACTTCCACGATCAAAACAGACAACAATCAATTTTATATATATTCGCTTATATAACCCCCAAAATTCTCACTTCGAACGGCCACAAATAAACTACTAAAATTTCCAAATTACAATTATATAACCCAATGGCCATTCATCTATTAAGACCACATTTAAACATTCTTTAAATCATTATCCTATTACTTCAAACCTTTGTACCCCTTTATTTTATGTCTGAAAATTTTCCAGATTTACTATAACTACATGTTCTAATTCAAGTCCAATTCCCCATGTTCTTAGCTACCTTTATAATTCTCACATTTAACTAATTTAATTTAGACTTTATAATTACTTATTAACTCCATCATTGACTTAAGGCATTCAAATTTAATTCAGTAATCCAAAATCATTGCTCAACCTCTAGAATATTAAAGAATGCTCTCTCCATAACACATTGCCCTGCATATACTCGTATCCCTCAAGCTTCCAAGTTCAAGAATAATTCCTACCCATTATTTAACCATCTAAAATTAGTGTACAGCTCTTGAAAACATGGAATACTCATTTTCAAACCATTTCCAGCTTCCTCAATATGAACCTCAGAAAATGCAATCCTAAAATCTTCCAGCAACGACGACATATATATAAATGTATCTCTCAAGTTCTAACAGCAATAATAACCGTGTGTATACATATAATATTATACTCTTCCCAACTTACAGAAACAGAAGCTACATATACCGAAACTATATATATATATCAGTTCGGTCTCCTCTCAAAAACCAGTCATCATCTAAACCAGCGACTATCATACACACACACATAAGTTTCAGTTCTCCCCTTTCATACCGATCCAAAATCACCATCCCACATTTAACACACCTAGCTAGATACACACACACACACACATATATATATATTCAGAAGTCGGCCAACACAGAACATATATATATACTACTCCTGCACGTTACCCTCAAAGTCAATAACACACATGAATATATATTTTGCATCTTCCTCGATCTCTTCCTCCAAACCAAAACCAACCTTAAACAGAAGATTTTCCCCTGTTTAGAATCAGCAGAACCAGACTCCCCCAAGCCTTTAACCCCTGTTCGGCCAAGTCAAAAACAGAGCAACCATTCGGTACACACATACACACATATATACATACATACATACATACATACATACATACATACATACATACATACATATACTTATTACCTCATACTAGCTTCGTAACTTGACCTTGAAAATTCACTACCCAGATTTGAACAGCCATAACCAGAGGGAAGATGAATCATACAATTCGAAAATCATCACTAAACATTTCCAGACACACACCCCCAGTTCAGACAGCAGCGCAAAGACAAGGAAAAGCACATCCAAGATCAAAAACTACTTCTACCCACTTCTATCTTACCGACAAACACCATTTCACCGATCCTTTTCTTCCTTTCTTCACTTCCTCTCACTAACCAAATTCTGTCAGTCGACCTTTGCACCTTATTAAGCCACAGACCGGAGAAAACAAGAGTGGAAGGAAGTTCAGGAGGCTCACCTTAATCAAGATCGCCGGTTGCATGCAAGGAAAACTCTTTCGATCACCACCTCCGGCACTACTCCCTCTCTCGAGTTCTCTCACTGTCGCGGATGGAAGGAAATGAAAGAATGCCACGGTGATCAGTTATGTAATGAAGAAGTGAATCAGGCGGCTAATGGAGAAGGAAGCACGTGTATTGCATAGTTGCTGGACCATTTTGCCCTCCAAAATAATTATTCCTCCAATCTTATCCCTTTCCTATTTTTTTGAAATATAAGATATATCCAGAAATTAAACCAAAATATCCTGAATGGATTTTTCTTATCCATCACAACTGGTTATCCTAAAATTATCAGATTAAATATAAATCTCTAAGTATTTTTTCCATAATTTCCAGAGAAAATAAACCATTCTTCTCTTAAAATTATCTATTAAAATTATTTAAGCCATTTTTGGGGAAATACCTTTTCCAAAATGTCTCTAAACCCTAAAAATCATTATTCCATAATTTTCCCCCTTTATTTGGCAAATAAATAATTTTAATAATTTTTTCTCTTTTCTACTCATCCTAAATCATAAAATTTGGGGTGTTACACTCTACACTCTGAAAATATTTTTAAGATACACACAACAGTCTAAAATATTCAGTAGTGTAATTTTGCCCCTCATATAATAAAAATGGAGCAATTCCACATTTTATTATTGTTAACTGTTAAAATACATATGTATACCTGCAAATTCACTGATGAACTTCACTCAATCAATATAAGCTATTAAACCTAAGTTTGGTCCGCAATATAAATTGTCTTCTATTTACAATAGCTATGCAATGCACGAGACTCAAAATCCCTTCTTTTTTCCCAAGTTCTGCTCAATGGCCGAGACTCCGAAACGAATAAGTTTTATCACCATATGACACAAGGGAATCGATACATTAGAATACGGTTGGCAAGGAGCGGACAAAATTAGGGTTAGGGATGATCTTTTGGTATAACATGTCTCTAATTGTAAATATCACATAGCTTACATGCTGAATCATCCATATTCTATTTTGAAAACGAAAAGCATTTATCTATGTGTCATGATCCTCTCCTTCACGTGATGTGGCCCCTGCTGTCCATTTTTAAGTTGTAATTACTCACTCTTGCTATCCTATTTTTTTTCCTCTTAACTATTCACCTCCATCACTTTCATACACACACACACTAAATCCAATTCTAGGCAAGCTCATATACCATTCTCGAGCTTTACCCTCTAGAATTTAGACAAAGAATTAAGCAATGGACCTTCAATCTCAAAGACATCAACATTAGGGCATGCAAAATTAAAAGGATCATAATTTGCATCAAAAATAGTGGCTTCCCTTATGGTTCTTCTTCTAGGGTTACCTCCATTATTCTCTCCTACTCTATCATGTTCCCCATTATGTCTATTGCCCCCTCTGTTATTACCACCATTGGGATTGTTATTAGTTTCCATTATGTCACCTAAGTCAACCACCAAATCTAGACCAGTTAAATTGTCTAGTTCAACCTCACTAGTCCTTTCTACCCTTTGGTCTTGTCTAACTTCTCTTAAAGAACTTTGAAGCTCAGGATTGGAAGGAACTAGGGTTTTGGACCTACTCCTTCTTGGCATAAACAATCAATCAACCAGAAGCAAAGTGCAAAATTGACTTGCACAATAAGGTTCAAGCAAAAGCATATGAATGCAATGAAATGCAAGTGGTAAAATGAAAATGAAAATGAATGAAAAATCAAGATATTTAGTTGTGTTTTTGAATTTTTTTTTCACAAATGAAAGGAGTGCTTTGAAAAATCAAAAGAAACAAATGCAAACTACTAAAGAAAATGCAAAAACTAACAAAAATGAAAACTAAAAAGGCTCAACAAATAAACCCCAATCAAAGTTACTTGACACTTAATTACTAGGGAACCAATTTCTTGACTCCCCGGCAACGGTGCCCCTTGAAGTAAATTGTCCTTAATTTGTCGCTTTGGGGTTACTCCAAAAATTAAACGAATTAATGCAATAGAGTGCACAATCAGGGTCGTATTCACTTTGAGGAGCCGAAAATGAAATTAAATCCTAGTAAATAAATACAAGTAACCTAAACTCTAAAAAGGATTTTTGATTTGATAATTGCTAAGTAAACACCTTGAATTAAATTGAAATTAAAATACCTTTTTTGTTTTTATATAAAAATGATTAAAATGAATGAAGACTAAAGAAATGAAAATGAAACACACAAATAACAATGATAATAATCAATCCTCTAATTCAAGTACGCAGGCAATCCTCACTCCAAAAGATACGGGAGTTAAAACAATGAATTTAGAATTATAATTAAGCTTTTAATCCAACAACTGAGCCACCTCAAATTGCCACAAAATATTTTCCTAAAATCCCAACTTACTAACTGCAACCAGAATAATAAAATGGGATTAAGGATGCTAAAAACCAATGCTTAATTAGAATTCTTAAATCCAAAACAACAGAATTAATGTTAGCAAGAGACAATATGATCCAAGATTCCAAGCCACCTTAGAAAATCACAATATATTAACTCCAAAATCAATACAAATATCATAACCACAACATTATAATTGAAATTAAAGTTATAAATAGCCCAATGTCAAATGTTAAACAATAATCCAGTCACAATAATCCCCAAATATAATCAGATTAAACAATAAAAGTTTTCCAATAATCAGAATAACTATTCTAAGACCTAGGAATTGTTAAACAATTATTAGATAGGAAATTAAAGTAACTAAACTCCCCTTTGATGATCCAAACTCCTGTCATTATTGTTGAATTAGAGAATTACAGAGTCTTAGCCACGGTTTGCCATGAGGAATGCCATATTCAGAATTCTGCTACAGGATTCCATGAAAGAGGCGTGACGGAACAGTGCAATGAAGGATGACGCCATCCAGCTCCCTGTTTTTCTGCCTCTGCTCGTCGCTAGTTTTGTCACCTCGAGAACGGAAAGAATAGAGAAGTCGACGATGATGGTCACGTCGCTGGTCCCTCACCTCTGTTTGCTGTCGCGCCTCACTCCTCTTTTGATTCCAGACAGAGGAGAAGAATGGCTCAAGGCTGAGCGCCCGTCGTCGCCCTCTGGTCCTTCGGTCTCGCCGTCAGCTCGCTAAAGATGATGATGAATAGTGTCGTCGCTGGTCTGCTTTGTCTTGTTAAATCTCTGTTTTTTTTGTTTGTGCTATTAGCTTGCTTGAGATATCTCTTCTCCCTCCGTTGAACGAATATGATGATGATTCTGATTCTAGTGTATTAGGAACGTTTTGTTCTCTCTTTTTATTATTATATATATTTTTAATTTATTTTTTATTTTTTTATTTTTAAATCTTCAAAAAACCTACAAGTAAAATTCAAGGATAAGGTAGCATTAATTGTCCTCAAAAATCAATTAGTTACAATTAAATGAAAATATGACAATTTTGCCCCTATAAAATAATAATTCAAAATAAAACATAATAAATCAATTAAGACCAAAAAGGATTAATTAAGTTGACAAAACCCATATAAAAGATATCAAAATATATAAAAATAATTGAGTTTTTCAACTCCCCCATACTTAGCCTTTTGCACTCTTAGGCAAAACATCAATAAAGAGGAATCCAATAAAGAGACTCAATGCAAGCAAACATAAAACTAACTAAGCATGAATGTGTAATTAACTCAAGCAACCTTTATTCCTAATCAATCAACAATTGTAGAATACTTCAGTGCAAAGAAATTAACACTTGAAATATAGCAGATAAAGGAAGATAAACATAATAGAGCTCACATAAGATACAAGTGTTTCACTCATCTCTCAAATGGGAAAAATTTCACTCAATCCACCTAGATTAGCACCTACCATAAGCTTGTAGAGATTCTAATATCTCTACCACTAGCATACCTTAGATTCATGATCAAGGGGACTTGAAGGGCTGTAATGTCGAAAACCAAGGCCAAATGAATGCAATGGACTAACAAGTGAAATGCATGAGTATTAAAGTATCAACTCAAAGTGAGCTAAACTACAATCATAAAAGAACACCAATGTGCATATCTTAAACTTTTGAAATAGAAATCCTTGCTCTTCAAACCACCATGGAATGCCTTATTTCAAATTTTATTCTTTTGTTGCAACTTTTTTTTTCTGGCTTTCTTTCTTTAGCTTTTTCTATACATTTTCTTCTTTTTATTGCATTTTTCTATTTCTATTTCTTCTTTTTTTTTTTGGCATCTGCAAACCCAAGAAGGTAAAGATATAAACATTAATGATGTACTTTTAATAGTGAAAAACCAAATATAACTCATACAAAACACTTGCTAAAAAGCAATGAATAGAATGAAAGTGAAGGCTTAAAGGGGTGAACAAAGGTTAAATGAAATAGCTTGTGTTTAGGTAAAGGGTTTAGAAATGAATGCCCCTATCATCTTCACAAACCTAGGTATTAATGCAGCTTTGAAAAAGAATCTAAACAAGTTCTAGAGGTTAACCAAAATTAGGTGAAAAACACACAAGATGAGAAAGAATATATGGCTCAACAATCCTTCCATCAAGGCTTTCTCTAGAATGTTTCCTCCTTATAGATCAAGCTATGAAACAAGATTAATAACACTACACCAAAGGAATTCTACTATGCTAACCAACTAAGAACAGAAATCACTCAAATCCAATGCAATCAAACTCAGCCGTGCAACATTAACAAGCATTGTGCAAAAAGATTTTAAAAGAGATGCCCAAAGATTACAAAAATCAAGTCAGCACCAGAGAAAACAGCAACTCGCCCATATAGCAGTGCAGAACACTGAGGCGAATGAAAGCAAGAGGACATAGAAACTAGCAGCAAAATTCCCAAGCAAGAATCACTCTCAAATCATGCTATGCAATTCAGAAATTAACCAATAAGGCAAAGAAGAGAGCAATTATAGCAGCAATACTTAGGAAACATGAGCAAATCCAAAGGCAATTTTTTTTTTCAAAACAGCTCAACAACTCAACAACAATCCCTCCCCCACACTTGATCAATACATTGTCCTCAATGTAAGAAAAACAACATCATCTTAACCTAAACTCTTAGGTGAAGTGAAAGTTGTGAAGTCCGATTTGAAATCGAAGCACAACACGTCACTATCACGAAAAAGAGAGAAGGGAGAGATAAGATAAGATAATGTGAAAAGAAAATGGACAAGTATAAATCAAGTAAGCAAAAGAGATGGCAGAATCAAGAGAAAATAAAACAAACAACTACTAAACAGAAATAAACAATTAAACTACAACTACTAGAGAAGTTCCCTCCCCCACACTTACTCCTTACTATCTCAGCAAACAGATATCACCAGCAATACAACAGAAAGTAAAAGAGTAGGGTGGAAGGGAACAATCGTGTGATCAGGGGGGTCTTTAATCCTCGTGGTAGTGCTTCAGCAGATGGCCGTTGACTTGTGAAGTTATACCGGTCTCCTCATCTACGAGCTCTATCATGCCAAAGGGATATATTTTAGTAACTCTAAATGGACCTTCCCACTTGGTGACAAACTTCTCGAGCATCAGCTTCAACCGAGCTTTAAACTTTAGAACCTTGTCACCTTCATAAAACTGCTTCCTTAGAATCTGTTTGTCATGAATTATTTTCAACTTGTTTTTGTAGATTCTAGCATTGTCATAGGATTCAAGTCTCATTTCTTTAAGTTCTTGGAGTTGCATCTTCCGATTGACTAGTGAAGATTCGAGATTTGCGTCACATGCTTTGATTGCCCGATAAGATTTGTGCTCGATCTCCATAGGTAGATGGCAAGCCTTGCCATAGAGCAAGCGAAAGGGGGACATCCCTATAGGGGTCTTGTAGGCAGTCCTGTAAGCCCAAAGAGCTTCCTCAAGCCTCTCACTCCAGTCCTTATAGGATGGTTTCACGATCTTCTCAAGTATTCGTTTCACTTCCCGGTTAGAGACTTCAACTAACCCATTCGTCTGAGGGTGATAAGGAGTGGCCAACTTGTGATTGACTCTATGTTTGGCCAATAGAGACTTGATGGTCCTGTTGCAGAAGTGTGTTCCTTGGTCACTGATGATTGCTCTTGGAATGCCATACTTGCAAAAGATATGAGAACGTAAAAACTTGGCAATAGTAGAAGCATCATCTTTCCTAGTTGGCACTGCCTCTACCCATTGAGACACATAATCTACTGTAAGTAACATGTATAAAAACCCAAAAGACGAAGGGAAGGGACCCATAAAGTCCATGCCCTACACATCAAAGATTTCACAAAAATACATAGGTCTTAGAGGCATCTCATTCTTTCTACCCAAACTCCCAAACCTCTGACACTTATCACAAGACTTACAGAAAGAATAAGCATCTTTAAATAGAGAAAGCCAATAAAAACTACACTCTAAAACCCTCTTAGCAGTCCTATTAGCACTAAAATGCCCCCTGTAAGATAACGAATGTGCAAAGGTAAAGATAGAGTAGATCTCATTATTTGGAACACAGTGTCTGATGATCTGGTCACTGCATTGCTTCCACAGGATTGGAGCATCCCAGATATAGTATCTTGCCTCCCTCTTCAGCTTATCAATCTGAAATTTAGACATAGAAGGAGGTACAAGGTCAGTGACAAGATAATTAACTATATTAGAGTACCAAGGCTCATGAACAACGAAGGCAAAAAGTGCATAATTAGGAAATGAGTCAATAACAAGATCAGAAGAGTCAACTCCCTGTGTGCCTTCAAGTAAGCGACTAAGGTGGTCAGCTACATGATTCTCTACTCCGGTTCTATCTCTAATCTCGATATTAAACTCCTGTAGCAGCAAAGCCCATCTCAGCAGTCTAGGTTTAGACTGAGGCTTCTTAAATAGGTACCGAACCGCTGTATGATCTGTAAAAACAACCACCTGAGAGTTTATTAGATATTGTCTAAACTTATCCAAAGCAAAATAATAGCAAATAGTTCTTTCTCTGTGGTAGTGCAATTCACTTGAGCAGAATCAAACGTCTTGGAGGCATATACGATGACTCTAGACTGTTTCTCCTCTTTTTGTCCAAGCATGGCACCTACTGCAAAGTTAGAAGCATCACAAGACAACTCAAAATGTAAATCCCAGTTAGGTGCAGTGAGAATAGGAGGTGAAACAAGCATAGATTTCAAAGTGTCAAAAGCACGCCTACACTTGTCATCAAATTTAAATTCAACATCTTTTTTTAACAAGGTAGAAAGAGGCAAAGCAACTTTACTAAAATCCTTAATAAAGCGGCGATAGAAACCTGCATGCCCTAAGAAAGACTTCAAGTCCTTTAAAAAAGTAGGATAAGAAAGGGATGAAATAACTTCAATTTTTGGCTCTATCAACCTCAATCCCTTTTTGAGAGATGAGGTGACCTAAGACTATCCCTTTATCAACCATGAAATGACACTTGTCAAAGTTTAAAACCAATTTCTTATTGATACACCTCTCAAGAGCCTGTTCTAGGCTATTCAAGCACTCATCAAAACTCGCACCGTAAATAGTGAAGTCATCCATAAAAACCTCTATGTTCTGCTCTAGAAGATCACTAAATATTGCCATCATGCACCTTTGAAAAGTGCCTAGATCGTTGCATAACTCAAATGGCATCGTTTGATAGGCAAAGGTACCAAAAGGGCATGTAAAAGTAGTTTTGTCCTTATCTTCAAGAGCAATGGGCACTTGAAAATAGCTAGAAAAACCGTCCAGAAAACAATAATGAGAATTTCCTAAAATTCTCTCCAACATCTGATCTATAAAAGGTAATGGAAAGTGGTCCTTCCTCGTGGCATCATTCAACTTCCTATAATCTATACATACTCTCCAAGCGTTTTGAATTCTAGTTGGAATCAGTTCATTATTTTCATTTCTCACTACTGTGATACCACTCTTCTTTGGTACTACTTGTATCAGACTTACCCACTCACTGTCTGATATGGGACAGATGATCCCAGTACTCAACAACTTTGAGACCTCCTTCTTAACCACATCCAGAATGAGAGGATTCAATCTCCTCTGTGGTTGCCTAACTGCTTTGGACCCTTTATTCAAAAGGATCATGTATGTGCAAACTGATGGATTAATCCCTAGAATGTCCCCTAAAGACCATCCTATAGCCCCTTTATGACTCTTCAACACAGAAATCAATCTTTCTTCTTTAGAACTACTCAAAGAACTGGAAATAATAACAGACAATTTAGAATCAGCAGCAAGAAAGACATATTTCAAATTAGGGGGAGGGGTTTCAGTTCTAAATCAGGGGTTGCACAACAGAAGGAACTAATTCTTTGTCAAGTGCATTCAATGCAAGTGGCATATCCATGTGGCTTGGGGAAGGAGATATAAGCTCATTATGATGTGTGCGTCCTCCACTTCCCAACTCAGTGTCATTCTTGGATGACCTACAAAAAAGAGGATCGGTATCAATTTTATCAATAGAAACATTAAGTAAATTACAAGAAAGAGTGGGATTAGAAGTGACTAAGTAAGTAGCAATCTTGTTGCTAGCCTCTTCTAATGTTCCAGCACCACTCAAAGGAGAAGCTATTGGTGTAGCTTATGTAACAACTCCTTTATCATCAGTACCTACAGAATCAACAAACTCGCCTTTCTCAAGGCTATCATCAAGTGTAATGTTCAAGGCAGAATGATGGAAAGAAGGCGATCAACTTTTAAACAATTAACACACACCACATCACCATAACATGAGAAAAAAGAAGAAGAATGAGGGGGAGATAAACAAGTAAATGCATCATCATGCTCAACAATCTCATCATACCAGTCATGTTCATGCATCTCAGATTCATGCAAATCATCAACATCATTAATGACACAATCAATCAAATTAACACCCAAGTAAGAGCAATCTACATAACCTTGACTCATAGCATCAGAAATGTTGAAGGTAATCTGTTGGTCCCCAAAGCCCATAGTAATGACCCCATCTTTCACATTAATTATGGTTTAGGCTGTTCTAAGAAAAGGTCTTCCTAAAATCAAAGTGCTATTGGCTTTAATCTCATCAGTCATATCTAGCACATAGAAGTCAGCTGGGAACACAAGACCTTTAACCTGCACAAGAACATCCTCAAGAAAGCCCTTAGGGTGTTTCATAGTCCTATCAGCTAGACCTAGCACAACACTGGTGTCTTTCAAGGCATGAATACCCAAACTCTCATAGATAGAGGTAGGCATAACATTTATGGCTGCATCTAAGTCTAGTAAGGCATGTGAAATGTTTGTTTGCCCTATGGTACAGGGAATAGTGTAGGAACCTGGGTCTTTACACTTAATAGGTAGCTGTGGCTTGAAGATAGCACTAACACTAGACCCCAGTTAGATTCTCTAACTATGCCTATACTTCCTCTTGTTTGTACATAGATCTTTCATAAACTTAGCACACTTAGGCATCTTCTTAATCAAATCAAGTAATGGCACATTAACCTCAAGTTTGCTAAACATTTCAAAAAGCTCATCATTATCTTTCTTTTCAACTACTTTCTTACTCATGAGATATGAATGAGAAAAAGGCAAGTTAGAAATGTTTACCTCATCACCTTTGGGAGGTGATCCTTTCTTTATTGGCTCTTTGGATTGAATGGAGGTCTCTTGAGTAGCATTGGGAATGTCTTGAGTGGTTTTAGAAGGAAGAGACTCAACATCTATCTCTTCATCAACCGGTTATTCACTCTCTTCATCTTCTTTGAATTGCACTTTCTTAGCACTAATTTCCTTACCGCTTCTCAATGTAATTGCATTCAAAGATTTAGGATTTATCACCGTGTTGGAAGGCATTGAACCACTAGCCTTAGCTTACTGTTCACTCATACCATTTAACAACTTAGTAACCTAAGAAGTCAAATTAGGATTTATCATCGTGTTGGAAGGCATTGAACCACTAGCCTTAGCTTACTGTTCACTCATACCATTTGACAACGTAGTGACATAAGAAGTCAAATTAGAGGTTCTAGTTTCCCATTGCTCCATCCTATTCTCTAGGGCTACAAATCTAGCTTCAGATTTAGATATGTGCTCAGTCATTACCTTAATGCCCTTGAGTATTCGAGAGAACTGCTCATCATCCTTAGACTGCGGTTGTTGTGAGGTAGACATGGGTCTAGAAAATTCTCCTTGTAACCCTCCATAGTAAGATTGCCCTTGAGGAACCATATTCCCTTGGAACCCTTCTTGAACTTACCTGTTGTCACCTCCTTCCCATCGGAAATTTGGATGAGCTTTCCACCCTTCATTATATGTATTTAAGTATGGGTTCTATTGCTTAGATTGATTGGCCCTTCCTTGATACATGACGGAAACTTCTTCATATCTATGAGGGCAAGCAGCAGAGATGTGCATAACAGAGTTACAATGCTCACAACTAGGTGCAGTCATCTCCATAGAATTTGGATTTCGAGTGTCAACAGGGGGAGTGTGAGATGCAAGCTTATTCAACTGTGTAATCAAGACAGCAATTTGAGAAGTGAATGTGTCCAATTGAGGAATGTTGATTGAAGAAGGATTAGTATGCATTGCATTGACATTTTTAGACTCCCTGATGTTACACTGTTGATGGTTCAAGGCCATTTTCTTGATAAGTTCCCATGCTTCCTCAGTAGTTAAATCAATGAGAGAACCGCCAAAAGCAGCATCCAATATCCCCTTATATTGGGTCTTAAGTCCATCATAAAAGTATTGGACTAACTACTCATCTGGAATCTGATGGTGTGGACATCTAGAAAGCAAGTCCTGAAAACAGTTCCAATAGTCATAAAGTGACTCATCATAGTCTTACTTTGCAAAGTAGATCTCTTTTCTCAATGTGGATGTCTAGGAAGCAGGGAAATACTTCTCCAAGAATGCTTTTATGAGGTTGTTCTAGTTATGGTAGGCATCTGCCATATGCCTAGGCAAGCTCATGTACCATTCTCGAGCTTTACCCTGCAAAGACAAGTAGAATACCTTCCAAAGAACCTCATCCAGATTAGCCCCAACCGGCTTCATGCTAGAACATACCATAGAGAGAGATTTCAGATCATTGTACGGGTCTTCACCTATCAAACCATAGAATTTAGACAAAGAATTAAGCAGTGGACCTTTAATCTCAAAATTGACATCAACATTAGGGCATGCAAAATTAAAAGGATCATAATTTGCATCAAAAATAGTGGCTTCCCTAATGGTTCTTCTTCTAGGGTTACCTCCATTATTTTCTCCTACTCTATCATGTTCCCTATTATGTCTATTGCCCCCTCTGTTATTACCACCATTGGGATTGTTATTAGTTTCCATTATGTCACCTAAGTCAACCACCAAATCTAGACCAGTTAAATTGTCTAGTTCAACCTCACTAGTCCTTTCTACCCTTTGGTCTTGTCTAACTTCTCTTAAAGAACTTTGAAGCTCAGGATTGGAAGGAACTAGAGTTTTAGACCTACCCCTTCTTGGCATAAACAATCAATCAACCAGAAGCAAAGTGCAAAATTGACTTGCACAATAAGGTTCAAGCAAAAGCATATGAATGCAATGAAATGCAAGTGGTAAAATGAAAATGAAAATGAATGAAAAATCAAGATATTTAGTTGTGTTTTTGAATTTTTTTTTCACAAATGAAAGGAGTGCTTTGAAAAATCAAAAGAAACAAATGCAAACTACTAAAGAAAATGCAAAAACTAACAAAAATGAAAACTAAAAAGGCTCAACAAATAAACCCCAATCAAAGTTACTTGACACTTAATTACTAGGGAACCAATTTCTTGGCTCCCCGGTAACGGTGCCCCTTGAAGTAAATTGTCCTTAATTTGTCGCTTTGGGGTTACTCCAAAAATTAACCGAATTAATGCAATAGAGTGCACAATCAGGGTCGTATTCACTTTGAGGAGCCGAAAATAAAATTAAATCCTAGTAAATAAATACAAGTAACCTAAACTCTAAAAAGGATTTTTGATTTGATAATTTCTAAGTAAACACCTTGAATTAAATTGAAATTAAAATATTTTTTTTGTTTTTATATAAAAATGATTAAAATGAATGAAGACTAAAGAAATGAAAATGAAACACACAAATAACAATGATAATAATCAATCCTCTAATTCAACAACGCAGGCAATCCTCACTCCAAAAGATACGGGAGTTAAAACAATGAATTTAGAATTATAATTAAGCTTTTAATCCAACAACCGAGTCACCTCAAATTGCCACAAAATATTTTCCTAAAATCCCAACTTACTAACTGCAACCAGAATAATAAAATGGGATTAAGGATGCTAAAAACCAATGCTTAATTAGAATTCTTAAATCCAAAACAACAGAATTAATGTTAGCAAGAGACAATATGATCCAAGATTCCAAGCCACCTTAGAAAATCACAATATATTAACTCCAAAATCAATACAAATATCATAACCACAACATTATAATTGAAATTAAAGTTATAAATAGCCCAATGTCAAATGTTAAACAATAATCCAGTCACAATAATCCCCAAATATAATCAGATTAAACAATAAAAGTTTTCCAATAATTAGAATAACTATTCTAAGACCTAGGAATTGTTAAACAATTATTAGATAGGAAATTAAAGTAACTAAACTCCCCTTTGATGATCCAAACTCCTGTCATTATTGTTGAATTAGAGAATTATAGAGTCTTAGCCACGGTTTGCCATGAGGAATGCCATATTCAGAATTCTGCTACAGGATACCATGAAAGAGGCGTGACGAAACAATGCAATGAAGGATGACACCGTCCAGCTCCCTGTTTTTCTGCCTCTCCTCGTCGCTGGTTTTGTCACCTCGAGAACGGAAAGAATAGAGAAGTCGACGATGATGGTCACGTCGCTGGTCCCTCGCCTCTGTTTGCTGTTGCGCCTCACTCCTCTTTTGATTCCAGACAAAGGAGAATAATGGCTCAAGGCTGAGCGCCCGTCGTCGCCCTCTGGTCCTTCGGTCTCGCCGTCAGCTCGCTAGAGATGATGATGAATAGTGCCGTCGCTGGTCTGCTTTGTCTCTCTGAATCTTTGTTTTTTTTTTTTTGTGCCGTCAGCTCACTGGAGATATCTCTCCTCCCTTCGCTGAACGAATATGATGATGATTCTGATTTTAGTGTATTAGGAATGTTTTGCTCCCTCTTTTATTATTATATATATTTTTTAATTTATTTTTTATTTTTTTATTTTTATTTTAAAATCTTCCAAAAACCTGCAAGCAAAATTCAAGGATAAGGTAGTATTAATTGTCCTCAAAAATCAATTAGTTACAATTAAATCAAAATATGACAATTTTGCCCCTATAAAATAATAATTCAAAATAAAACATAATAAATCAATTAAGACCAAAAAGGATTAATTAAGTTGACAAAACCCATATAAAAGATATCAAAATATATAAAAATAATTGAGTTTTTCAACTCCCCCACACTTAGCCTTTTGCACTCGTGGGCAAAACATCAATAAAGAGGAATCTAATAGAGAGACTCAATGCAAGCAAACATAAAACTAATTAAGCATGAATGTGCAATTAACTCAAGCAACTTTTATTCCTAATCAATCAACAATTGTAGAATACTTCAGTGCAAAGAAATTAATACTTGAAATATAGCAGGATAAAGGAAGAGAAACATAATAGAGTTCACATAGGGTACAAGTGTTTCACTCATCTCATAATAAATCAATTAATAATCAATTAAGACAAAAAAGGATTAATTAAGTTGACAAAACCTGTATAAAAGATATCAAAATATATAAAAATAATTGAGTTTGTGACCTCGCCCTACTGGCCATTGAAATTCCTCACTCTTGCTATCCCATTTTCTTCCTTCTCACTATTCATATCCATTTTTTCATCCATAGATGTGTGTTTATATATAGAGAGAGACATAGTGTCATACAATTAAAATGGAAAGAAACAATACCTTGAATATTCTACTTTCATCTGATATTGGCTCGATGTCATCTCCGCAAATGAATACAAAAGAGCTCTCCTCAATTATTTATGATGATTCCTGCGTGCTTGGTGTGATTAGACTTTTTTATTTTTATTTTTATTTTTATTTATATACCTATTTGTATGTTTGTTTCTTAGGCCTGCCAACGAAAATGAGACTTGTGATGCCAGCGTGATGC
Source organism: Neltuma alba (assembly GCF_004799145.2). NCBI lineage: Eukaryota > Viridiplantae > Streptophyta > Magnoliopsida > Fabales > Fabaceae > Neltuma > Neltuma alba. The sequence continues at coordinate 210,843 of NW_021633167.1, forward strand.
ATGAGGCTGGTAATCTGGGGAAATCACAGTGATGTTCATGAAAGCAAATACCATTCTGATCATTAATATAAGTTACTTATATTTTTTTAAATATAAGTCACTTATAACAAAGTCTCATAAGTTACTTGCTGATGACATCCTATTATTTGTGGAAGCTTCTACCTCCCAAGCAATGCAGGTGCGAAGCTGCCTGGATTTGTTCTGTCAAAGCTCGGGACTTAAAGTAAATTCGGCAAAAACCCGGGTATTTTTCTCGAAGAACGTCAACCATACAAGAAGAAATGAACTAAGTACCCTTCTTGGGTTTCAGATGGCTGCCGACCTGGGAAAATATCTAGGGGTGCCACTACATCATCAAAGGGTGTCTGCTGCAAGCTTTCACGGGGTGGTAGATAAAATGAAGCAACGTCTAGGGAACTGGAAAATCAACTCACTCTCCCTTGCGGGCCGAGCCACTTTAATTAATTCTGTAACGTCAGCAATGCCAGGATATACCATGCAAACCGCATCACTACCCACATCTACTTGTAATGAGATTGAACAGCTTAATCGAAACTTCCTATGGGGTTCCACGACAGAGAAACGACGAGCACACTTGGTGGCGTGGGAGAACGTTTGCAGGACCAAGGATAATGGAGGGTTGGGTTTCAAAAGAATGAAGGCGCAAAACTTGGCTTATATGGCTAAGCTCGGATGGAACCTCATAAAGAAACCGAATGACCTATGGGTACGGGTGATACGCACCAAATATAAATGTGGAGACGACTTACTTCCAACAATAAATCAAGCTCGACCTGGATCGAATACCTGGTCGGGAATTAAAGCAGCATGGCGTTTTGTGGAAGATGGATGCATTTTGAATCCCTCGACTGGCAGTGTTAGATGGAAGCATGATAAACATGGCGCCTTCACCGTCCGAAGTGCTTATAGCGTGATCAATAATGAACAAGAAGATAGACTGATAGATTGGCAACGAGTGTGGAAAATTGACACAATGCAGAGATGTAGATCCTTCCTCTGGCTAGCCTTGCAGAATAAGCTGCTGACCAACGAGGAGCGTTCTCGCAGGGGAATGACAAATGACACCCTGTGCACGTGGTGCAACTGCTTCTCGGAGTCTACTATTCACGTGTTGCGTGATTGCAGAGAGACCAAACAGCTGTGGACTACGTTAATACCCCCAGCCATACACAGGAGCTTCTTCGAGGGAAACTTAACATCGTGGATACAGGAGAACACTCGGAAGAAGTGCCCATATAGAAGTGAGGAATGGAGCAGCTTATTCACGACGATATGCTGGCTAATATGGAAACGACGCAACCTCCGAATCTTCGAACAGAAGCATACAAGCAATGAGGCGTTGATAACTAAAGCCAGCATAATAATACAGAGCATTGCCCGAACGCGTTAGAAACTTGCAGGCACGAGAATCAACGGGCACCAAGTGAGTGACCGACGTGCAGGATGGTCAGCACCCAGTGAGGGTTGGAAGAAACTTAACGTGGATGGAGCTTGGTCGCTGAGTACGGGTACTGGCAGCGGTGGCCTGCTACGAGACGAAGCTGGTGTGTTCATATCAGGCTTCATGTTTCATATCGAAGGAGGTAACAGTACACATGCAGAATTATGGGCTCTACTGCTTGGCCTGAAAATGGCATGGGATAGAGGAGAAAGGCGAATCATCGCAGAAACTGATGCATTTGAGGTGGTACAGTTACTTAGCAGGGATGACACTAGCGACCACCCCTATGCCGGACTCCTAACGGAAATCAAAGCTCTCCAGAAGCGGAACTGGGAACTCGAGATAACCCATATCAGTAGAAACGCGAACGCCGCTGCGGATGTTCTCGCGAAGATGGCCCTAAATACTACTTGGGGATACCACCCAATGGAAACACCCATAATGGAGATTACAAATGTCCTGCATGAAGACATAAGGCAACACCTCGGATCTTAGCTGGAGGGTTTCCCTCTCTACATGTATCAAAAAAAAAAAAAGTCTCATAAAATAAAAAAAATACATTAAATTAGCAAAACATTTTCATTTTATCTTTATTAAAGTTTTTCTCTCGTTACATTTGTAAATCATTATCATATCTCTTCATTCTTTATCTCTTTCCAAAAGTAATTAAATAAAGTAATTCGCATTTAGGACCAAAGTGGTATAATCATCCAAAAAATCTCATAATAAATGAGCAACAGGCAAGGGCGATCTTTTTAAAAAAAAAAATTTGAGGTGATATTAAGTTAGAAAAATTTTGGGAAAAAATAAGAAAAAATTGTAAATAAAAACTCTAGAAAATTGAAAATTCCAAGTTGGTTTCTTAAATTCAAAAAATTGCTGACAATGATCAGGTCTTAAATATGAATTAGCAAATATTGTGTGAAAGACCAAATTACCCTCCTAATAACAAGTACGGTATTGAAAAATTACACGTTAATATTTCAAATAATAAGTCTATATTACCTTCGCTCTCATTATTATACAATCCACGCCGACTTTTCCAAATGCAGGTCCCACATTCACTTTCTATTTTTTCGCCACGAGTCTCCTATCCACTATTTGTATTATTCAATTGAAAATCTTTCCGCCAACTATTTCTATTCCAGAACATGTCCTCCTGTTACCATTAGCCACCACCAGCTACTATGGACCAACATCAGTGGTCAGGGTAACTTCCGGGGATAACTACTGACATTTAAAACAAATAGCAAATTAACGGCAGCCTTTTAAATTCTATTGTAAAAAAGTTGTCACTAATTGATTAGTAGCGAAAAATTTGTTGGCTAAGCTGATTTTCTATCGTTAAATTTTGTTTGCTGTTTTCTTTTTTTCTTTTTTTTTTTTCCAGTGCAACAACAATAAATGAAATAATAGGAGGTGAGAATGGCCATATTGACCACCAAGGGGCGGTAAGCGATAGTCGATCAAAACATTTTTTCAAAAAAAAATGTTTTAAAAAATTTAACTCTAAAATTGTTTTCAAAGTAATATAATCAAACTAAATTTATTTTTATTTTGTTTTATATTAGAAAACAATTTTCTAAAAAATAAAAGCTTTAGGAAAAATGTGTTTTCATTTTTCAAAAATATTTATTATCTCTTGTCCTAAATATAAAATCTCATTTGTATCTACAAATGAGGTTTTATATTTAAGACCAGAGGTAGTAATTAATATGCGAGAGGACTATGAGATTCCATTGGTAATGAGTTCACTTTTGACTTGTTGCCATAAAGCCCCATTACCATTGATGGTGATCGGGCAACATTAAGAGAGGTATAAATTGAGTGTTTACAGAATTAGAACATAGTATGAATGAATTAATTTGAGTAAAATCAAAATCATAAACTTGTTTATGTCAGAATACTTAGACGATTTTGACAATAATAGTGAGTGTAAAAAGCGTAAACACGATTTTTAGAAGAGATTTTTGAATTTTGAATATGAAACATTCAACAATTGAAATTCAGTTTTAAACAATAAAACAGCGCATAAACAAAAGTGGATGGAAATATGTGGAGATTAGACTGCAAGCTCATGTTTTTCTTAGTTCGACTCTATCATTCGAGCCTATATGTGATTCCCAAATTAACCACTTAAGATTTTTTTTTTTTTAATTACAATTGACGAGTCTAAACCGAGTACTACAGCCTTAACCCAAAAAAAGATCTTTTGTTAAGAAATATCTCACTCTAAAAGAAAACTCTTCAAAATCAATTTCAAACCAGCCAAAATTAATAAAACCAATGGTTGAATCAGCAAATTTTTTATTTTTAAAAATGTTAATTCATGTTTCTTATTCTAAACTATAATTTATCCATATGGAAAAAGAAGTAAAAATCAACATATGTGATGTACACAAATTGTGAATAATGCGAGTGCATGTGTCAAATCAGGTAATAAAAAGTGAGAGTAAAGCATCGTTCCAATGAGAATCAAACAAAATAGCATTTTAGGTGTTAAAGTTTCTATTTTCAACTAAGTTAACCAAGTTGAATTGTAGTTGATTAATTAAAAAGAATAAAAATTAAAAATAGAAAAACTCAACACCAAAGCCAACCTAGATTGACTAATCCATTCCTAGTTTCGCAGAGTTTTGCTTTCACTCAACTAATTAGTCTCAATGTTTAATTTAGTTAATTTAAAGTACCAATAGCTAAAAGTGTTTTTCGATCTAGTTATAACCCTCTCCTAAATTAATAAAGTTATATCCAACTCAAATACTCAAGGGGATAAAAATACTAAATTATGTCTAACTCAGTTATAACCCTCCTAGATTAATAAGGTTATGTCTAACTCAAATACTCAAGAGGATAAAAATAAACTAAATTCATTCTTCATCAATTATACAGGACTCTTAGGTATATTTCCATCATATTCGTAAATTAGATAAAAATCTAATCCCATATTATTCAATTTTAGAACCTAATTAAGATTTCCTTCATCAAAGCTAACATTAATGCTCAAACTCATATTTAAAGGTGGTCAAATTAACATTAAATAAATATATCAAAGTAGGATTAAGTAACCAAAATTAACATCAACCATAATTAATTAAATAAAAACAAAGTTTAATCTATAAGTAAGTTCATAGCCGCTCTAAATCAAAAAGAAAACTAGCCACACATGGCTAAAATAAAACCATAACAGAAAAGAAGAATTCAAATTCAACAAAAGAATACAAATGGAAAGAAGAAAGCAAATTTATGAGAGGCCCTTCTTTCTTAATCGCCGCTGTCCCATGAGGAAGAATGATGAGCCAGAAGAAACGTCCTTGCTGCAAGAGGATTGCCTGCTGCCTACTGTTTGCTTCTCCTTTCCGCTGTGATTCGCCTCCCCTCCTCGTATATAAATATATATACATATATAGATGATGTAACATGCGATATTTTCTTCAAGTATTTGATTCAGGTGGGGGACCCACGGATTTCTCAAGCATCTTGGCTCCTCTTCTCATGTTTTCCTATATATGTGTATATTTTCTCCTCATTTCCTTCTTTCCTTCCTCAGCTTTATAATATTTTCTGCAAAATAAAAAAATTTGAGGAGATTTTGTAAAAAGATTCATTTTTATCCTATAATTATCTTAAGAGCAGAAAATATCTATTAGTTAATTAAACTGGTATAAGATATTCATAAATTTAACCCACCACATTCCAAAATCTAACCTATTTAATTACAAAATATTTACTTATCAATATGTAACAAATGACTTTGTTTTTGGAAAAAAAATTATTAAATTGAAAAGCAATGCCTCAAAAAGTTAAATGGTTGGTATTATTTTCTTAACATTTTTTTAAGCAATGATTTTTTTAACATTAATCTTTAATAAATGATTCATCACTTATGCAGTTATGCTCAGTTTGGGTAGAAAGAAAGGTCAAAGGAAAAAAAAATTGGAGAGAAATATGTTATCACCTTATGTTTGGTTAAACGAGAAAAACAGAAAAAAAAAATGCATAAATATTTAAATGATTAAAATACATTTTTTATTTAAAAATATATTATATTTCAAATTAAATGACACAATGAAGAAAAAATCATATTAACATTATCATCAAATATTTTTTTGGTCAAGCAATATTATCAATAATTTGTTCACTATATTTTAGAACCAGGTGACTATTTATAGAAAAATGTTATTTTTCAGCATATAAAAAAAATTAAAAGCGAATATTTCTTATAATTAGATTAAAAAATAATTTATACATTATTATAAAAATAAAAGATGGTGAGAAAAATTAAAGAGAAAATAAGATAAATCTCACATTCCATTTTTTCTCCAACTTTTTTTACCTCCTACTTTTTCTTCCTATTTAAACCGGAGAAAACTCACTTTTCTCCCTATTTTTTTTCCATGATTTTCTTTACTCCCTCATTTTCTGGCCATCCACGGGAATGGTTAATGTATGAAATCAATATTAACATCAATATATTATAAAAGTCATAAAAAGCCACATCATTCATAAATCACAAATTTGTTATATAAAAATAACATTTAAAATATGCGCGCCCCGTATAACAACACCCACAATCTAGTTATCACTTAGAATCTCTAAAATTACAACTCATACCTCCTAAAATTATTATTTATAACTCCCTTTTCCCAAGCATCCAATCCTTTTGCATTCTTTCCTCGCCCTCCATAGAGCCTACGGCCCAGGTTCAAGCAATACCCAAACGAAAAAGAATATAATAACAAGATGCTTTTTTTTAAAAAAAAAAAAATATGTATAGCCGTAAAATGAACAGAGTAACCCTAAAAAATAGAGTAAAATACATCAACCTACCTTCCATTTAACCTAAATTATTTAGACCTCCTTTTTATTTTGAAAATTTACATATACTTCCCTTAAAATCAAAATATATATTGTACAGACTTTCTTTCTAGTTTTGAGATTCAACTCCCATCCATCTATCCGTTAGTTGACCGTTAAATCATAAGATTGACCCATTATTTTGACCAAATTAACCTTTCTTTGTACAAATATTACTTAATAATTATCATTTAATGACATGTCATACATCTTTATTTGAAATTAAAAATAATTTTAATAAATATTTTATTTTTTTTGGTTATACTATTGAATTGATTACCATATTATAAATTTTATTAATTTTATAAATACAAATTTTTATTTTACAATAAATCTTGTTTATTTATTTAAACTTACTTGTGATGTAATTTTTAATGTTTTGTAATTGTACATATGTATTTTCAGTAAAATTATAAAGTTAATGTCTTAATTTATTAAGTTTAGTAAAAATATTAAATAGTTTATTACCAAATATTAATATTAAATGATAAACTACATATTTAATATAACGAGGGGTAAAGTAGGAAACAAGGTTTATTCTAATATTTTTTAATTAAAAAATATACGTAAAGAATCTTTTCAAAATATTCCTTAACCTTGTTAATGTTTTCGACTAAAATGTATATTATCAAAATAAAAAAGAGGTCCGTGTAATTAAAACAAAACAGAAAAGATGCCGAAGTATTTTACTCCAAGAAATATCCAATTCGGCGAGGATTCACAAGAAACAAGCCACCATGCAAGAGCTAAGTTTGTAATTAGACCGAAAATGTAAACCTATGGACTGTCAGGTGGACTTAAAAATATTACACATTGCAGGGTTCCTTTGTCTCTCTTTTGCTTTTAGGCCGCTAAGTCAGGAGCTTCTCTACCAAGTACAGACAACAATAAGCCGAGTGAAAATCCAGATAGTCTTCTGCAAGATCTTCTCCCCCCCCCCCCCAACTTTTCTCTCTCATATCCACGTACTACATTTTTCTCATTTACAAGGAAGGAATTGCCACAAGTACATGAATCAGAGTCTGGTGGGTGACTCTGAATCTATTTATTTAACTCTAGATCTCTGAGTTGTTTTTTCAAGAGTGCATGCTCGTGCCTCATTCTCTCCAGCCTAGTCTCAACCATATACATCTCATCTTTGAGGAAGTGAATCCTTTTCTCTAACCAAGCTATATCTGAAGGGCTTCTGCCCACTCCATATTCTATCCTGTTCATATAATCTGTTGGAGTGCTCACATGAATGTGCTGGGGCCTGGACAACAGTAGAAGTATGCTAAACTGCGGGAACAGAAGAAAAGTTTAGAAGTAACTCAAGTATGTACATCTCATTGTAAAATCAAAGGAAAAATCAGGTTTGACTAGTTGGAACGCACCTGCATAAAGAAGATGACAGCAAAAATGATGACTAGGAACAGAGAGAGATGGCTCTGACTTTTCAAACAAGACCGGAACTTTGTCACACATTCTCTTAACATGGATGAAATAGATGATGAGTCAATGAAATTTCCTTGCAATTGGTTGTCAATGTTGCGGTTAGAATGAACAATGTCAGAGGTAACTGGTTGAACTGCAGGGTTATTTGGCTCTTTTGAACTCTTTGAAGATCCTCCAGCTTTTTGTTCACTGTCTAAATTTCCTTCACTTGTTTGTGCCTCACTAGCAGTAGGAGCTCTCTCTGCATCAAGAAAAGTAAATTATGTGAACCTTATTATTAACATTTGGAAAGTATAAAATCTTTGGATTCCCAGATAAAACATAAGCTTTGCAAATACCAAACCTTGTTTTTCAAGGTTCTTTTGCTTCAACAATTCATGAGCCTGACAGAAATGAAATCAGTGAACAGATAATAATGAAAATCATTATTATTAATATGGAGATAACATTGTAATAGTTGCACAGCACAAAAAGATAATATGAACTTGCCATGTTTATCCATGTAGCATAAGCTTCTCTGCATTATTCGATTGTTGACTGAACTATTTTGCCTGTGATTAGGTACAATCACTTGGAGTTAGGAAAGTCCGATTTATGACATTAAAAGCAATGCACATCCAAATGCAACTCACTGCGTTATTTTTTTTTTTTTTTTGGGGGGGGGGGGGTTTGTTTGCTCCCGGGAGCAAAAGAATGGGCACTGAGCAAAACTTTTATGGATTCAGCGCAAATGAATGCGTCAATCACTTGAGATTACATTAATTTCAAGAATACTTATTCTCACAATCGAAGATGAAATTATAGTCATCAGAAACTAGAGCAAAAATTGGAGCTAAACACTGGGTAGCTCATAAAGACGCAATTATATCAGATTAATATGATTTGCGTGCACAAATTGTGCCTATTTACAGCAGAAGAAATTGATGCAAGTCTACACAAAATATCCCATGCAAAGATTCAAACATGAAAATTATGCAGAAAATTTAGAGCAGACCATCAAAGGTAGACGATTTGGACAATGCTCAATGGTTGCCTATAATTCAAGACCGAGTATACGCAACTGCAATGGAGTTATGAGGTTAGACTCGAACATCATCGTGAATCTAAGATATAGACATTGTCCAATGACATACATCTTTTTTTATGAAACTAAAAATCACTAGACATCCACCTAAGAAAGTTTGTATCGCCAAGAAAGTTCCTTGGTCATATTGTAGGAACTTTGACTTGATTGACCCTAAACTAAAATCATAATTAAGTACCATAAATCCAGGATAAAACCATATTCCATGAATAGCACCAGAGAAAAATAAAAATCAATTGGCTACATAATGCTCAAGAATCTCAGAACTTGACAGAAGCAAATGAAATTAACAACCCTTTGTTTACTGTGCAATTTATAAATTTAAGACCTGGCTTTCTTTATGTTCTTATATGACCAGCTACAAAACCGATGTATCATATCATTAACAGATGCAACAATAGCATAATCGTGAAACATTTAAAGTGGCATGAATGAACATCAACAATTTTAAAACCCAAATAAGAATACTATGTCTTGGTGCAACATAAGGTAGTACAAAAGAAAAAAAATTAATAACCTAAACAAACCATGGTAATATTTGAGTAAGCTATATACTATAGAGGAACACCTTTCCATATGGTGTTCTTCGAAAATGCCACATTCACATAAACCCGCAAAACGCAGCACTCTTCCAATTCATTGCCGTCTCTCTTAACATCCCATCGTCCCTGGTTATAAATGAGGAAAGTACTTAGTACGCAAAATTTACACACATAATTGGGCGAAAAGTTGTTAGTGAATAGAGAATAGAAAACAAAATATTTACTAGACTGTTCACACCTAAAGAAACTCAAAAGTAACGTGGTTGCTCTCTCTCTCTCTCTTTCTCTCTAAATACCCGGTTGTTCAACTTTAAACACCATTACTTATTTCTCAAGCCAAAATAAAAGGATTCACCAGCTCCTAAAGCCACAAGAGTGAAGAAATTTAAAATAATATATAATGTTGAAGCATCCTTATGTCCCTCCCTAACATTATCTCTCCTCTCCTTTGTCCATGCACTACCTGATAGGCTCACAAATAATCTTCCCTACTCCACCACTTCACTACCGGCCTGTAATAATTCTCAGTTTAGGCCTGGCACCATTTTTCCTCTGACATATGCTAGGCATGCTCCGTCCTCTTTTTGGGCTGACTCCTTTCTCCTAGAGTATGCTCTTCCACAAAACCTACTATTCCCATCATTCTCCTCTACAATTAAAAACTTGTGATGTCATACTGTGAAGGGAGGGGGGAGACGAGGAGGAGGAGGGATCATATGCGAAGAAAAAACTTGAGGGATAAAGCTTCAATAGGCAGAATGTCAATACAATCGAATAGTCCTACGGCTTATTTAGATTTACAGAGCCTTATTCCTATCCAAGTCAAACTACTACGATGCTCAGATAAGTTAATGGTATGGTAAGAAAAATAAATCCTTACTCAAGTAAAAGATAAACCTCATTTGAAATTGAATCAAATCGAAAAGACAGTATAAATAATCTAAATATCCTAAAAACGTATCCTAGTTTATTTATTATCAATTGAATTAATCTATATATATCCTAATAAAATAATTCTAACTGGACTTCCTACCACCTTATCCTCAGGATTGAATGCAGGGAACCGACTCTGAATCATTTCTAATTCTTTCCGGGTACATTCATAGTCAGGTGAGTTTTTCCAGTTACTATGAACCTTCTGTGGGCCAATCATTAGTAACTGCTTTTCCCACGTTAGGTTGAATCGTTTTTCATTTCTTCTGTAAGTCATTGGGTATGGGTTGTGCCACCATAGATGGGTAGAGGGCCAACTTCAAATGGAAAATATGAAAACGTAAAAAGAAAAGGTGTATGTATCCTTGTTGTGCAAGGTGCTGGCCATTCATTAGTAACCTTTTCTTCTTTGTCGCCTTAGGTTGAACCATTGTTTCCATTTCTTCTGTGTGAGGCCTTGGGTATATTTTGTGCCACCATAGATGGGTAAAGGGCCTATTTCAAATGGAAAATATGAAAAAATGAAAACAAAAGGTGTATCTTTCTTGTGCAAGGTGCTGGAGATCCTCAAGATATGGATTATTGGGCCTTAGCCTGTTAAGAGTTATTTTCCTGTTTTTTAGTATTATTATCCAGATAAGTTGTAGTTAGTTCAGTGACAATTGTCAGTTCAGTGACAATTGTCTATCTAGATTCCCAGATTTTAGCATTAATTAGATCTACTCTTTTTTCTTCTGGATTTGATTTTCTCTCTTGTGGTTTTAGCTTGGGTATCCTCTAGGTTTTAATGAAGTTAGCCTAGAAGGATTTGTGTACTTCATTGATTAATTGAAAGGAGAATTATGTCCTGGTTTTCATCTTGGTATCAAAGCACTCTTGGATCCGAACACTAGAAGAATGGTCCCCTCTGGAATGGTAAGAGGCATGAATATGAGCTCAGGAATCACCACCTAATAATAGGAAATGTAAGGTAAAATTCAATAGAAAACCACCACAATTACAAGCTCTAATTTATACCTTCTCCTTCATACATTAACAACGTTCTAGTCATGGACTTTGAGACTAACTCAAAAACTAACTGATCGGTTAGATACATGAAATATACCTCAACTGAATTTCATCCGTCAGTATACATTTGAATGGTCCCATCAGCCACCCAATAGCCCTGATAGAAGCTCAAACAGTTCATTGGACTCTTCAACAAAGCCATCCTTTCTCAATCCCCTTAACCTTTCTTAATTATCACCAGTTGGTGACAATGATGCCTTCCAACAACTCCTTAAACTATTACCAAGTCCTAGTCATTTCCCTGGCTTCTAGCCATTAGAATTAAATATGGGTTGGGGCCTCTGCACAAAACCCCCCTTCCTCCAAGGCAAAACAAAAACAAAACTAGCAGCCTTGGCATACTTATTTCCTTTGTTAATGCCATTCACAAAAAAGGACCTCGCCACCTTGAACAACCATCCATTGGGGTCTTGATGGTGGAAAGAGTCAGGGCTATTTTATCTTTAAGATAATTAGGATTTTTTAAATAGTTATTTTAACTAAGATGTTTTAATTACCAATTACCAATTTTAAATAAATTTAGTTGCATCAGAACTTTTAGGATTTATCCTATTATATCTTCTTAATTTTAATTAAGATATTTAAATCACATTTTTAAATAAATTTAGTTACATTAGATCTTTTAGGATTTATCCTATTATATTTTCTTAGATTATTTTAATTAATTGAATAAACTATACCTATATAGGCCCTAGGGATAGTTTAATGTAAGACTTTTTCATGATTTGTCTAATTTATTGAGGTAATCATCTACTTCTTCTTTTCTTTTATTTCTCCCTCCTTTCTCCTTCCCTCAAACTTATTCCAAATCTTGCCTTCATGGAGTATCTTGTTCGAGTTATATCACCAAATAAACTACTCAGAGGAGAGTCCTTCAATACAAGAGAAATCATGGGAAAGAAGAGTTAGGATTATTTTATCTTTATTTTAAGTTATTTTCAGTAGAATAATTATATTATTTTTCAAATAAACTTATTTGAATTGGGATTTATAAGATTTATCCTATTACCCTATCTCATATACGATTATCTTATTTTAGCTAGGTTTGGTTTACATTGTTTTTATTATTTGAATAACATGACAAAGGGCTCTATAAACAAACCCTAAGTTTAGTTCCATGTTATACCTATTTGATGATTTTAATAAACTACAAATTTGTTAGCCACTCCCTCCTTTCCTCTTATCAACTAGAAACATGATTAGAGATTTCAAATTACTGACAGCACACAGCAGACCAGTGAGGAGGCTAGTCAACCTTTAAAGTACTAAAAAAAGCATTGCCTTGCACGATTGTAGAAGCTTGCCAGGGAATTAGGAAGATGAAAGAAAAGGGAAAGCCACTTTACGATGGTCAGAGTGTTGACCTTGAGATTCCTGCTGTTATGGAGAAGCGGAGGACTAGACTTGCTATAGGGTTGCTACAGGCAGGGTCTATTAGAGGGTTAAGTTGGCGGCTGCGAGAGTCACTTTTTGGGTCCTTAAATCTTCCCTTCGGTCCGGACAGGGGAGTTCTCTCTTTTGGGTATTGAGAGTGGTGTGGAGAGTTCTGGCCTCTCGAATGCCAGGTTGGTGGTGGAGGGAGGTCATCTTTCTTCATCATTTGCTCTTTCTATTTTAGTGAATTTTAGTGTGCTAGGGAATTTGAATGTGCTGAGAGCAATTTCCTTGTGTATCCTTCGTGATTTTTCATATCTTGATACTTTCTTTCCGCTGAGAAGAAGATCATCTGACATCTAATATAAAATCAGTGTTGCATATCTAGTATTTTCATATTTTGCTTGGGTGCTATTACAAAGTAAAAATTAAGCACCCATTTCTACAAGAGGGCATCTATATCCCCTAAGTGCAGCTTCCTTGTCGCATTTTTGTATAAGAAATAAAAATGTTCTTCATTTAGGTGCCTTTAATGATAATGAAAGAGGTTTTAGAACTGACGTAATCCGCTACCTCTCATTCAGCCAACTGGACAACATATTCTGAAAAATTAATTTCTCTTCTAAAAGAAACTTATAAGGCTTAAAGTTACAGAAAATTCCCGATTATATGCATTGAAATTTTCAGCAGCTTACCTCAACACGGAAATAATCCGCATAAGGTACACCGCTGACTTCTTGTGATGTCTCTAAAAGCATATGACTAAAAGAAGCAAAAAGTGCAATGTCATGAAAACAAATAAAGTGATTCAAATGCTCGCCCCATACATTTCAAATACTCAAATGCAAAATTACAGTAACTTCACTTTTAAAAAAAAAATAATTAAAAAACAAGAGAAACATATAGATTAAAAATAAGAGCAAAGTCGGTCGTAATCTAACCAAAGATACAGTGATACAACACCATTAGTCAGCAGAGAAGAAACGCACAGAATATTCTTCCTAACTAGATCAAAATGAACAAAATCCCAAATTCACTCGACAGCCATCGGAGAGATACAAATTATTCTACAAGAATCTTCCTCATCTCCTGCACTACTTGTACCCTCACCAGTCACCACCCCCCTTCTTTCTCCAATCATTAGGTGATATGAATAATATAACATCTCACATGATTCCAATATATTGCAATATTGCATAGACTCTGATTATGTTCTTAAACCTCACCCCATTTTGCCCCCAGCTTCCCAGGACATCCATCCTGGCACCGCCATAGGTTTCCCAAAACTTAGCCCCCAACTAATTTAGCCCCCAAAAAAGTTAAATCAAACTGCACATTAAGTTCAGGGTTTAAGTGCAGACTTAACTCTCTTCCCAGATTGTACCCAAAAAAAAAGAAAAAAAAACTCTTACCAGATGAACGACAGAAGAATATTGACAACCAACAGCATAGCTACAACCTGTTCTTGTAGATTCGGAGTGTCTGAACTTCATGACAACCACCAAATTTCGCTCATTAGAAGGATTGAAAATCACATGAGAAACATAAAAATATAATTGCAAAAAGAAAAAGTAAAACACAGGCTTGAACAATGAACTTCGAATTATTGGATGTTCAAAATAGAAGCAGCGATGCATACCAAGATAAATTTTTATTGGATGTTGAAATGACTTTTCACGGGTATACCCAACTTCTTGAGAATGCCATGAAGTACACTTCAAGTCTGAAAGTAATCATCATACGTACCAAAATAATAAGGCTTTGAAAAACTATGTATTCTTTATTCCTTACATTAATTAAATAATCCAATATCAGCATCAAAAGATTAAAATTCCAAAAGTAAATTGAGGTAAATAAGTAATACGAGATTCGAGCAGGCTACCTTTATCTCCACATCTTTTATGAAACGACTCATGAAAATTAACAGCATCATCTGATAAAAAGTACCTAAAGAAGTCCTCTACTGTTATCTGCAATTAGTAATCAGAAGCTTTAGACAAACATTTGTCCAGATGGTAGTTTTAGTTATTAATCACAAGTAATCAACATTGGAAAACTTTAAAGGAAGTAAAAAATTGAGCGAAATACACTCACACCTCCTTTAGGTCATGTTTGGTAGGAAGTCATTTATGAGGGATAAAGAAAGGGGGAGGGACAAGGAGAGAGGCTTCAACGGAAATGCAGTTTTTAGGCTAAAAATGTGTTTGGCACATGGGAAGAAATCATGGATTTTTCTTTTTCTTTTGTGCATTGAAAGTTTGGCATGAAGCAATCAAGAAAGGGAAGGAGTCAAAATAGGCAAATGACATAAATAACACTCATTAAAACAATTAAGTTGAATTTTCAGAATTATGGACATTATTTTGATATAAAATGGATAGAAGATTACTACTTTTTACGGGAAATGACACTTAAATATTTATATAAAATAATATTTATTTTGAAAAATTTAAAAATTAAGATATTTTAAATCAAGAATGGACAAAATAGTCAAAATATACCATACATTAGGGCACGGGAATGCATTTTCTGTTCTTGGTAGGAAGGAACCTTCCGTGGTCCAAGCCAAAGAGGCCTTATTCAAGCATAATTCCTTAGTAACTTGATAATATGCACAAAACATATCAAGATAATGAACTCTCTCCACATCTCCCTTTCATGAAAGCTCTTTTTTCCATAACAAACATGATCTTAGTGTTTTGGAAAACTACTCCAACAATATCAGCCCCCTCTACATTAAAATTATTATACACTCTCTCCCGAATAATTTGAACAGACTGCTAGACAACACAGTTGTGCATGTCAAAAATCAATTCCGCATAGGGTGTGGACACAGCTTACTTGAACATCAAGAAAGATATTCGTGTGCTTTCATCCCAAGGGGGGCTCTGGTGTTGCATTATATTAAACATCAACAGGGTAATTTAGTAACTTTCTATTTGTAAGACAAATTACCGGAAACTTTGATTCTGCAACATCTGTATAAACCTCCGGTACTGCAAGTCATAAACAAGATCAAAGCATTAAAATAAAAGCATAAATAACAAGAATCATAAGAATATAGTTAGACCAAAAACACAGCATACAATAAGATACACAGAATAGATAGATAGATAGATAGACAGACAGACAGACAGACAGACAGATAGACAGACAGACAGTGTATTTTGCTCTCCCAAGCATAAAATATTTCCCTGAACAATTACTCACACATTATAATAATATACTAATTGGATGATAGTAACATGTTAAAATATATAAGCCAATATGCTTTTAGCGCAAAGTTTATTCCGCAGTATAACAAAGCATGGCATAAGAATGGTAAGCCTTCTTCATGATTCAACAACTCTTAAATGAGATGAAGTTTTTCACCATTGTAGATTTTGATATATGCACAGGAGAACTGCAGTAATTTTCAAAGCATAGGATGAAACTTGAAAGTAACTTTCTGAGATCTTAATATGAATGGTTTGAAAACTTCTTCCCATCTTTTAGTAAATAGAAACATCTTGCTACTGATGCTGCATCCAAGAGTTTCCTTCCAGCAATAAAGATAAAAAAGTCTCAAACCTTACAGCACTAATCTAACAAAGAGGACCTTTGTCAAACTAAGAAAACACAGCATATGATCCCTCACCTGATAGACCTACTTTTCTTCAGGACAAGGATTATTATTACCACCCGATTACAATCAAGCCCATTACTCTCCTAAATAAAGCCTTCCCTGTCTATGACTCTCCTAAATAATGCCTTCCCTGTCTGTGACCCAACAAGGCTGGAAGTAACCAAATCTATGAAACCAACAGGCTCTGCAGACTTTTTTTCTTCATACAACTAGTTAAATGGAATTCTAAATTTCCTCTTCCTCAAAAGGCCGCTCTAAGTTGAGTTATCCTGAGAAATACCCAGTCCAGCCCCTTAATAGAAGACCTACAGGATATATCCTAGGAATTCTGACAACAACAACAAAAAGTTACCTCCTCACCAATGACTCCAACCTCTTTAACTCTTAACTCCTTCATCAAACTCTTCCTCCTATGCATAGCTACTCTATGGTAAAGATTAATTTCTGGTGCTTATAATTGCAACCCAACAGACTCTTTATAGAAAGAAGAAAATGGGACAAGGACTTCACTTTTAGCATTAAAGAGGAAACTTTCCTCATTATGATATATCATCCATAACATCAACTTTCAATGAAGTCAGTTGAACCATGGAGATGAAAGTGAAATTCAGGCATATCCACACAGTAATAAAGCACCTTCATTTGCGGATGTTAAGTATGTTATTTCATATTATAGAACTAATGATGCCTTTCTGACCTCAAAGTTCTCAACTTCATATGCTACAAAAGTAAATATAACTTACGTTCTTTTCTTAATGATATGCATGTGAATATATGCACGTCTATACAAGGAAATCATGCTAAAAGGCCAATACAAGGAAAACAACCTTTTACCTGGAATGAGCAAGAAACCAATAGTTCTGAAAAAATATTGGAAAAAGAAAAAGGATATTTATAGCAAACTTATAACAGAGGTGATAAAAAGTTAATAGCCAACAAACAAGTTATGCACTAACTTCCTGATTTATTCTTTTTAATTAGCACAGCTTCTTGTACAAAATATTTGCAACTTAATTTCACAGGTAAGCTTTCAATTTATGAGATAAACATATGACTCTTTCGCAGTCCAAATTTCAGTAGTCATCTTTTATTAGCAGCATATCATGGCTCTATTCCACATCCCTGAAGCACTAGGAGGGTAAAATTTCCCTTTTTCTGCAAATATGGGAAAACTAATTTGGAGGTCCCTATAATTATACTCAGTTTTCAATCAAGTCCCTGAGTTTTTTTTCTTTTTTATTAGATCCTTTAGATTTCCACTGTTATATGCGTTACTCCCTAAACCTAAAACTGTTAAGTTAAAATTAACACCGTTGAAAGTTCCATCTGAATCACCATCTTCTTTGACTTCCTCCCACCATAACCCCCAAGCTTTCTCTCTCCTTCCCCACCATTATACAACTCATCATTCCATCCCCAACATGTGTGCCATTAGAGCTCAACTTTTTTGACTGCATAGCTGCTATTATTACTTGATCCATTGTACCCATCATCAACCAGGATGCCTTCACTTATGGGCCTAGCCATGTCGGATTCCATGACTGGTGCAACAACTCTGATTCTACGATGGAGGTAAGCATGATCGATAAAGAAGAGATATAATAATACAGGCTCAACTCCGATGAGACATTTTGGGGAAGGAGAAATGGATGAGTTATATATATTTCTTTCTCATTTGTTGAGGATGATGTCAATGATTGAACAAAATTTGACTTGGGGTGCTATAGTGATTAAAAGTTCTTATATGGATATGATCTCAAAATAGCACTCTGTGCCGAAACATAGGAATAATTTGGTTCATGCACTGGTTTCTCAAGATATATTATTGATTTAATTAATGTCATCAAAAATGACTTGGGTGTGAATTAGGTATATTTTCTGGGATATTTGATTAAAAGGCCTTGTGGATGATTTCTAAATAGCATCCACCAGCAAACAAGTCATTTGCTGGTGAGTGCCATTTAGATTGGACATGGATGAGCCATATGTTGTGAGAAACGAATGAGTTATATGTATTTTTTATGATGGATATGCCGTTGGCCAGCGAGGTGTTTAATGGTGGGGGAAGGAGATGATATTGAGGAATGAGAAAAGGAGAGAGAAAGCTTGGGGGCTAAAGAGTTACAGTGAAAGGAGGTTGAAGAAGAAGATGATTTAGACTTTTAACGGAATTTTTAACAGTGTTAGTTTTAATTAACAGTTTCAAGTTTTAGGGAGTAATGGATCTAACAATAAAAATTTAAAGGATCCAATAAAAAAGAAAAAAAGTTCAGGAACTTGATTCAAAATTGAGTACAATTCTAAGGACCTCCAAATTAGTTTTCCCCTGCAAATATTACATGGTAACCAGACCTTTCCCTGACCTCTGATAGACATTGAATCGGCAATTCAAAATAATGGAAAAATCTACATGGAAACCTTTTCTTCCATAAACAAATCATAGAAAAATAAATCCATTTAAGTGTCTGCATCTCAATTGTGAGCTAGAAGAACTACCCAAACTCACTTTTTGGAGCATCCATATCCTCTTCCTTCCAATTCCAGGTAGCTCCTGAAATAGCATTGTTTGATACAGTTTCTGCACCATCTGCTACACTGGATTGCTCCTCTGGAACAGCCACGGCTTCACCATCTTTGCTAGATTTATCTTTGCTCCTGATTCCCACACATAAGTAAACACTGGATGAGTCCCACATTAAATCAAAGCAGTCCAAAGCAACAATCGAAATCATAATAAGCATACAGATTGGCAGCACGTGATTCATTGTCTACTATCTCAGAACCGTTCACTTTTTCAATAGCTATAAATCCATTCTCTTGGCTGCTAGACTCAGATACTGGTTCCTGAAGTAAAATCAACGCATTAAACAACATGAGTAACGCAGCAATAGCCAATTAATCAACATTCTAGAATCTTTCTGGGAACGCGAGATTCTAACAGATGACAAAGAAAGTATTGGTAGCACTTGAACTTAAACTATAAATATTATAGAAATACAATCCTTCAAACAAGAATGAAGTGCCAAGTTTACCTTGAACCAGTAAATTAACCAAATAATGCATGCATTGAGGAAGTCCATATCATAATAAATAGGGCTTGTCAGCTCTTGTCAGCTCAAATATATGTAAAGCGATGCTAAATGAATCTTAACAGATAAGCATTTCAATGGACGGGTAGCCAATCATTACTTTAGAAATATAAATTCAAAACATATATCCAATATCCAAGCCTTGTCCAGAATTGAAAGATTCACATTTCTCACACCAACATTCTAAACACCAAAAAACTTCTTTAAGGGGAAAAAAGGTAAATTATACCTAAAGAAGCACAACAATCATGACATCCTCCTCCTCCTCAACCTATTTGCTACTTTGTCCATAATCTAGCAACAAATTAGTATACCCGCGGGTAACCTTATATTTCCTAAAGCATATCACGCTACCAATGTAGAAATAAATATATTTGCTCCCAAGTTAATTAACCCTCACAACATTACAAACATTAGGCATCAAGTGTCAACATAATTTTCAATTAACCTGCTGCTCAGTGCTGGCTTTGGCACCATTGCGATGTTGCAACCACCCATCATTAATGATATTAAATGCTTCATCACGGGATAGAAGGGATGCAAAAATGTACTGCCAAATATACAAGTGATGTAAGACATCACATGGCTGGTTTTAAAACACAAGATTGACGCAGATCAAAAGCCAAATGCAACACAAAGACTTTGATCATATAACATACCTTCTTGTCTCCAGCCAAAATTTCAATGGCATTAGGAAAGAGTCCTGCTGCTTTGCCTTGCGTACACTGGTGACTTTATCAAAGGGGATTACTCTCTATATCATTAAACCATCAAAATTTATAGGAAGCAATAAAGACCGAGAGTGAGAACTAAAAGCAATAACTACGGAAATCATACAGTGACCATATAAACAAATAAATAGTCAAAAATTGAGCTATGTAGCATACCTTTGTCTCAAACCCGAATATGTTTGAGTAAAAACAAATAAAATGTACGAACAGGTACATATGACCCTACAAACAAACAAAAGAAAAGCTTAAAAAACAAAAACACATTTTTAATACATCTCTAAAGAAATATAGAATAGAGATATTCACACTAACGCAATAGAATGAAATACTAACAGGAACAGCAAATCATGCTCCTAGAGCAACATTCAATCAGATGTAAAAATTACCTGGATTAATATATTTTCCTGGAGAGCACAGTTAAAATCTTCAATAAGGACCTGAAAAAGAAAAAAAATAGAAATCAATGAAGAAGAAAAGTTTCTTCATTACCAAACAAACAACCGGAAATGTCAGAAACTTCTCAACTATAGGAGACGACATTATATATAAATAGACAGGTCAGACAACAACGTCATATTGTTGTACAACGCATGCAACAAAGTCTAGCTGAAAAGCACATGCCTTAGCACTCACTCACGTTCAAGCCCAGAATCTGTCCTTTTGAACTCTGTTGCCCTTTGTACAGAGAATGTAAAGGTTTTATCCTATACTTAACTCACGTAAAGGAAACAAATGATGGAAAGATAACATAACCAAAGCAAATGACAAGAGTCATGTGGTATCATTAATCAGCACAATTGCATTAGTTCTGAAAGATGTAAACTTCACAAGTCATTAGAGACTGCCGAAATCTTTCTCTTTTTTTTTCCTTTTCAAGCAAACGAAAATTCAACCTTAACAGAATGGCATCGACAATCAGCCAACAGAAATCTATCTATAAAGATATGACAATTATACAAGAAAGACTGGTGCTCATCATGATTGAATATACTCACTTCCTCTGGCGGAAGACGAAACAACTGACGATACTCTTCGCTCTTCAATATTTCCGCGGACTGTAACCAAAAAAATTACGCATGATCATCAAGCCAAAAATTTTGAGAACAAAAAATTCGTGTGATAATAAGCTCAGCACCTCAATTTCAGCATCTTGACGACGGTTCTCCAAAGAATTGTTAGAATAGCTCCGATCAAGACCATTTGAGGGCGAAGGAGACGACGATGGCGTACCAGAGACTGATTCCGAAGGCGCGGCATCCATATGCTGAGTTTGCGGTTCACTCATGCCGCCGGCTTGAGCGGCGGTGACAGCCATAGAATAGAAGAAAACGACCGAAAGAGAGGAGAGATCTGGAAAAGCGCGGGGTGGGGGGGGGGGAGGATGGGTCGGTGGTGGTTGGGGCAAGTTGAAACTTGAAGCGTTTGGGGGACGCCCGGAAGGGAGCATGGAGTCACAGGCAGAGTCAAACATCAGCAGCTAAAGGTAGGGGTCATTATCGTCCGGCTAAATTGACTAACCGACACGTGGCTTCATTATTATATTAATAATTGGAAAAATGGAAAGGTCCCACACAAAGAAATATACTACAATACAATACAGCCCCTTCAAATTTGGTAATGAATCATAAGTCTTATAGGAACTCAATTATAATAATAAGAATATCAAAAAGACATTATTATCCAATAATATAGAAGGAAAAGCGCTCATATTTCCCGCACGATCTGAAATTGTTACATATGGAAGAGAAGAGCTGGAGAAAGAAGGAAGTAGCCATTGATGATGAAGCATCTTCCTCATCACTATTAGTGAACTCCAAAGAGCTTCTATTTTAATCTCTCTACACTTCCAGGTTTTGAAACTTTCTTCCCCTCCTCTCCTATTACATTTTGCTCGACTGATTATGTTTGGGTATAGAAATTTAGAAAATTATTTTTGCCTTTAGCTATTGCAAAGCTCTTGTTTTTTGTCTAATATAAACAAGTTAATCAATAAAAAGGTTGTGCTTTTGTTTGGTGTGGATTTGTAATTTAAGTTGAGGTTTTATTGCGGGTGGGTAAGATGATGATAGGTGCTTTGTTTTTAGTTACCTTGTAGGTGATTTTGTTCTGTTTTAGTATGGTTTAGTATGAAGGGCCAAAGAAGATGAAGGTTAGTTTGGGTATAAACTTTTCCTACAAAATGGGATATTGTGTTGTCAATATAGGCTGCAAAAGTTGTCAATGGATACCATACCGTGATAGTTATCAATAGTGTTGATTCACTTGTCAATAACAGCTGGACAATTGTTGATGCAGGTTTATATTAATAATGGCTAGTGCGTTGGGGAAGCATCACACCGTCAAATCATGCAAAAACCCAAATACCAGCTAAGAGCATATTGAAGTCAACTATTTTTTATATATGGATATAAAAGGAATATTTTGTAAATGAGTATGAAGGGATTTTTTTTGTAAATGAGTACACACCAATAATTAGTTCGATAATTACATGCAACCCGTGTGTTTTTTTTTTATGGGTTGTGAAATATGTGCAGTTATTTTTTGTCAAAAAAATATGTGTAGTTCCATATATATAAAGATAATAAAAGTTGGCTATAAATTGATATGTTAAATTCTATTGTCATTTAAGTTGTAATTATCACACCCTGTATTGTCAAGAGACCTATTCTGACTTGTCACTAATTACAGTATGACTTGTCAATTAATCTGTTGATAGAAATTATCTAAAATGTGAATTCAAGTGACATAATGTTGGCATATCATATGATGTTTTCAATTAATCTGTCATACTACATTTTAGTTATAATGTCATATATAATCATTATTAAAAGCCTATTATTACTGGTATAAAATTATAAAATGAATTGTTAATAACTATACCATCGCTTGTCAAACAGTGACACTGTGACTTGTCAACAGTTGCATTGTAACTTGTCGATGGTGACACTGTGATTTGTCAACCATGGAATCAAGGGCATATCATTTCATCCAGGCGTTGTGGCGAATTTATCCATGCACTGTGACACGTATTACATAATGTCTTTTATGCTTCAAATGCCATGACGGATTGAGCATTATTAGATTTGTCAACAAATGCACTGTAACTTGTCAACGGTGGCACTGTAACTTGTCAACGGTTGTGCTGTGACTTGTCAAGTTTTGAAAAATTGTCATCCAATTAATATACTTTTTGGTTAATATTTATATTTAAGTTACATATAACTTAATTGAACATTTTAAACAAATAATACCTTCAATTCTGAAAATTTTCAATATCAGTTGTTAATATCCACACGTTGACTTGTTAATAAGGCCAATGTAACTTGTTAAATTTTCTACTATTTAAGGTCATTTTCAGAATTACTCTATTAAACATAACTTAATTGAAAATTTCAAATAAATAACACTTTCACATAAAGTAAGAAGACGCTGCATGGAATTAGATTATCCATGAATTTGATACAAAGCAATGATACTACTTTGCACTACTTCATGGATATTAACTACATAATTTACTTGTCAATACAACCACATAAAATTGTCAAAAGTGGCACCATAAATTGTAAGCACAGTCTGATCAACTATTTTTCATCACAGCATTTAATGACTTCGATACAAAATGTCATTTTACAAGCACAACAAATATAAATAACGAAGGTCTCTATTTCTTTCTTTAGCTATGACTTTTTCTCGGAAGCATGGACAAGAATTTGTCCATATGCAAATTATTTTGGTGACTGACAAGCTACCGCAAGCAACCAACTTTCAAATCACAAAGGTCTTCATAGGAGTACTTCGAAATTGCTCTTGGCAATCCTCGTTTTGTTCTTTTTCTTCTCCGTCTAAATCTACATCTGCTTCACTCAATTTTTTTTTCTTCTGCCTCTTTTTCTTCCTAGCGATCCTCATTTTGTCCCTTCCTTTATACTTGTTATTCTTACACTACCTCCAACATATCTCATATCATCTTCTCTATTATTTATAAACTTACACCTTATATGAACAAAGCAAAATAGATGCTTCTTAGATGTATTGGTCATCATTAATGTAAACCTGTATCAACAGTCGTCTAGCTATTATTGACAAATGAAGCAGCACTATTGACAACTATCGCGGTGTCTATTAACAACTTTTGTAGCCTACATTGATAACACAATATCCCATTTCACAGGAAAGGTTTTTACTCACACCAACCTTCATCTTCTTCAGCCTTTCACACTAAACCATGCTAAAACAGAGCAAAACTACCCACAATGTAACTAAAAGCAGAGCACCCATCATCATCCTACCCACCTATAATGACACCCCAACTTAAATCACCAACCCACAGCAAACAAAAACAAAACCTTTCTATTGATTAACTTGTTCATATTAGACAATAAACAAAAGCTTTGCAATGCCTAAAAGTAAAAATGATTTTCTAAATTCCCATACCCAAACACAATCTATCAAGCAAAATGTAGTAGAAGAGGAGGGGAAGAAAGTTTCAAAACCTAGAAGTCTGGAGAGAATAAAATGGAAGCTCTTTGGAGTTCACTAATGGTGATAAGGAAGATGCTTCCTCATTAATGGCTACTTCTTTCTTTCTCCAGCTTTTCTCTCCCATGCGTAGCAACTTCAGATCGTGCGGGAAATATGAGCACCTTTTCCTTCTACACTGCAAGATAATAATGTCTTTTTAACATTCTTATTATTGCAATTAAGTCCTTATAGGACTTGTGATTCATTATCAGATTTCAAGGAACTGTTTTGTAGTATATTTTCTTGTGTGGGACCTTAATGTCATTCTCCCTTAATAATTTTTTTAAAATTTTAATTATTATTTTTTGGAATGAAAAATGAATCCGTAAAGCGTTCGCGCGTTCGCCTTAGTGGTGATGATGAAGCCATGATGGTGAATATCAAACCCTTTGCCGACGCTTCCCATTTTAGCAAGCATCTTTCTTGGCTTTGCGGTTACGCCATAGCAAGGGTCTGGTTTGGTTTCCTCTTTGTTGGACTAGCTATTACTTGTTACATCCAAGCAACACAAATAGATCAAAAAATGAATTTAATAACATGTTTATCACTACGTTCCCACTACTGGAGCTGTTTGGGATAGAGATGAAAAACACTTGTAAGCATATTTTACATATGTAGAAACAAAACTCTTTTCACATGCTTATTTTGTATTTTATAAATCATAATTGAAAATGTAATTATAAACTATTCTAAACGGGCCCATTGTCTTTCTTAATTTAGTTCAACTTATTGCCCTTTATTCATAATATAAGTCATTCATGAATTTAGGAAGAGTAAAAAATCATTAAATTTATTAAAATATTGCTAACTTTATTTTTTTTATTTATTCTACCCCAAAAAAAATCTTCTTTCTAGTTGAAGTAGACAAAATAGATTAAGCCTATTGGACTGACTTGTTTAGATTCAAGGCCGAGCTTTAGGGGGGAAAACAAAATTTTACATTAAATGGGCTTGTAAGTACAAATCCGTTCAGAGCATAGTTGGTTAGAAGGGAGGGACGAGCAAATGAACCACTTTCCCTATTTGGTCAGAAATTTTGAAAAGGAGGGGTTCACACAAATAAGAGGAGGGTTTAGAATTTTTTTTGGATTTTTTTTCCTGAGATTTGATGAAGTTTACAGTTTCACAATGTCTCTCCATAAATTTTGTTATCATAGCAGATCATATTATTAACTCAAAAAAATATTTTATTTTTCCATAACACACAAATAAAAGAATATAAACTAGCATATAAGGGTATAATAGTAAATTAATTATTACCTCAAATTGCCTCTCCTTTTGAATCAAACAAATGATCATTAAATATCCCTCCCCCTTCTGATTAAACCAAACAAGGTAACATTAAAACTTTTCCCACCCTCCCCTCCCCTCCCCTCGCCTCGAATCAAACAGGCCCTAAAAGTGGACTTGGTTACCTGTGTATTTTCCTTAATTTAATGTATATGTTAACCATTTTAGTGATTATATTTATTTATTTATTTATTATTTAATTAGTAATTACTTTAAATTCTGTTAATTCGTCATAAATCATATGATCAACACATGGTGTAAAATTAATCAAAATATTTATGTAATTATGAATAATTTTTTATGAACAAGCCTAATAATTAAAAAAGAGAGATTTAATTTATCAATCCCTATAGTTTTAGTAAATTTTAAATTAGGTCCCTGTAATTTTTTTTCTTTTTGTCTAATCGTTATTGTTTACACTATTATTAGTGTTAATCACTACAAAAAAAAGACTTTAGGTGATGACTTTCGACGACGACACCAAAAAGTCACCGCTGAAACTAAGACTTTCAGCGGCGACAAAAGTGTCACCGCTGAAAGTTCGCTACTAAAACTAAGACTTTTAGTAGCGACAAAAGTATCACTGCTGAAAGTGGACTTTCAGCGACAACTTTTCTAGTCACCGCTGAAAGTTCGCTACTAAAACTAAAACTCTCAGCGGCGACACTTTATTTTACAATATTAATAAACAAATTCAATCTGGCTCAATGGCAAGAAGATTGGACATGAAAGGAGGTGGTCACGAGTTCGAACCTTGAAGAAGACACATTTTAGGTGAAAATATTTGAATGATGACGTGGCAGGGGCGGAGTGACGTGGCAATGACATGGAGGTGGTTAGTGATGATGTGGCAACCGGTGACGATGACATGGCAGCCAGCGGTGATGACGTGGTTGACGGAGGTGATGACGTGGCATTGGTAAAGCCAATTCTTGTTAGGCATTACTTTCAGCAGCGACAAAAAAGTCGCCGCAGAACATCCCTTTCGCTAAAAGTTTTCAGTCACGGCTGCTACGGCAACTACTTTTTAGCAGCGAAAAGTCGTCGCTGAAAACTTTCAGCAGCGACTTTTATACTTTCAGCGGTGACTTTTTGTCACCGCTGAAACTTAATTTTTTTTTAGTGAATCCTTCTGTTTGTTAAAGTTGCTTTTGCCGTTAGTTTCCCTTAACTAGAGTTGATGTGGCATTTGAA
The DNA here is from genome assembly GCF_004799145.2 of Neltuma alba. Taxonomy (NCBI): domain Eukaryota; kingdom Viridiplantae; phylum Streptophyta; class Magnoliopsida; order Fabales; family Fabaceae; genus Neltuma; species Neltuma alba. The sequence goes on from NW_021633167.1 coordinate 238,047, forward strand.
TAAAATCTGAGTATGCATCTCGGGGGGGAAGAGAGGAAGTAACCATCTTCCTCCTCATTCAACTTCTCTCTTCCCTCCTCCATACCTCTCCCCACTCTAGTGAACACTTAGAGCTAACTTTCACAGTTCATTCTCCCCCCCCCCACTATCACCATCTATGTCTTCTCTTGCATAGGCTTTATCCCTATTGTTTCCCCTTCCATGGCACCACCATGATTACACCGTCGCCGGTGCCAGCTCCATCACACTTGTCTCCGACGCAAGCTCTGTTTGAATCTAAACAAGTAGGATTGCTTCAAGAGGAAATCACAACCACGATTTTATCAATCATCCTTCATATTCATGTGGTTCTTACTCGGCGATCACTCTTCGTTGCAAGGAGTGATCCTCAACACTAAAGGATAAGCGACAACAATGGAGCTTTGATTGGGGTCCATGCCAATTTATGCAAAATCATGTTGTCTGTCCTTATGTTCACCATCATATGAGACATAGCGAAGCTTATGCAAGAGGAGATGTGATGATGGCGGAGGGAGAGACCATGAACAATGAGAGTGAGATAATAGCATTTGTTAGAGGAGACTAAGTGGAGGGGGGGAGATAGAAGGTTGCTTAGTTAGATGCCACATCACCTCTAGTCACTAACAGCAGAAGCAAGTTCAACAAACTAGGATTGTTCAACTTGTTCCGTCCTGGTTGTCCTGTTCCCGTCCCGGTCAGTTCGAGACAAGATGGAATGGGGCAAAAAGAATTTCGAGACCGGAGGGCACAAAGTATTTTTTTAAAAAAATTATTTATTAATAATTATTATTAAATTATACAATTCACTTGTTAATAATAGTTATTATTTTTATAATGATTTTTAGTTCTTAAGTTGCAGTGTTATTTCAACAAAATCTCCTTTCTCAATAAAATAATTCATAAAGTCATTATATAGTTTTTTTATGATTTTTTATAGTATTGTTTTTACACCTTTTTATACTATATAATTGAGCTTTTTACATAATATTTTTTTATAATGTTTTTATCTTTGGAAGGCCAATGATAAATAAACATTATAACATTAAAAAATTCATACAAAAAGTTATAGTGTTTTTTTTAAGGGGGAAATGGACGTCATGTTCTCGACCCCAGTTTGGGACACGGGACGTAAGTCCCGTCCCATCTCGTGAATAGCCTTACAACAAATAAAAGGATTAATGCTAATAACAGTGTGAACAATGAGGATTGAATAAAAAGAAGAAAAAAAATTATAAGGACCTAATTCAAAATTTAGTGAAACTATAAGAATTGGCAAATTAGTTTTCCTTTTAAAAAAACAATTTCCAACAAGCTATTGGTTAAGATAGTAGACGGTCTCATTCCATAAAAAAGAGAATATAAGTTCGAATCCCAAGAGGCGTTCCTGTTGGGAGGACTTTAACCATAATGCTCCCGCTCCAACAGAGATTAGTTTCAAGCTCAAAATGACTTGAGGATATTATAAGTTATTAAAAAAAAAAAAAGAGTTAGATGTTTTGAATTGGTAGCAAAACAGTCAACATTCTCATTTGAGTTCATAACTAGTTGTATAGTTATATATATACACATGCAAAGAATAATTTATATTGATTTTTTTGAGAAAAGTGAAGAGTGTGTGTCAAGCAAAGTTTCACGTGGGATAGGTGAGAGAAACTGCAAGTGTATATATGAACTCAAACTCCCATGGTGGAGTAAATGGGCCAAGAGAAAGGTGGGCCTCACGGGCACAACAACATGCCAGCAGGAGGAAATGTAGTTGAAAACTGGCGATTCTCCCCTCATGTGCGAATTAGACGCAGTAACAGCCTTTTTTTGAAAATCAAGTTAATTATTTTTTCAAAAATTATTATTAAATGTCTTACCCGGAAAACCTCACTTTTTGGATTCTAAAAGTTGAATACATCACTATTTAATTTTTTCTGTGGCCTATCGAACGCGTCCTACGAAGTTCACTCGTGTCTGAATGTTGGCACCCAACGTTCGAGACACTCCGTCTTCAATAGAAATGACTGTTGTTTCTATCGTGTCCATTCAGAAGGGTAGAGGGACGCGTCTCTGGCCTTGTGTGCCTGTTCGCGTCTATATAAAGGCATGGTAAGGGAGCACAAGCATTGTGCTATTACCTCCTATCTTCCCTTGTGATCTCACCCTCGAGTTGTCTTCCCTTTCATTGTTTTGTAACCTTGCTTTCCTGTGAGAAGGGTTCGTTTAATCCTAGGGAGTGTCACTTCTTGAGTCACAAAGGAGTTGCTAAGTATCTCTTAAGGACAGTATCTTTGTTACGTGACTCGAAACATTACATTTTCCTGTTGTTGCCAACAGATTTGTTATCATGTTATTTGTACTTGTTATTGGGCAATTAATGTTGATAGTGATTATGGTAATGAAAATGACAATCACGATATTGTTGATGATGCTTTTAATAGTTGCTTTGGATAACAGTTTAGGTAACAATTTAATTTGGTTTAGTTTTAAAATTTTGGATAAATTTTATAATATCTATATTTTGAATCAACGTTTTATTTTATTTTATTTTTATCTATTTGAAAAGAGATAGGAAAATACAGAGATTTCGTTAAAAAGGCTTGAAGCCTGTGAATTCAAGGATTGAGCTTCTCAAATCACAGACAATGCTAAAATTTTAGGGAAAGCGGGTTTTTCAAACCCTAGCCCATTAAGGGTGTGTTTGGATGAAACCAAACCATGGTTTGGAGAATAGATTCTGAAAAAAATAGATTTTGGAAAGAATAGATTTTGTGAAAAAGTGATTTTGAGAAGTGTGAGTGTTTGGATAGTTGTTATTAGAAGTACTTTTTATATATACAAATTGGCATAAATTAATATGATAATTATAGAAAAAATATATTTTATGATATATTTTAATTTGAATGAATAAAATTGTTAATAATATATTTTTTATTAACATATATTAATAATATATAAGATAATATAATTAATAAATAATTAATATGTATATATATATATTTATAAGATATAAGATTAAATATGTTTATAAAAAATATGTTTATAAAAAAAACAATAAGATACATATCCTATAGGCTCTCACACTCTCCCTTTTTTCTCCAAAAGTAAAAAATTTCTGCTTTTTCCAAAACCATGGTTTTGAACCCAAACCATGGTTTTGATTTTTTTACGGGTGTTTGGCTAACATTTTTCCCAAACCATGGTTTGGGGTGCTTGCCAAACACACCCTAAGAACCAGCACAACCCCTTTTTTTCAGCTTTATTTCTTAATATTCGTAAAATTAAAAAAAGTAATTAATAATTCTATATGCGACTTACCTTATGAATTAAAAGTTTCTTATGAATTACAATGTACTAATTAAAGTAATAATTGTAATTAAAATATTTTAATATGTTAAAGATTATGATTTAAAATCTTTTTTAAAAAACTAGAGTTTACTTCCCCGTGTGATGCACGAGGAGATTCAAAATTATTATTAATTTATTATTGATGATGATCATAATCCACTCTTTATCATGATAAATAATTAAAAAAAATTATCTTGAAAAAATACAACTTAAATCTTAATGAAAAAAGAGAACTATAAAAATAAGTAAATAAAACATAAGGACACAAAGTATTTGAACAAAAAACTTTGCTACAATAACCCGTAAATGAAAATAAAATAACTTATACTTTTTTGCTCGGTTAAAGTATACATTTGGTCCTTTAATTTTGTACAATGTTTCAATTTAGTCTTTTAACTTTAAAAAATATACTTTTATTTTTTTAACTCTAAATTTTTTTTTTCCAAATGATGAGATTAAGATCTTAAATATTGATAAAATATTCTTAAATATTAATATATTAAGTTTAATTTTTAAAACATCTATGATTGTTACAAAAAATTATCAAACCTAATGATTTTAGGGTTAAATGATCGAATGTATGCTTTTTAAAGTTAAGGAACTAAATTGAAACCTTTTATAAAGTTAAAAGACCAAATGTATACTTTAGCCTTTCTGTTTTAAACAGATTATTGTGCTTTAAATAGAATACAACTTAAATTATTTTCGTGTTTTTGTGCTTCTTGATTTAGGGAGTGTTTGAAAAACCATAAAAATATTTTTAAAAGGTACTTTTTTGTAAATCGAAATAAATTTCTCCATATATTTACTTCATATACTGTAAAATCACTTTTAAAATTATAGTTTAATTTCCCACCAAATACCTCCTTAGCCTTCTGTATCACTCTCGCGCTAAACGCTTAGCTCCTCTTGTCACTTCGCGCCCTTTTTTCCATCTTGCTTCTTGGTTCACCTCAATAACTTTTCTCCTTTATCGTTTGGAAGTTATCGAGATGCTGTTAGGATATTTTTGGGTAATGCACGTCCGCTAATTTACCTTTCAAAATTAAAATTTTATACGATTTTAGAAAAAAAAGATTATGATATTTTATTTTTCAAATAAACTTCTAAAAATATTTATTGATATAATGAAGATTATATTCGTTGGCCGGAAAAAAAATCATGTTCATTATTTTTAAAAATCACTTTTTTATTTTTACTTTTTTAGAGGTGATGTAATTTCTCTCTCTCTCTCTCTCTTTTTGTTTTTCAAATACTTCAAAATTTTAAATAAAATTAAAGAAAATTTGTATTATAAAATTTTAGTTTTTTAAAAGAAAGCAACAAAATTTGAAATGAGATTGATATAGAGAGAAAAAATGTACTCTTTTGAGCCAACTATATTTATTACATTGAAGTTGGCCAACACAGAGCTCAAGACATCAATTTTTTATTTTATTTGTTTATTAGGTGGTTTGTGAACAGTAAATTGTGAGATGAACCTTGAATGAGCCATTTAAGGGCATGGCTTGGTGGAAGAGAATTTATATTGATTAATTGATGTGTGATGATAAATGAAAAGGCATCATAATTCCAGTAGTGCCGACTGAAATTAGATGCTACACCTTGCCGGTAAAGTTCTGATCTTCCACTTGCAGCATTGTGCAGCAGCTTGCAGATTGAGAAACATCTCTAAACTATAAAGCAAAATGAAGATTTAAAATAATAAAATAGACAAAACACATAGTATAAATTTTAGCAGGTCATTATCCCTATGATTATTGTAATTAAAACCGTTCTTTTGAAATGATGGCAACTATGCATTCCTGCAGTGTCACGTTGGCATATAGCAAGGATGAGTAATGCGTAGCTTGATTTCCCAACCACGCATGGGGCTTCGCTACTTTTTTCACTGTGCAGAAGTCTTTAACAAAAGCTGAGACATGATTTGTCATAATAATATCCCTCCAATCCTTAATACATGACTTAATTATTAAGTTGATTTTGGTCACAAATATAAAACATATTCTTTATATTTATCAATTTTTTCTAAATTACTCCTATGAATGCTCCTCAATGATAATCAAATACAAGAGGGAGGAAGAATATTAAGAAAGATGATTATGGTATTTTAGGAAAAACATGTCTTATTTTTTATAACTAACTAATTTACATAACTCCCTTAATCTAATCGAATTAGTTAAATAAGACTTATACTAAGAATCAGAGAAGTATTGTCCAAGTTAAAAAAGACTGTTTTAACTGAAATTTGATGCTGAGCTTTCAAAAGGCTGACTCAATTTCTTTCCTTCAACGTGAAACTTGTAGTGGAACAGGGTACCTGCTAATCAACTTTGCAGGAACCAACGCCACCAATTTTCCAATTGAAAAAGCTACCTGCATATGTAAAGAGAAAGAATTAATTCTCTATATATAGCAAAATGAAATAGTAAAAGAAAAAGTTCTAAGAGAAGACTGTTAAATGATATTAGCCAGAACTTTCAAAAAGGAAAACTCGATTTGCTTCCTTAAACTTGAAGCTTGTAGGGGTACCTACAAATCAACTCCGTAGGAACCCATAGCACCCATAGAATGTAACAATGCTTTATTTGTGAAAGGTGGGATGGGAGAGTGCTACTGGACAAAGCTTATCTGTAAATCTACTTTATATGAAGAATGATTTGCGCTTTGAACCTAGCAATAGTTCCATAGATTTTTTTTTTATATATATTGGTATATTAATTAATAAAATGAGAAACCTTTTCACTAAATGGCGTCTTGTAACTTCCTTGAACTCGTGTAAGAGAATGTGTGTAAAAAAAAAAATTATAATTAAGAAGCTTGGGTTAGATGGAGATTAGTTAGTCTAAGGGTTTTGTGTGTTTCTAATTAGTCGGGTGATGGTTGTTTGAGCATATCAGTAACTACATATGAGTTTGCCTGTTTGTTTGTGTATTTGACAACAACACAGTATTTGAAAAGTATCCAGAACAATCCCGAATGCAAATAATACATGAATTATTTGTTTGTGCATCATGCACCCTACACAGAAAGGAGCTTCAGCATCCAGCCAAAGCATGTCACCTTATCAAATTAATTTGCATACAAATTAGCTTAAGCATGGAGAACTTGAAAAATTTTTATTTTCCATTCTTCTCCTTTTGATCTATCACTCGAAGGAAACAAAAATAAACATGGAGAAAAATGTCACAGCTCCATATAATAACAAAATTACAAGAAGCACCCATTTACACTAAGAACAAACAAATTCCAGACAAACCACAAACAGGGTGAAGAACAAGATTGAAGATGGCACCTTGAAGCTTTGGCAGTAAGCTACTGGCTCTGTCGTGGTGACAATACGGTGACAATACTCACCAAGCTATAGAATTCTGAATTCTTGATTTGACAGCCGGTGCCTTGCAGAAGCAAGAGGGAAATCTGAATCAAAGACAAAAATGAAGAGGTAGAAATTATAAGGAACGTGGATCTACCAGATATCACCTTGAATGTGGAGAAAAGGGATGACAGTAAGAGAGAGCCAAAAAAGATGAAGAGAAACAGAGGGAGAGAAGAGATTCATCAGCGATGATGAAGAAGGCTCTGAAGAAGAAGAGGCCCATGAGAGAATGCAAAGGAAGAAGGGGAGAGAAGAGAAGCAAAGGAATGAATGAAGATTACAAACCTCTTTAGGATCATGGGAAGATGAGTTCGCTGCTAAGAAAAGACCAGAAAATTTCATCTTCGTTCCCTCTTTCAGATTAGGTACCACCATCTTCCTGCTCCAAAGCCCAATGTAAGAGATTAATCAACAGGCTAAAACAAAGCCCGCGGCTTGTGAACAGGGGAATATTTCTCTTTTTTTGGGCACAAAGTGGCAAGCAGAAAGCTTGAAATTAGAAAAGAAAAGGTAATAGCGTCAGTTAATCCCTTGGGTAAACCTCGCCACTAAGTTTTTATCTCGCCAGAAACCTTCCCTGCACCATGCTGGTACTTCTGAGTATAAGGAGATTTGCTGATTTGCAACCTGGGCAGTTCGAGCCATGCTGTCTGCACAATGGATACATTCTCTACTTGCATGTGAAATGGTCACTTTCCACTCCTCATACAGGAGTTTCCTGGTTTCCTCAATTTCTGCACGAAAAGGGTGATTGGTTCCACTGTCGCGTAGCAGCATATTAATAGCCTCCAAAGAATCTGAATACACTCAAATATCGCTGAGGTGAAGTTCTTTGCGGACCTCAAGCCCTGTCTTGATTGCCAAGATTTCGGCTACCGCGACCGAGTACACTCCAAACGCTTTTTGAAATCCCATAATCCACTCTCCTGATGGGATTTGGATTCTCTCCACTACCTTTTCCATCCTCTTCCCCTCCACTATCCTCTTTTTCTCTTCACAACCATTGGATCAAAATTCCAATGGTCCAGATTTAACATCTTATAAAAATAATGTCATTAAAAAAATAAATAAATAAATTTAAACGGTTAAAATATGGTCTGAACTGTTCATAATTGTAATAAAAAAATTGAAAAAAAATTTGTTCTATAATAACAGTCTGTAGTTATGAACTGTTCAAATTAGATTTTAACAGTTTAAATTCATTTATTTATTTTTTATCATAATATTTATTTTTATAAAATGTTATAAAATATTAAATCTGGACCATTGGAGTTTTGATCCAATAGTTTTGGAGAGAAAAAGAGGACAGTGGAGGAAAAGAAGATAAGAAGAGCAGTGGAGGGGATCCAATTTCCTCCTGATGCATCTCTTATGACCCCGCCACATGTAGCTTGATCGTACTGGTGAACCGGCACATCTACATCTATCCTTGCTCCCCCATTATTTGGTGGTGTCCTGTTTCTCTCACTACTTTGGACTAGGTGGAATATTTCTCTGATCTTATTTATAAAACACTTTCAACATGTTTCACATATGTAAAAAAAAATCTTAAATTTCATTAACTCTCATTTAAAATTTAATGACTTTTTAACTTTATCTCTAGTTAATATACATTATACCTTATATAAACAAAGGTAATACAATAATAAATAAGGGGTACAATTGTACATCTATATAAAAAATTTCTCTAAATACCATATAAATAAGATCAAAAAGTATCTTCTCTCTGTCTCATAAATAGCAATAGAAGAGTAGTCTGAAGCCAGTAATAAGTCATATTTTGAGCTGCCTAGGTCGATGGGTTATTAATAACATATGGGAAAATTAAACCCTGGTCCTTATAGTTATAGTGAATTTTGAATCAGGTCCTCGTGTTATTTTTTCTTTTTAAGCACTACTTTAAATTTTAGCCGTTAGTCGCGTTGATCTTTCCGTCTTCAAAAATGTTAGAAGGGTGTAGCCACGTTAACTTGCTGAAGCGGTTGATGGTTCATTGATTGGCTGTTTCGCTAAACAGCATCTCGTTGTCTCGCTCGGCAAATACGTGGCTGTTCTCTCCTACTAGTTCATTTGAGACAAAGGCTGCTTCACTCTCATCTTAGCCAGCAACTTAAGTCTGCCTCTTACTCTGTTACAAATAAATGAATTCTCTATTAAAGAGATGAGCTTAACATGCAAAAAGGATGTCAAGCTTTGAAATTCTCGTGTTATGAATAAATGACCTCAAGAAGTTTCTAATGATAAAATAGGATTGAAAAAGCAACATATTTCAGTTTCTGAAATCCCTGCATATATATACACATACCCAGATATTAACAAGATCAAGCCTTATGCCATTGAAGACTTTTGTACTCAGAGACAGGTTTCCTTTTTCATTCTTCTGGGATAAAATGAAATGGGAGAAATCCATTTTGGGTAAATTAATAGACAAAACAAAAATAAAAGTTTTAATTTGCTAATTGACACCGTGGCCAAGTTATTATGTAATTAATGAAAATTTGCACACCAGCTATCAAAAAGTAAAAGGTCTTTTCATTCTAACTCTACCTTTGTTGATATGAAAAGTATATAAACGAAATAAAATGAAAATGAAGTAATTAATTAACTTGATATATCGCAGACCACCAAAAGAATATATTTCTAACAAGTAAGTTTTATAAAAAGAAAAATCACCGCGAGATCAACTGGAGACAGAAGAACGTTAGTTAAAATCTTCAACCCCTATGCAGTACAAAAATTCTGTTCTCTAATAACCTAACAGCATCGTTAAGGTGTTGGTCTCTCTGTAGGATACACAAATCTCATAACATACTACTATAGTAATGCCAAGCTACAACTCTGTATGTCCCTGTTTTTGCGGCCAAAAACAGAGCAAATAAAATAATGTTGTGGCATAGTCTTTTTTACTATATTACAAAAAGTAGAGATAAAAATATTAATTTTTCACGTTAATATATTCATTGTAAATATTGGTTTTGCATTCTTGATTGCCTTGCAATGTTAAAATCTTTCCTAGATCAACAAAAGCAATCAGAGATGTACTCTCATTCCCCTAGATGATTTGGGTACAAAACACCAACTTGCTCATGATGCCTCATATCCAACAACATCATATCAAATTTTGGGAATTTAGTATGTGTCAGATCATGTCTCATACACATATCCTCTTTAATGAAGACGTCGATGTTCTTGTTCATGGGGTATACGCCTCATTTGCCAGTCAATGAATTGTCACCCACTTTAGCAAGTTAACGTCGTTTCGTCTTTCTAACATTTTTGAAGACGGACGGATCAACGTGACTAATGGCAGGAATTACAAGGAGTGCTTAAAAAGAAAAAATAGTGTAAGGACCTAATTCAAAACTCACCGTAACTATAAGGACTTTGTGTCTAATTTTTCCATAATATATTATGTATTGAGGATTGATGATTGATTGATGATGATTGATGCTAATCAAACTGAGGTCGTGTAAACATGTAAATAATTAGTTTTCGTTATAATAATCAAAATAAGTTTTAACTTTTTAAATAATTAGTTGGCGATCATATATTTTAACTTTTTAAGCTCTGAAAATATTTCGAATGTAATTATTATAATAAATTAATAATTAATGGTTTTTAATAATCGGAAGTTATTTTTTCTTGTTCACAATGGAGAAGCTATTTACTTATTTACCACAATTTGTCTTTGGTAGGAAAAGATGGAACCCCTACTCCTCTCCTTTATCCCTTCCCATGGTGAGATGACACCCTCTCCCCGCCCCCCCCCCCAAAAATAAGGGTATAGCACTCTTAAGTATTTTCTTAATACAAGTTATTATGTTGAAATATTTTTTTAATACCACCTAGTATTCTAATATAATTTTTCAATATCATCCAATATTTTAAAATAATTTTTGATCTAGTCAGAGATTTAAAATACTTTTTTTTTGTGAGGCCTAGTATCTGATTTCCAGCACACTGAATTGTTTTTTCATTAGTACCTTGTATTCTAAATTAATTTTTAGCACATCCTGAATGCTAAAATATTTTTGGGTGGCACTTAATTTCTTAAAATAATTTTAATGTAGTAAAATTAGTTTAGGACATCAAGTGCTACTAAAAAAAATATTTTAATGTGTTGGAAGCTAGATACCGGGTGTTACCAAAAAGTATTTTAAGACTCCTAACTGGACCAAAAATTTTATTAGCATAATGGTTTGTAATGGAAAATAGGGGTGCTTGTAAACTCTTCTACATATTTTCTTCATATACCATAAAATCATTTTTAAAATCATGATTTGATATTTATCTAAACACCCCCATGCTTTAGTATATTGAAAGCCGGATATTGGGTGTTATAAAAAGAATAGTTTAGCAGATTGTATAAAAAATTATATTAGAATAGTAAAATTATATCAGCACACTTGTTGGTACTGAAAAATATTTTAGTATACTGATATTGAGTGTTACAGAAAGAATATTTTAGGATTCTGAGCCAAAAATTATACTCCTTCGGTCTTTAATATAGAACTCAATCGTTAAGTTAGTTTTGGTTCTAAATATAAGACCCATTTATCATATTTATCAATTTTCTCTAAATTACCCTATGAATATTCTCTCAACTATAATAAGTAGAAGAGGAAGATGTGGTATTAAGAAAGATGATTATAGTATTTTAGGAAAAGCGTACCATATTTCTTATAATTAACTAACTCATCTAACTTTTTTAATCTAATTAAATTAGTTAAATAGATTTTATATTAAGAACCGGAAGAGTATTACAATATTGGGTGATTTTGAAAGATATTTTAAGATAATAAGTAGGTGATAAAAGAATAACTCAGAGGGCATTGGATGCTTTTTTTTTTTTTTAAAAATGCCACCTCCCCATTTCTATATCAATACATCAAAACGGTGCAGTCCGGGTAAAGGAGTACGACGGATGGGGAGGGGTAAAGGAGGGAAGCCCCGTCCGAAAAGATGCCTAACCCAAACAAAAAGACAAACTAATGAGAATCGTGCCCGGTCCTCTTCGCCCTTTCGATATATCTCCAATTCTCCATGGTCGGCGCCTCCCTCCATACTCGCATCTTCCCCTGCATCCTCAGACTCATTTTCGCATTCCTATAAATCTTTCTTACCTTTTAACGCCCCCAATTTCTGCTTCTCAACTCAAAAATTTGATCCCGCAAGCAACACACGAAAGGATCAACTTTATCTTTCCCTTCAAGTCTTTATGCGATTCCTTCTGCATCTGTTTCTAATCGGAGTTTCCCCAACCCGTCAAGTCCGAATTGTTTCAGATACGCAGATTTCGCCTATTCCAAAGGAATTAGCGGACAACGCAAAGAACGCTCAAGGTAGGTTTTTTTTTTTCCCTCCAAATAATCTTCCTACCAACTAAAAGATTGTTTTAAAATTTAAACCAAATTAAATTAAATTAAATTGTCTTCGATCTGATTTATTTGCTTTAAACATCTTTCCAAATATCATTGCCAATTATATTCAAAATTAGATTATTTTAAATATTTTAATATCTTTCAATATACTTAAACATTTAAAAGTTTAAAAAGCATATCTTGTTGGGAGAATTAGGAAAAAAAACCTATAAAAAATATTTAATGCAGAGGAGGATAAAAACTATAATCATTTTAAAGGAGCATATATTAAAATATACTGTTAAAAAGATTAAATTGTTTATAAGTAATTTTTTTATACAATATTATTCCCGTTCCTAATTACAAGGACTCAACCAGATTTTATGACGAAGACATTAAGATAGGAGGTAGTCAGTAGCATCTCAATTATTTGATGATATCTGAGGCTAGTGAGTTAGCTTGTTTTCAATGGGTTAAATATTTGACAGGTAATTTATTAATCAAAACTTGAAGCAAGGGTAAATTATTTTACTGGGTAAATTACTAAATTACTCACATCCTTTGGTGAGTTTTTACTCCCCCTTGGTCGGGAGGTTCCATCGTACGATAGCTCAAATATTTGAAAGTCTTGTCACCAAAAAAAAAGAAGAAGTAAAAGTCTATCTTGTACCGTTGGAAAGCTTTGCACCAGAGAGAAAGAAAGAAGGTCCTCCTGTCCTAAATATAACATTTTTTTATAGTGTAAGTTATATTATAAAAGAAATTTTATATTTAGAATTGGAGGGATTTTTTTTTTTAAAGCAGGATCAAACCCCTGATCTTGGTTAAGCTGGTATGATCCCCTGCTAGTTTACCTAAGCACTTGGTGGTAGTAATTTGTTATTTTAAAGCTTATATTTTTAACATTTAGTCTTTTTTAAATAATTCTAATTTTTTTAATCCTTTTTACTAAATATTTTTCTCTACAAGTTCTTTATTTTGATTCTCCCTGTTTTATTTCTCAATGTTTTTCATTATCTTCTGATCCGTTATTGAACCCTTTATTATCTAAATAGTCTAATTAAAAATATTTTTTAATAGTCCAATTTATCTTTTAGTCACACCGTGATGTTATCCGTCTATTATTTTTTATCCACATCTTTTTCATCTCTTAGATTAAATAGATGGGATTATGTTCTTAGAATAGTTCCCATTGGAGTCATTTTTTTCCATAAATAACCCACTTGTGTCATTTACCCAGAAAACTATTCCGTTTAAAGAGAATTCGGATGTGCAAACCAAAGCAATATGGCTGACCATTTACCCCTAGAACTTAGTTTTCCCTTGTTTTAAATCTGTGAGGCCATACTTTTTCTCTAGAAAAGGACATATAATAGTTTAAAATGTGTTTAAAGAGTGCTTTAATTACGTTTTTTGAAGAATTAATTATAAAATTTGAGGAAAAACATCAAATTTACCAATTCAATAATAACATGAGTTTATGAAAGAAATTTGAAAAATCCCTACTTTCATGACACAGCTGTAATGTTTTAAAGTTTAAATCGAACCATATTGATGCAGACTTGGAAACAACTGTCTCACATTTATTCTTTGTTTGTTTGTTTGTTTGTTTTTTTTTTTTGGCATCACCCTTCGTTCCTAAACATACCATGTGAGTCATTTTGATTCTGAATTAGGGGCCCCAATTTGGTGTGTTTTTTTCCCGGTGGAAAGTGCTCAATTTATTATATATATTTAAGAAAATTTTTTATCAATAAAGTAGGAAAAATTCCAAAGCAATATTTGTTGAATTTTAAAATTTTAAATCAATAATTATTAAGAGTATAGTAAATAATACTGATTTGAAATCTTAAAATTCAACAGTTATTTTTTTTTCAGATTTTCTGAATAAAATACTTTTCATGGAAAATTACTTTTCCAAAATTTTCCTAATTTTTAGCGTAAATAATTTTTTTGGCCAAATTTTAGTGTAAATAATTAAATAAGATATTTCAAGAAAATTAACATGCATGTTAGTTATTTAATTCATATATTTTACATTTAAGATTAAAGGAAAAAAAAATAAAAAATAAATGGGGCACTTTTACTGAGTTGTGAGTGATCGTACCCCAAAAAAATGTATATATAAGTATTATCAAAGGCACGTTTTATATCATAATTAATTTCAGGCCTCTTTGTCTAAAATTTTCCCATTTTTATATATTTTTAAGCGGGGCTGAAGGCCCAACAGCGTCCACGTCAGCCTTGAATGTACTCTCCAATGAAAAGCGTCCATATGCGAGCATGCCTATGAAAAGCTATGGTTTGCGCCGCGCGCCGTCAGAGAGCTTTCATGTGCCCGGTGATTCCGCCCATTAGCGGCGGTTTCTGGCAGTTCATTGCTTTCAGGCGGAGATCGGTTTATGGTGATTCTTAACTTTCTTCCATATCACTTTGTCCTTTTATAACTTTTTATTGTCGTGTTACCCTTATTCCTAAAAAGAATGAATGAAGTTTGTAAATGGAAGGCTTTTGTCTCGCTTCGGATCGAGACCATCTCCGAACTGATACAGTTATGATTCTAGGAGGCATCAAAATCTTATTTTACCGGATTGAAGGTCCTGAGCAAACCGGAAGGAGCCTGGGGATAAGGATAAGAAGATGCTGGGAGCGGAGCGATTGCAGTTCGAGCGTAAATCCACCTTTCCATGTTCCCTTGCTTCACTTCTCGCTGATCTCCGGAGCAACGCCGACAGCACCAATAGTTAGAACTACCGCATGTGGAACGTGTCAAACAGAACCATTGAATATCTTCAGCAACGCCAAGAAGAAATCACCGAACAAAGACGGCATGTGGAAATTGTCGAACAGACTCACGATTTCACCGGGCACAAGTAAAGTTCTAGACTTTACATTTAATATTCTCATTTCTTCATATTTTCTTCTGTACTCAGATTTTTACGTTCCAACGACATCGAGGCATCTTTTTCCTTGCCCCGACTACGACAAACAGATTCATGATCTTCTGGGTTCCCTTTGCAAAAGCAGAAAGTTTCATTTTTCAAGTCTAGGTTTGCTGCTGTTGGGTTTTTGACGTTTCTTCGAATTCTGTGCTTATTGTTGCGCACCACTTTGGATTTACATAAAGTTGTTTTTGGCTTGTAGTGGGGAACTCTAATCTTTGTGTGCTCTTTACATATCTTTCATGCCCATAATGTGTGCATAGTTGAGCAATCAAATTCTGTATATTAGATTTGTTATATTACTTTTAGTTGTCGATCTTTTTCTTTATCTGCGCATGTGGGAGACGTTCATTTGACTGGTTCGGAATTTAGCATTCTAAAGCTTCTAAATCGTTATCTACTTAAAATTATTTTACAAAATCTTCCTGTTCCTGTTATGTTGGTGATTTCATTGCTTTTAGTAAACAGCAGCTTGTCCCCATTTCACTTTTTCTCCTCTTATTTTCTTCATTTCACATTTCTTCCTATGACGAGTGCTAATAATGGTTATCATTAGCTTCCTGCAGAACTAGTTTTTGGTTGTGAAAGAATAGGGGTTTTACATTTTATTTTATTTTATTGGCCTGATTCTGCATTTTTGTTCCTATTAAGAAATGTTTTATATAATTATCCTCAGAAATTAAAGAAGACAGGTAATAGGAGGACGGAGATTGCCAGAAGTTGACATTGTCCGTAGAAAATGTTTTATGTATATATGCTCTGTTCACTCTCCCTCATCTTACGTAATCTTATTCATAATGTCAACAAAGATCCTATTGTTTCTCATTATGTAATCTGTGTATATTAAAAAGAAATTGATTTACATGCACTAATCACTTTTTATTATCATGTTGACTACCTTAGTTAGGTTTGATTCATGCTAAGAAAGAGGAATAAACTTGCATTACTCAACTTTATCTATTCATGCATAGGTTTGTCCCCCCCCCCCCCAACTCTCAAAAAAACTGTTTTCCCTTCAACTCTCAATAAAACAAGGTGATGGTGTCTAATTAGTAAGGGCATAGCATTACCTTACATGGAGCTGTCATTTACTTTGAACAGAGTAAAGTTGTCATTGTTTATTTCCCAGTGATAAATCGTAAACTACATCCCTTATTTACATGCTTTTAAACATTTGTATTAATCTTTGATGTATACTGCTCCCATGACCATAATTATTCTCTGAAGGGAAAATAATATGGCTTGCCACCAATTTATTGATTTTGTCTTGATTTGGCTGTCACTTGATAGAGTACTGGAATCTTCAGTTGGAAACACTCCCTGCCATTCTGTGCTAGTGGTTTTCAGTTTTCAGTTCTGCTTCAATTTATTCAAATGGTACACTTTTGCCATTTTATTCAATTTATTCTTAACATGTTATTTCTTTTACATCAGGTGTTATATCAGGAGTCCTTCTGTGTGCTAAAGATTATTTTGTGGAAATTATTAGCAATTGTAGTTTCTCTCAGCTACATCCTTTTCTTTTTTTTTTTCCCCTTTATCGTCGTCATTAATTCAAAAAATTGCATTTCTATGCGGTTTACAACAAATCAAAGTATTTAGCAAAATAACTCACTCTCTTGAGATACCAGCGATAGTTAACTAAACTGATGTTGGTAGTTTGTTATTGATTGGATTCTTATGTTGCAGGGGGGATGTGGCAATGGCTCATGGGTATGCCCTGTTAGCTTTGTACCATAGAGCTAATTAATTATCGTTTGATTTAGATTTGTTGTAACTATAATTTGGAAGTGCTGATATTTCTTACGCACTTTTTATAACGAGCTGACTGCTTATGTGCCATGTGTAACCTCCTTCGGGCCAGAAGCTTCCTTCCTTCTTTCTTCTCCTTTTTGTGGGGTGAGGGGTGGGGACCATTGGCCTGACGTTTTTTCTCTTCTCAAATTGTTGTGTTCATTTGTTTCAGACATTAGGAGTAGGATTCTCATGGAAACCAAACAAATCATGCCTGCAGACTGCAGTCATTTTCCAAGTTTCTCAAATTTATACGGGAACAAGTGTACTGGACTATTAGGATTGACAGCTCTGATGTTTCCTGGTTATTGATTCAATTACTATGACCGAGCGTACCTGACTATCCATAGAACACTTCAAAATTTGGCATATATGAAGAAGTATTAGTTATTGAAATTCCATGCAAACAGAAGTGGGAAAAGATGGTTGAACGAAAGTTGGTGTTAAATGCACTTATTTGCTTGTTGCCCCTATCAATCAACAATTTTTGGGTTTGTTGAAGGTGTTTGCTCTTAAGTTGTAGGATTTCATTGTTATACCTATGCAACTGAACACAATTCACCAAATTTTCTGTATTAAAATTGTCGACTAACCTATCATAAGGTTCCCTTATGTCACAGAATGGATCCTCTTAGCAAAAGATTTGTATACTTGTCAGTAAATGCCGGATTATTAGTCTCCCCTATCTCTTTGCCTCAAGCTTTGATGCATCTTATCAGTAAATGCTCTTTGGATCAGAACATTTATCCAAAATTTTTATTGGAGCTGACTCAAATATGAATTACAGGCGATAACAGTTATAGCAAAGGAAGAAGGCATCAAGGTTTACTGGAAGGGCAACCTCCCCCAGGTCTCTACAAATGATTGAGTCGATGGGCATCTATTTCTCCAAATAATATTTACAGGTCATTTCATTTGTTTTAGTGTTTCTTGTTTTGCATACCAGGTGATTTGGATCATGCATTATAGTGCTGTCTAGCTTTTCCTTATGAAACGTATAAGGTGATCCCCTAACTCTAACTATCTTGTAAAATGTTTCACTGCTAAAATTTTCTTGTCCAAGCCTAGTATTATCCTCTTGGATTTCTAGAAAATATTCAGGGGAAAGAATGGTGACCTTTCTGTTTCTGGAATACTTGCTGCAGGTGCTTTTGCAGGCATGACATCCACTTTTGAAAGTCACTTATTCCAAAGGACTTGTAGGTTTTACAACCATGCTATTATGTTATTGTGCTTCATTCCAGCATTTTATCATAATGTACTCTATATGCCAATAGAACAGTTTTTCTTGTAACTTAATCCTTTTTACAATTTTCTAATTTCTATCACTCTTTTGAATTTTATTTATTGTTATTTGTAACTATAATATCTGTCGGTGCATATAATCTTGTTTATATCTATGTAGATAACATACCCGCTAGATGTCTTGAGATTACGATTAGCAGTTGAACCAGGTCACCGAACCATGACTGAGGTATGTACTATCAATATGATAGGCCTGGCTTTTGTATCTCACAAAGACTCGCCTCTTTAAAAACGGATCAAACTTTCGCTTTTCCAGGCTGCTTTGGGCATGCTAAGAGATGAAGGATTTGCATCTTTCTATTATGGCTTGGGGCCTTCCTCAATTGGAACAGATCGTTATATTGCTGTCAACCTTTGTGTTTTGGACTTGCGAGCTCATGGACAATCATTTATCTTCTAGGTAAGTTAAAAGAGAATGGACTTGTACATAGAAATTGAAACATCTTGGTCATCTTCTAATGGTAGATTAAAGAAGTTTTTTTCTATATGGCGGCCTTTTTCTATATATAAAATGGAACTAGTTGCCATGAATGAACTATTAGAAATAGGGCGTCATTTTCAATCTCAGTTTTCAACAGAATCCACTTGCTCCTCGTTTAAGGTCCCATGCATGTTTTTGCACCGGAGGCAGCTTCAACCTGCGTGAGCCTGAGCCATCCTTTCTCTTATTTTCTAGAATAATTCGCATTAAGCAATAATTGAAATGTAAAAACGGAATCCTCAAAAAGCATATCTGCAAATTGGTTAAAAATACTTTATTTATCCTAGTAGTTTTTCACCATTTTATTTTAATCTTTATAGTTTAAAAATTCATTTAGTCAATGCATCATAAATTTTACAGACATATGTCAGCTAAATGTCAGCTTGTCATTCTTACCATGTAAGATCTATGTGAATAAAATGTGTAAAAGTATATGACAATGAACTCCACTCATATATGTAGCTTGTAACGCCACCAGTGTTAAAGTGGCTTGGATGATTTGCATAAATAATCTATTTTAGAGTCTCAAGAGGGCACTCAGTCCTCCTTCATAGATTCTGTTGATCTTCTTTTTATTTTTCCAAATTGATTGTTAATTTTGGAGTCACAAACCTTACACAAATTTATTATGGCTTGGGGCTTTCCTCAATTGGCATAGCTCCTTACATTGCTGTCAACTTTTGTGTTTTTGACTTGTGAGTTAATGGACGATCTTTTGATCTTTTATCTTCTAAGTAAGACTAAAAGAGAATGGACTTAGATATTGAAATTGTTGCCCGAAAAATATCAGAAGAGAACTGAAATCTCCCTACTACTAGCTGTTCTTTCAGCTTCTCCTGCCACAATCACATGCTACCGTCTGGACACTTTGAGGAGACAGGTGCAGTTTAAGGGTACAACTTACAATATAGTTGTAGATGCTCTTACACGTGGGCATTGCTCCTCTTTGCATTCATTTCTTGCATACACATTTGGTATATGCGTATGCAAATTTTTTTTTTTTTTTTTTTAACTATAAAGGAGCATTTTGGTTAGGAATTTACTAGATGTGTGGGTCTGAATATAAATTTTGGTATTTTTGCCTGATTTAATTTGGATTTTCTTAGACTATATATATCTTTTATTTAAAATATATTTTAATTTTCTTTGAGAAAAGTAAATTGCACATCCTTCCAATTTTGTCAATATTATATAATTTTTTTAATGTTAAATTGTACCCAATGTTACATAAAGGAAAGAAGAGTTTTCCTAAATTCGGCAAAATTAGAATGAAAATTTTCAGTCCGTGCAATAATTTTAAAATGATTTAATCCGTGCAATTTTTTTCTTTTAAGCTTAGGTGTAATCCAATAAGTATCAAAACCGTTCCATTCGCGCTTCTATTTTTCTTGAATTTCTTTCTTTCTTCGTGCACAAGTTTCCTCTCTTTTCCTCTTCTTCCTCATCTAGAGATTCTCATTCTTCCTTCCGTCTCCGGGATGAGTGAACCGCAGAGCCCTCGTCAAGATGCTGAGCCGCAGAGCCCTCGTCAAGATGCTGAGCCGCAGAGCCCTCGTCAAGATGCTGAAATGGAGGTGTTGAGCTGACGCGATTCTTCTTGTAGTTAATTCTGCGTAATGCTTCCAGTTGGTATTTAAAAATCTTTAATTATTACGTGTTTTCTTGCTCACAGTCTCTGCACAGATGGACGAGAGAAATGTATCGTCAGTTGTTTCGTCTTCCGCTGGAGGAAGTGAGTATACCATTGTTGGCTAATTGTCAATTGGTACTTAAAAGCTTTCCCTTCTTTAGTGATTTTCTTTCATTTTTCAGGTTCTCCTTGGACATTTTGCGTGTTCTGTACTCCGCCAATCATGTCCTGTAATCGGCGAAACAAAATGGTTAGAGGTAATCAGGCTACTGCCCCTTCCTGTGTGCATTTGTAATTTTAATACAATGTTGCCTCTTCAGTAATATGATGTTCAATGATTCACTCGAAGCACTTCATTTTCATCAACTTTCCATTTTTTGTTTTTTTTTTTTTTGTTTTTAATTTAGTATCTAGTAACCTCCTTTAGACTAATCTCCCCTCATTAATTTATGAATGTTCCAAATTGGATCATATGAGTTCAAAGCTCTCAGGCAAGAATATTCTTGGCCGTCGTGAAAAATTCCAATATGATCCCTTAAAATAATCAGATGCTAAATGTTATGATCTTAAAAACTCGAGGTAAATACAAACGATATGATGCAAATCTGGTTCAGACGATAGGGGTAAAGGAACGTAGGGAGTAATGTCAGGTCTCTTAACGTTTCAGCAATGAAACGTGAAAAACAGGATGTATGCAACAGAAACTATCTTAGAAGTGATAAAAAAAGGGCCAAAATATCGCATGTCAAGCTTGTGATTTTTCCACAGAGCTACTGAAGTTTGTTTGTAGGGTTGCAGCTTGACCAAAACGAAATCCCCTACTGCAAAGTGCATCTCAGTCCTTTTATTATCAGCAAGTTTCTTCCGCCTTAGCTGTGCCTTATGTAAATTCTGCTTCAATTGATTCCGAATATGATCACGTATCTGTAGTTGTGCCATCAAAGCAGTCGGACACCCTTCGTTACCCTTAAACGGTAACAGAGTTGGTGGGTCACGCCCGTATACAGCTTTAACCTCTTCTGCTATATCTCCTCTAAGAATAAGAACCACATTAGTCAAGTTCAACCTTTTCAACTCAGAATCATTTTTCAAAAAATCTTTAACCATATTGCAGACCTCCTCCTTCACCACCTTCCATGAGGCTTGATAAAACAAGTTAGAGGAGCCATCTGGACCTGGAGACTTGTTGGCATTTATTTGAAAGACGGCAGATTCAATTTCTATGTCTTCCACTGGTCTCAACGGAAGTTCATTATCTTCACTGGTAATCACTTTTTTGGCATAGCATAGGGCATCCTCCATATCTCTTGACCCCACCGTGGTAAAAAATTAGGTATAATACTGTGAGAAAACTTCATTATGTCCTCAGTTCTCTCTAACCACACCCCATTAACTGCCTTCAACCTCAGAACCTTGTTCCTCAGTCTTCTTTGAATTACCATTTTATTGAAGAATTTGGTATTGCCATCACCATATTTCAACCAGCTTACTCTTGATCTTTGCCACCAATAAATCTCTTCCTTGGTCCTTATGTCTTCCATTTTAGCTGAAACTTCAATTAACTTCCTCGTTTTTTCTTCGGTAAGAGACCCTTCATTACATTCCCCAATTTCCTTTGAGCACCGATCAATCAACTTTTTATTATTTTGGAAGTCACTCTTACTCCATCTTATTAACTCCCTTTTGCACCAATTCAACTTGAAAAGGAAATTATCAATGCTGGCTTCTAAAGAATCAGAGCTTCGCCTCCATCCGTTCTCAACCACCCTCTCGTAATCTTTGAGTCACCCACATAGTTTCAACTTTGAACTTCCTTTTCACCATCACATCATTAAAGCAACAATAAAAACCGTGCGATGGTCTGAACCCACTGGTTCGAAATGAAACACAACTGCTTTATCGAAATCCACTCTAAACTGAATACTTCCCCGAGCTCTATCCTATCTTTCTTCCGCATGAGCTTCCCCTGTTCTTCTATTGTTCCGGGTAAACTTAGAGCCTTTGAACTCTAGATCAATAAAATTGCAATCGGATAGAACAAATTTGGAAATTTATAACTGACTTTAAAGTACGCGGTCTTCCTCCTTCCTTCTCCAAAACAGAAGTGAGATCATTGAAGTCTCCCAAACAGAGCCAAGGTGCATCTAAACCCCGAGCAAGAGATCTCAATCTGTTCCACACTAGACGCCTTTCTCTTTCAACTGGATGACCATATATAATGGTCATACAACTAGGTACATTCATGACTGTAGAACAGAGTCTAGTATGAATTAAGTTCTTTGAACTGTACATTATCTGTACTTCAACTTCATTCCTCCAGACAAACCTTTAGAATGTACAAAAAATTCCTTCTGTAAGCCCCACCTCCTCTTTATTCCTTTCATTTTATTTTCTACCATCCTTGTTTCCATCAGAAAAATAACTCGGGGCTTGTATTTATTATTCATTTCCTTCAGATATATGTTTTTGTGTGTCTTATCCTGTCATTTACTCTGTTCTTTTGTTTGTTTGCAGGGCCGTATGTGTCTGTATAAAAATTTCTTGTGTTTCTACACAAGCCTAATCCGGTCTGAGGTATGCTATGCTACATAAAACTGTTTGTTTTTTTTACTGTTTTCAATTCTCATTTTTGGTTTATTGATATAGAGAGTAATCCCATATGATAAAGTCACCAGTGCAAAGAAGGTACAAGCACTTGCCATTGATATTGTTGTTGGAAGCAAGGAGGTATGCTGTATGATCAAATTGTTGCATTTGACTTTTGATGTGTTCATCGTTGCATTTGGCTTTTGATGTGTTCATCTTATGTTTTAAAATCAGCCACATAATGCCTTATTACACTTGTATAATGTGCAGTACTGTTTTAATAATGTTCATCGCCGTGATGAGGCATTTGCTCTCATCAATACTCAGTGTTCTAAACACCTCTGTGAGCAAGGAGAAACTGTAGATAAAAAGACCAAATCAGCGGATGATACAGCTCCCTCCACCTCAGTATCACGGCCCTCAAAAAAGAGGAAGAGGGATAAACCTGACAACTGCACTCTTTTCTTCTCAGTTATCGCAACCAGATCTATGATAAAACGTGAAGAACTGGTAAGTTTATAAATTATAATTTTATATTTTATAATGAATAAAATATTACTAATTTTGTTTTTCCCCTTGGCAGGTGATAAAGAAAAAACTTTATAGGAGGATGATATATAGAAGATTAGACGTCAAGCCACTATTCTTTATAGAATCTGTTGACAATTCTGGCCGTCCAAAACAGTGGACGATTGTATCTGAACAAAACAGCTTTGAAGGCATAAGAAAGGCAAGGTTTAAACAAGGATGGGAAGCCTTCATGGTTCAAAATGCAATTAAGGAGGGTGATATCATTACTTTCAAAAAGAGGTATAAGAGAAAAAGATTGTTTGCTGTGCACGTTGATCGCTGGGACAAGACCTCACACCAGTATGTGAGGTCAATTTGTTGCCTTCATTGCAATCACTTTATTCGTGCCTGGAATTAAGTAGTTTCTTAATCAGACATTATTCGACTTTTTCGGCAATCAGTTTTATATGAATGTTTTTGTGCTTTATCTCTGTTGTCAGCAGATGTCAGTCACTGATTCACAATAACTAGTTTTCCGATTCTTAACTGGAAATTTAAGGGGCAATAGCCTCTTATACGGTGGGATTAAGCAAGACTCCAGCTGAGAGGGCTGCTTTAACGGAAGGAGATCTACTGTTACATTTTTCTTCCATACGTTTTTCCACCTGTCATCTTGAATTTCCTACCCAATACTTTATATAGGTGGTGCTATTGTGACATAAGATAGGTTAAAATCTGGAAACACAAGGAAGTTTCACCGGTTCACAAGTGGTTCAAATTCAAGTATATTATGGGCATGCAGGTGCTGTGTCTATAGTTTATAGAATTTATTTATTTTTATCACTTCAGTGAGGAGAGAGGCCATGCAATTTGTTCCTATCAAAGTCCTTCAAAATCTATTACAGCTGATAACGTCAAATTCTCTTTCTACTATTGAAAATATTTAATCAATGAAACTTTCAGAGAGTTTTTATCTTGGAATTAGGATTTTGTTTGTGATGCTCTTCATCTTGAAATAAGTTAAGATTCTATTTAATTTTTCAACGATTTTTCAGATTATATACGTATGAAATTCCTCACAAGAAATTTGGGCTTTAAAGCATGAAACTAGCCCACTTATATTTTATGTGAGGAACTATTTACAGGTAAAAGGGCAATTTAATAATATCTATCACTATAATTAGAATTCAGGCCTAACCATTGTAGCCTCTTGTGTGCGGATACATCTCAAGCCCTCATGTGGCCTGGTGATAACTTTTTTCTTAACACATCATTATATTGCTGCCTGCTTGCTGGAAAACAAGTAAATCAGACATTGTCCTAAATTAGCCCTGTAAGGCAAACTCATTTTCTTTTGTGCTATGCTAAGCATGCATATTGATGAAAATTAAAGTGAATTATGGTCGTGTATTTTACACTGAATCAAACTTGTGCTCCATTGTTTGATTTCTCCAGTTTGGTTTTTTGTCCCCTTCTGTGCAGCATCATGGCTTACCTCATGAACAAGCAAGAAGGCAGTTCGGTGAACATCAGGGTCAAAAATCCTCATTTTAGATGTTTTGAAACCCAAACGTGAGTTTTATTTTTATTTGTGAACCGTGCACAAAATTAGATGGGGAACTCCAAAAGTATTTTTTTTCACTAAAGGAAAACTCCAATTAAATTGGGCTAAAATATAAAAATCTAAACCCAGGCTTACAACATTCATGTATACAACAGTTTAACCCTAACCTTTATCGGAATATAAAAAAACTAGCCTCAAAATTTCTGAACAGCGACCTCATCAACGCTGAAATTTTCCAGATTTGAGAAATGGACTCAAACCACTCGGCCAACAACATGCAATCCATCAAACATAATCAATACAACCTCTATTCATCACTTAACAACTTTTCTCTTAAGTTTTTGATCAAATCTTGATTTTCTCTCTCTAAAACCAGATTTCAAACATCATTTTGTTTCCCAATGTGTAGCAACTGAAGAAAACAAATATGAGATGATGTTTAAAGGACGCACCTCTATCCATATTTAAGCTTGCATGTGAGATCTTGAGCCTCCGTCTTCCTCTCGTTTTCTCTTTTCTTTCTCTAGCTTTTTCTCTCTCTGGTTGTAGGTTGAGCAAATGAAGCGAAGATGGTTGTTTGTGTTTCAAAATGCCTAATGACCATTTTACCCTTGAGCATAAAGCTCGTTCTTAGTTTCATCCCTTAGCCATTATTCTAAAACACCAAATAATTTCAAGAATTTAATGCTTTACAAGGATTTTCTTCTTCAATGACCTTCTTTACCTTACAAGGCAGTTTCTCTGAATTTTAATGGCAAAAATAAATTCTGAATTATTTTTCTTGAATTATTCAGGAAAATAGACTTTAATTTCATAAAATAAGGATTTTTTTTAAACCTCAATTAGCTTTCTTAATGATAAAGACCGAACGAGCAGATAGTAGGCTAAGAGAAAATAATAAATAAGACTAATTCTTCTGTCTATAAGTAAGGCAAGAATCTCACTCTTACTCAGAAATAGACCGAGGAGAATCTCCACAAAAGTTAAATACTCTCTGAAAAATGACGATGATTTATTCACGAGGCAAAAGGGTCTATTTATAGGTTGTGCAGAGAGTGAAAGTAGGAAAATAATTAAACAGAATATCAAATGAGATAAAAGATCTAAATTACCCCTAAGTTGAAGTAGGAGTATCCCACTTATTTCTCCATTAACAGAATTAGACCGAACGAATTGGAACAAAACAAAATATCAAGGAATCAGCAGTAAATTAGCCGTTTGAATTCCTTATGCTTCTCTGCCATGTTTCTTCCTCTTAGAATAAGTCAACTTGAATTGTGCCACCAGTAGATCATAGTCTTCCCAAGTAGCGTCCTCTAATGGTCAGTCAACCTATTGGATTAATAATTCTAGATCATTTGTTAGACATCCAGCGGTGTTGCGGCACTTTTGAGGGGGAGAGCATCAACTCCATGTCCGAAGACAGGGGTAATGGAGCTGGAGTGGGCCGCAGATTCTGCCCCGTTGCTGGCCTCAGCAAAGATACATGACAAATGGGGTGAATTTTGCCCGATGAATGGAGCTCCAGTTCATAAGCAACCTACCCAATTCAACGGAGTATCTTGTATGGGACCAAAAAACCCAGGAGATAGCTTCTCAAACTTTCTTCGAGCTAATGTTTTCTGACGGTATGGTTGTAGTCTTAACCACACCACATCCCCCGGTGCAAATTGAAGGTCACAACGGTGGCGGTCTGCCTGAACCTTCATGCGATTTTGAGCTTTCAACAAGTTGTCACGCAAGATCCTCAACATGTCATCCCGAAGTTCCAACTGCTCTTCTAATTCTGCAACTACTGTTTTGCCTTTGACATATGGAACAAGTGGAGGGGGTTCTCTTCCATATACAAGTTTGAACGGTGTGTTTCTAGCTGATACATGATAACTGGTGTTGAAAGAATATTCAGCCCAGCAAAGGTAGTCACTCCACCTCCTTGGTTGTTCATGTGCAAAACACCTTAAGTACGTCTCCAAACATCTGTTGACTACCTCTGTTTGACCATCTGACTAAGGATGGTAGACTGTGCTCATGTTTAAGCGGGTTTGGCTTAGGCGGAATAATTCTTGCCAGAGTCCACTCAAGAAGAAAGAATCACGATCAGAGACTATAGAGTGAGGCATGCCGTGGAGGCAGACTATTTCCTTGCAAAATAGCTTAGTAGTGTAAGGATGGGACAAAGGCATGAAGTGAGCATATTTAGTCAATTGATTAACCACCACTAAAATCACATCATAACCTTGAGATTTTGGTAGACCAGAGATGAAATCATGTGATATATCCTCCCAAATGCGCATTGGGATAGGGAGAGGCTGAAGAACTCAAACAGGAGCTAACATGTGGTATTTGCTTTGCTGGCAAGTATCGCACCTCTGGATGAAGTGCTTGACATCGTTTTTCATTCCCCGCCAATGCAAATGAGCACTCAACCTTTTTAGTGTTTTTAAGTAACCCCCATGGCTACTTATGGGTGTAGCATGAGCCTCCTCTAGTAGCTTATTACGTAGCTCAGCTTGGTTAGGGATGACCAGCCTTGCTTTATAATATAACCGACCATTAACCAAGCTAAAATCAGAAGTGGGATCTGGATTTTGTGGTAAATCCTCAATAATGGGTCTGCTTTTAGGATCCTCCAATAAAGCTTGCGATAATTGGGCAATATCATCCACCATAAGGACTACCAATCGGAAAAAATCAATTTGTTGTGGCTTCCTCGAAAGTGAATCTGCTGCTACATTGTTTTTCCCTGATTTATATATGATGGTGAAATCAAAGGGAAGTAGCTTAATGAGGAGTTGCTGTTGGGAATTAGTGACAATTTTCTGTTCCATTAAATGCTTCAAGTTGCAGTAGTCAGTGAGGATTGTGAAATGGTGGCCTAAGAGGTAGTGCTGTCACTTCTAAATGGCAAGAACCAGTGCCAACAATTCTCGGTCATAAGCTGACTTGAATCGGTTGGAAAAAGAGAATCCTTTGCTGTAATAGGCAATTGGATGCCCTTCTTGTATCAGTACTGCTCCTATCCCATCCATGGATGCATCACACTCTACTGTGAATGGAAGGTTAAAGTCTAGCAGCCTCAAAACTGGCGTGGTGGTCAAAGCATGTTTTAATGTATCAAAAGCTGTTTGGGCCTATTCTATCCAGGGGAAAGCACCTTTCTTGGTCAGTTATATTAATGGGCGTGCAATTAGCCCATAATTCTTCACAAAGCGTCGATAGTAGCCAGTGAGGCTAAGAAAACCCCTCAACTCCTTGACATTTGCTGGAGGAGGCCAGTTAATAACTACTGCAATCTTTCCAGGCACGACCTCTACTCCATTTTTAGTGACAATGTGCCCCAAGTAATCAATCTGTATCTGTCCCAACAAGCACTTTTTTGCATTAGCGTAGAAGGAATGTGTCTGTAAAACCTGGAATTCGAAGGTGCTCTAAATGTTGGTGAGCGTTGGGACTGTATACCGGTATATCATCAAAAAACACCAATACAAATTTCCTCAAATAAGGTCAAAACAAATCATTTATGATGGATTGAAAAGTTGCAAGGGCATTAGTAAGTCCAAAGGGCATGACTACAAATTCATAATGCCCAAAATGAGTTCAAAATGTAATCTTGTGAATGTTAGAAGGCAGAACCAGTATTTGATGATAACTAGACCATAAGTCTATTTTCAAAAAATTAACAACACCTTGTAATTCATCTAGTAACTCATCTACATTTGGGATAGGGTACTTATTTGGGATAGTGATTTGGTTTAAGAAGCGGTAGTCAATACAAAGGCGCCATGAAGCGTCCTTTTTACTCACCAACATAACAGGACTCACAAATGGGCTGGTACTGGGTCTAATAAAACCCTTTTTTAGCAAATCTGTGACTTGAGTGTCAATCTCATTCTTTTATGAATGTGGATAACAGTAAGGTCTCAAGTTTGGGGGAACTGCATCCCCCTTGAGATAAATAGAGTGGTAGTGGCCCCTTGCTGGGCATAGAGATGATGGTTCTGCGAATATGTTGGGGAATTCATAGCAGATGGAATAGATGTTCAAGGTCTCGGTCTCATCAGGTCCCTGTGTCACTACTAAGCTGTGCAATTACACATCGGTTTTCGGATTGCAGGTCACCCCTTGCAGTTGATACTTCTTCCTATTTACCCAAAATATCATAAACATGTCATTCCAGTTAGCTTGAATTGTATTCAAGGAGGCTAACCATTTAATTCCTAGAACTAAATCGGTCCCCCTTAGCGAGAAAGGGAAAAAGTCTTGTTTGATGATTAAATCAGAAACGGTCACCTCCAAACCCGGGCATACTTGGTTAGACCTTACTGTGCTACCATTCCCAATCTGAACTCCAAAAGACTGAACTTGCTGCACTGGTAACTGCAATTCTGACACAATTGCCTCAGATACAAAATTGTGTGTTGATCTGCTATCAACTAGGATGAGAATATTTCTACCATGCAATATTCCTTGTAGCCGCATAGTTGAGGCCAAAGATTTGCCCAGAATTGCATTGAAAGATATTTTCACATTAACAACCACTGTATTAGCGTTGAGTTCCTCGATTAGTGGGGGCATCACCTCTTCGCCCTCTTTGGCAATTTTCATCAATGAGAACGACCCAGCACAATGATGACTAGGCCAGAAAGGGTCACTGCACCTGAAACACAACCCTTTTTTCTGACGGCATTGGTATTCTATGGTCGCGGTCGAGTGTACTAGTCTCGTGCCTAATGATAAACCAATCACTGCTTGGTATGCATCTATTGAATTCATCTTCGGCTCACATGCATTGTAGGACTGGGTAGTGGGCCTATTCTAACCAGAAGAGTAAGTGAGCTTGGGCCCCACAACAGATTTGAGCTTCTTCTCATATTCGAGTGCTAAGCTAGTTGCCCTATACACTGTGCATGGTTTATGAATCCGAACATCTGCCTTAAGCTCTTCCTTCAACCCATTAATGAACACTCCTATTAGACAATGCTCGGGCCAATTTTTAATGTGAGCAGATCGCCTGGCAAATTCTGCTCGATATTCGGCCATCGTTCCCATCTGCCAAATATTGCACAGGTACTCATCAGGGTTCTGGTACTCCGGCGGCCCATAATATTCCTGGAGAGCCTTGACCAACTCATTCCAATACACCACTGTTCGCTCCCCATTTATCTAGGAGAAGAGATCCAATGCATCCCCTTCTAGGTACATGGATGCAACATCTACCTTGATTTCTTTTAGAGTTTCATAGTACTTGAAGTATTTCTCAGCTTTCAAGACCCAACCTCTAGGATCCCCACCACTGAATTTCAGAAAATCAATCTTCGTATAGGGCATATGGCGACAAAAAGTTGAATCAGGATCATCCTCGCTATTGGCTTCCCAGTATGAGTGATATTGTCCTCTTCTTTGATTGCAATCAGACAATGCCTCCAAGTTAGCTACCCTGTCAGCCAAAACTTCTAGAGTTTGAAGGCGCTTAGTGATGGTGACTAAGGGATTGTTCTCGTTGGCAAATGAATTCTCTAGTTGTTGTGGAGGGTGGAGTGATGATCTGCTTTCAACCATGGCTCTGATCCCAAAGATGACAAAGACTGGATGGGCAGGTAGTAGGCTAAGAGAAAATAATAAATAAGACTAATTCTTTTATCTATAAGTAAGGCAAGAATTTCACTCTTAGGGGTGTGTTTGGTTGGAGGGGAGGGGAGGGAGGGAAATGAGCCCCTCCCCTCATTTGGTTAAAAATTTTAGAGGGGCCCCTCCCTCCCCCCATTTTGGCTCCCTCCAAATTGGGGGTTTTTGGAAGGGAGCCAAAATTTTGGACCATTATACCCTTATGGTTTTTTTAATATTCCACTTCTACCCATAAAATATATTATTATAATATTTATTTCAAATAAAAAATATATTATCCTAAGTAAAAAATAAAAAAATAAATACATTATTATAATTAAAAATATTATAAAAATTATTTAAAAATAAAAAATTATTTAAATAAAAAATTAATTGTTTTTTATAAATATATTATTTATTAAATATATTTTAAAGCTGGAAAAAAAGATAGCTTAAAGAAAATAAAATTTCATTTTTCTTAGAGCATATAAAATTTGTTAATTTGATTATTTTAAATATATTATTATATTAATTAGAATAAAAAATTACTATACCAATTTTTTAATACACATATTAACATGATAAGACTGAATTTTTATTAAATTATATAATTTGAATTAAGATGTAAATTAATTTATATAATATATCAATAAAAAACATAAACTAATATCTAAGGGTAAAATGGTAAATTGATTATTACTATCCCTCCCCTCCCCTCCTTGAACCAAACAAGGGATCATTAAATACCCTCCCCTCCCTTCCTTTTTAATCAAACCAAACAAGGTGAGGATGAAACTCCCCCTCCCCTCCCCTCCCCTCAAACCAAACAGGCCCTTACTCAGAAATAGACCAGGGAGAATCTCCACAAAGGTTAAATACTCTCTGAAAAATGACGATGATTTATTCATGAGGCAAAAGGGCCTATTTATAAGTTGTACATAGAGTAAAAGTAGGATGAGATAAAAGATCTAAACTACCCGTAAGTTGAAGTAGGAGTATCCCACTTATTTCTCCATTAACAGAATTAAACCGAAAGAATAGGAACAAAACAAAATATCAAGGAATCAGCAGTAAATTAGCCGTTCGAATTCCTTATTCTTCTCTGCCACGTTTCTCAACTTGAATTTCACTGGGGTCTTATCACTTAACTTATAAAATAATTCACAAACTTTCTAAATTCTAAAAAATAATGTTCCATAATGTTTCTTCCAAAATTTCTTGGCATATGTTTTTCAGGACCAGCAGCCAAGGCAAATACAATTCACCGTTCATTATGCTTTGATATTGACTCTCGCTAAGTGGTTGACAGTGAGCTGGGTACCATTACACAATCTAATTGATTTGTCTATATTATATATCAACATTATAGGTGCCCACGCATCTAATTTTTTATACTTTAAAATATAAATAATTATTAATGTATGAAATGATTTTAAATTCAAATTTTCTACGTTAATAAATAATAAAATTTATGACCTGTGTGATGCAAGGATCAAATTAGCATAGAATAAAAAACCGGATCGAACCAGCCAGTTCAACGGGTAAACTTGTCAGTAGTCCGGTTCGGTTTGAATATTAAACTAGGAGGGAGTTGAATTGGTAGCGAACTAAAACCAGTGTGAACCGGTAATAAACCAATTTGGATGATTATGCTGTTATTGGTCCTATTTTTTCTCATTTAACTCCTAATATCTCAGCCACTATAGACTTAAATAAATTTTAATGATAATTTTGTTATCAATGATTATTAATTTTAGTTAATGATGAACTATAAAGATCAAAATTGTCAATATTGTTATGAAATTAACCAACAATGAAAGTAGATTGGAGAAGAGAAGTAGACAAAAATGAGGGAATGATATTGTATTCCTTTACTTGCTTCACTTACTTCACAATACAATGACATGCCTTATTTATAGGCATACTCTCACATATAAGTTACATTTGTACTTAAATGATAGATAGTGGACAATAAACCATATGAATATGAGTGGGGGGAGTTACAAGATTAAAGGCATGGTGGAAAGGTAATGGAGTAGTGGAAGATTAATGCTTAATGGAAGTAGTGGGAGTTGATGATGAAGTTGAGAGGAAGAGGAAGAGGAAGAAGAGGATATGGACATCCACATATTATAATATTCATAACACTCCCCCTTGGATGTCCATTATTTAAGATATGTGCCTCATTAAAAAACTTCAACTAGGAAAAACCCTGTGGGATAAAAACCTAGTAGAAGAAAAAGAGTACACATTCATTGATACACCATTCAATGCTGCCTCATTAAAAACCTTGCTAGGAAAACCCAGTGGGGAAAAACCATAAACAAGGAAAAAAAGAGTACAGCGTGTATTAACTCCCCCTCTTGATAACATCAATTGATATCCTTGAGTCTATGACATCTGATATCATGAACACACTTTTCAAATATTGTAATAGAAAGTGACTTGGTGAACAAATCTGCTAGATTTTTATTTGAATGAATTTGCTGGATATATCTTTCACCATCTTTTGGATATTGTGAGATAAATACTCCATTTGAAATTACCAGCATGTGAATCAGAAAGAATGTAGAATTCTATTCCAGTGTCTTTGGTGAAGAACTATATCTTACCAGTAAGTTAACAGCAAATGATATGTGATGTCATGCATGACTGATAAGATATGATATAGTACTTCTGGATCTATGATTTGGTACTTTTGGACCAAGTAGTTCTTCATCACTTTCTCAAAATATATAAAGTTCTTTATTCACCTCCACAAATCTCACAACTATCAAAGTATATAATGGATATGATTTATCCATATAAAAATACTTTAGGGCTTTTCTTATATCAATTATTTGATACACAAAAATCTTCATTTCTCAAGTATTCAATTTCCAATCCGAAGCAAAACTTTGTTCTTTTCAAGCCCTTCATTTCAAATTCTTTCTTTAAGCAATCTATAGCTTTTGTAAGCTCTTCAAGAGTTCTAATAATGTCATCAACATAAACAATTATAGCAAACTCACTTTCAGATCTTTTCATAAAAATACATGGGCAAATTGGATCATTTTTATATCATTTCTTCAACTGATATTTACTTAGTCAGTTATACCATATATGCCCTGATTGCTTCTGGCAACTTATTTAACTTAATCATTGTGCTCAAGAACTTAAATTGTATGCTTCTGGCAAGTGAAATTCTTCAGGGAATTTCATATATTTTGATTCAAAACTATAAAATGGATCATACATACTGAAATTATTTTAATCTTCATAATATTTTATATACTGAAAGATTTTCTTATATATGCTCCTGGCATATTTTTGAATCCTTCAAGGATTATCATGTAAATTTTACTATTTAATGATCCTCATCCAGGGGTCATCTAGCAGGCACATTTCATAATGCCAGATTATTCAAATATGCAAAATGATATCCACCACAAAGTAATATGTCTCATCATAATCATTTGTGAAAATCTATATTTTCACATAAACATCTATCTATTCTATAGAAACTTTATATTTCATGTGTTCGGACTGCAGGCCTATTTTCACATATCGAAACAATATTTCCATCACGTATTTTCCTTTTTACTTTTCTTCTTGGCCAAATTTATCTCTACTTTGCATGATAGATCTATGTGTAAGATCCTCTTTTTATCACGTGATATTCTTATGAAAAATCATTGTCGACAACTTTACCTTTTTCGGTTCCATTTTTTCTTTTGTGACATAACTTGTTGAGATCTCTTTCTTCCTTTTCAAGTACTTGAACCTCTTCTGGAGTTTTACAATTAGTTATGTCTTGACACTCTTCTAGAGTATATGCCTCCTCAATATAACTTCTAAGTTGTATGCTCCTCTTTATTCAAGATATATATATTGGAACCGATTAACCTCTCATGCTTCTGGCATGTCTTAATATTCAAAATAATTGGAGCATTTTCAGCTGGAATAAGAGATTTAAAATTTTTTTATTTAGGTCAGTAAAATACTTTGTAGCATTTCATGAATGCAATTTTGATGAACTTCTGGTCCATACTGATATATTTGAGGATCTATATTTGATAGTAATAATGCATTCCATGCTTTCTCTTTTCCAGTTATTCAACTTCTCCCCCTTATGTTAGGAAAACTTCATCGAATAACAATCGACTAATTATGCAGTATAAATCTCCTAAATCCATTTGCTTCTTTAAGGAACATTGTTTTGTTCCATTTAGAGACAAACAAGAAGAAGGAGGTTCTTACCCAACATATGTCCCAACTTTCTTTTAAATATCCATCTATATGCATTGTGGTAGATTGGTAAGAATAAATATTGCACATTTCAATCTTTAGATGGAAAATATCTTACTCCTGACCAAAAGCCAATTTCATTGGGAGAATTTTGTTGCCTTGATGTCTATAAGTGCTGCAATATATCAAATATGCCAACACTAAAATGGAAAAATTTGTTCTCATAAATATTGATCAAGCTATTCACGGAGGCATCAACAAATGATTTTGCTAGATCAATTTGTTAAGCAGGCTTTTCAACATTAAAAGCCTGATATATAAATTCACTAGCATCTTTGAAATCAAGTTTTGGGAATCACATAGTCTGGAAATATTTATCTAAATAATCTTGCAAACTTCAGGTTGCAAATTAATATCAATCACACATCTTACCATTTTATATAGATGCATCTACCAAATATTAAATACTTGTATGGCTTATGTGCTTCTAAATGGGCCCATATATATTTCTAGAAATATAGTGATCCACTCGAAAACAAAAACATAACTAGTGATATTTTATAATCAATTTTTTTTTAGAACAAGCAACATATACGGATTCTTAAAAATGTTGGCTATTTGGAAGAATCTTCTGGTTCTTCAATGGATATCAATACATAATCTTCAATAATTATATAGTTTAAGATGATCAAATAAGTCATGTCAACAATAAATCTAATTATATCAGTAAACTTCTGGTTTACTGTATCATGTTTCGTTACCAATAATAAACTTTTCAATATAATATATGATTGATGATATCCATTTATGAAATTGATATGAAAAATATATCCAATATCAACTCATATTTGTATTTCAACAGTTTTTCCCCTCAAGATTGAGTCATTCAAATATGATTCATTTATTCATATATTTCATAAATAGCTGCTAGCATAAAATAGGTTAAAGCCAATAACCTATCTTTTGCTTGGAAGCCCAAGTACTTCCTAGTTTATATATAGTTACGGACTTTAATCCAATTATACTATAATATTTACACTCTTTGGAGAACCAAAGTTGCGATGTAGATCTATGGATCATATTTTTCACTATCAATACTTTGTCTGCTCATAAAGAAAACTCAGTATTAGTTCTTCTGGAACTATATTAATACTATTACATCGAGTTCTTCAGGAACTATATAATTTAAGAGGAATATGAAAGACAACTCTATTTCAATATATTATTAACATAATAACAAATAATTATGAGTATCATAGATTTAACTTGCAAGACACATAGAAAACACACAAAAATGATGGAGAACATTTAAAATGAACTTTTAAAAGTAAAGTACTTAACGTTCAAAACATTTCAATATTGATCAGCATACTATATACATTTAAAATATTCAAAACTAATATTGAATTAAATCATATAAATAAGATATAAATAAACAAAATATAACTAGTAACTTTTGGGTCTATTTGATCTATTTAGTTTTATATCACACATTTATCAATATCACAATATCAAATTCTTATAACAATTTGTTTATCACAAATCATGATAAATTTAAAGACTGGTAGAAATTAAACATTATGCATATAGCCTTCTAGGCATATACTTATATGTTTTCTATTTTTATATATACTTTGGATATCTATCTTTCTTCACAACTTACTGCCTTTAGGCATTAAAATTAGCTTCGATATTTTCATAATATCACATGGTCTTTTTGATTCCACAACCATTTTTCTTTAACATTTGCTTTTCAATGAACTGATACATATTTGTCTATATGACTTCTGGTCATATTATAACAGTTATTCATAATTTTATTATATTGATCACAGGGCTATTACTAATTCTGCTATTATGATTCAATAGCCAAGCCCCAAGATTATTGTCCTTTTAGTTATCAGTTCCACTGATAGAATGTGATCATACTCTTTATCACTCTTATGAATATATTCTTTGCTTTCAATAGCACACCATCAATTTTCTCAAATATTAGTCTTCCGGACTATAACAAAATTTTCAGAACTACGAAGTTCTTTTGTATCGTTTCATTTTTAACCATCAATCTTCAAGACTTTGATATAGATTATCAAATTGTGACAATTTTGTCATGCCATCTGTTACTACCACAAGATAGTCTGTTATCAAATAATCATCAAAACGTGATGTGGCTTCTGGCCATCTAATCACAAAATCAAGAATATAATGATAGTAGAATCATGAAAATATAAGAAAAGTAAGAAATAAAAATAAAAATTTTCATATCTCAATATGATGAAGAAAATATTCGATTGCCACTGAATCAATATGGTTAATATGCAAAACCATCATTTGCTTTAAATAAATTGGAAAAATCTTACCAAACTGTTCGGATCAAGCTATCTTCATTCAACGAACAAAACA
Source organism: Neltuma alba (assembly GCF_004799145.2). Lineage (NCBI taxonomy): Eukaryota > Viridiplantae > Streptophyta > Magnoliopsida > Fabales > Fabaceae > Neltuma > Neltuma alba. Next base: position 275,186 of record NW_021633167.1, read on the forward strand.
TCAACGTGCATCAACTAGAAGCCATGAACTCTGATGGTAGAGTCTCGTGCTGATAACGTGTTATGAAATTAACCAACAATGAAAGTAGATTGGAGAAGAGAAGTAGACAAAAATGAGGGAATGATATTGTATTCCTTTACTTGCTTCACTTACTTCACAATACAATGACATGCCTTATTTATAGGCATACTCTCACATATAAGTTACATTTGTACTTAAATGATAGATAGTGGACAATAAACCATATGAATATGAGTGGGGGGAGTTACAAGATAAAGGCATAGTGGAAAGGTAATGGAGTAGTGGAAGATTAATGCTTAATGGAAGTAGTGGGAGTTGATGATGAAGTTGAGAGGAAGAGGAAGAGGAAGAAGAGGATATGGACATCCACATATTATAATATTCATAACAAATATTTTTATACTTTGTTTTTGTTACAATCAAATTATTGCCATATTTTCTTATGTTTTGTTATTGGTAATTATTAATATTATTATATTTCATTATTTTTAAGTAAATTATACTATTTTAATATGATTGGCTGGACCCCAAATTGACCCTGGTCTGAACAACTGACTCTTGAACCACTATTTCAATCGGTTTAGTGTCTAGTCTAATTTTTTGCTCCTTACATGAGTAAGTTTTGTTAAACATAACTGTAATGAACGTATTTGTCACTCATTCAAGAAGAACTCTTTGTAAACAATTGATCATCTATTCAACTCATAGTAAAGAGATATCAACATGTGAGCGATTTGTCATTTCAAGACATGCAAGTAGTTCTGTATTTGTGTATTTTCAATTTTTAATAAATTGCATTATTTACATCTTGACTTGCTCTTAATTTTATTTTTACATTGATATATGAAATTCATTATAACTTTATGAAAAATATATCATATAGAGCAAATATTTCTTATTTTAAGAATGTTTAGAGTGTTTTAACTATGAATATGCGCTTCAAAAGTTTAGGAACTGTCTTTACTAACGACGGTGGCATTTTCATTTTTTTTAATAAATTTAATTATTTATATCTTGTCTTGTTATTGATTTTTTATACCAAATATTTCATATTTTAACAATGTTTATTGTATCTCTAAAAAAAAAATATAAGCCATAAAAGCAGAGGAATTATTTTTTTAAAGTAGGAAAGTGAACATATGCCCATTTTGGTACTTGCCTAGACCCATGTCATTTTCACTTTTTAAATAAATTACATTATTTATATTTTATTTTTTTGGGTAAAATACATTATTTATATTTTAGTGTGCTATTGATTTGATTTTTTATATTGATATATGAAATTAATGGTAAATTTATTTAGAACATATTATATATGTATTAAATATTTCTTCTTTTAAGAATTTCAAGCTTTTTTTAAAATATGGGTCTACACTTAAATATTCTATGATTGTTTTTACAAAATGGGAAAGTGAATATATGTCCCTTTTCTTGCATGGTGTTGAACGATGCAAATTTCACTTCTTTTTTTTGCAATTGATATATGAGGTTAATGATAAATTTATTTGGAATATATCATATGCAGAAAATATTTCTTAATTTAAAAACTTTAAATGTTTTTGTAATTATGGTTCTACACTCGAAAAGTCTGATTGTTATTCTACACTCGAAAAGTCTGACTGTTTTTACGAAGCAAGAAACTGAACATGTCTCTTTTTTATGCCGCGGTAAACCTGTGCAAATTTTACTTTTTCGATAAATTGTTTCATTTATATATTGAGTTGCTATTCATTTTAATTTTATGTTTATGCAAATGATGAATTTATTTGCCATATGTTTATTTAATAATTGATGAACTTATTTAAAATATATGAGGATATGAGTATGTCTTATTTTGAGAATGCTTAGAATTGTTTCTTTCAGCTATAGATCTGTGCTTTAAAAGTTTAGGATTTTTTTTTAGATGAAAAAATAGCACGTGTCCCATTATAATGTATGTTTTTAGAACATATCATATACACGTTGGCCAAAAAAAAAAAACAATATCCGATATAACAAACATTTTTTATTTTAAAAATTTTAAATGTTTTTTTAACTATGGGTCTACATTTAAAAAGTTTGGAAACTATTTTTACTAACCGAGAAAGTTGACATATATCCTTTTTGTGTGCTTGTTGCCGACCCATGGGATTTTTATTTTTATTTAATAAATTGTATTATTTATATATTAACTTGCTATTGATTTTATTTTTTTATTTATGAATGGAATCAATGATAAATTTATTGAAATTGTATTATATATAGCAAATATTTTTTATTTTAAAAATGTTTATAAATTTATGCTTTTTTAAAGTTTAAAAATTGTTTTCATTAATTGGAGATGTCACATGAAATGTGATATGTGAAAACTTGTATGATTTATACTATGACTCAGGTCAGAAACTCACACCATGCATGGGTTGTGAGATTTTTTTCATATATTGGAAATAATTATTGACATATAAGATGGTTTACATTTACAATAAAAAATATATTTTTTTACATAACAGCATTTATTAAGAAAATTAGAGGAAGTTTAACTTTTTAAAAGGGTAGTATATTTATTGTTATGTATATTTAAGTTTAATAAATTTTATTGAGAGAGACAAAGCCCACTTTAATAATCTCTGTGCTTAACATTAGTCTCCAGCTACAAAATAAGAGAAAATTTGAAAGTGATAAAAATATATATATTATTGATCAGTTTTAAATTTTATAAAATTTATCATATCCTTAAAACAAATAGACATGGACCTATGATGTGGGAACATTATCATGGTGCTAAATAAAAGTCTTCTTATAATGCATTTATCTTGTATTTTAGATTTAGATTTATAAATATGATGATTATATATCTACTCCCTCTTGTCCTTAGACGTTAGTTAAGCCTTTTTTACAAGCAAAAAATATTAGTTAAATTATTTAAATTACCTATCTTTTCTTGTTAAAGAATTTTGTAAAAAAAAGTTCTCTCATCTCCCTCATGCATTTAAAACCTCTCTAAAACTATCATTAATTACTCTGTCAGCATTTTATATTTTAGATTAAAATTTTCTTTTAAAACACTTAACTGTTTGGTTGGATTTTATGAGAAGAGTTACATGTAATCATATCGTAATGGATTGATTCAATCGTTTGATTGAGCTTGTGTAATGTAAAAAAAATTATATTTTGTAATTTTGATTACCTTAAATAATGTAAAGAGGATTACACTTCTAAAACCGATGAATGGGGAATCCCCATTGGGGATGCAAACCTATTATAATCAAATAAAAAAGAGATTTTTACCATTATAATTTTTAAATTGGCCAAAATACCCTTAATGAAAGACTCAAACTTAACCACTGCCTATCCATTCTTTTCATCGCTGCTGTTGTCACCCACAAACGGATGCGTCGCTGCTGTTGTCACCTGGGAACGGAGGCCCACATTCAACTCATTGCTTTGATTTTTCCTCTTTGAAACAATATGGCAATTCTTTCACTGAAATTAGCCTAATTTTGCTTCCCTTAACTGTAATATCCTAAATTTCTTAGCACTGAAATTTAAGTAAATATTTATTAAGATTAAACTAACAAAAGTTAAATATATATAAGCTATTAAAATAATTATGATCATATATATATATATATATATATATAAATGTGTGTGTATGAATAACCAACAAGCCGTTGGTTGAAATGGTAACAGCGTTACCCTCATAAAGAGAAGAATACAAGTTCGAATCTTAGGAAGCGCACTTACTAGAGGGGATATTCCTTAATTGTTTCATGCCCCGAAAGGGATTAGTCTCAAGTAACGTGCTATTTACAAGTTTGTGAATCATTAGATTAGGTTAAAATTTGGTCAACCTATTTGTAACTTTAAACTCATCAATTCCAACAGTTGGATCGGAGGTACGAATTATTAAGTAACTAAATCCTATTATGGCATTTTTGAGTTTAGGCCTCGTTTTTTATTTAATTGGTAGCTTCTAGCTAGGAGACCAAGTAATTAAATTTTTATCTGTTGCATGTTTTAGCGCATACTGATGAGTGAATTTTATAATCAAATTCTTTTATATGAAGTTTTTATTTGCACAAACAGTCTTATGGAATATTATTTTGAAAGGAACTGAATAAAGTGAGTTTAAAAATAATTTATCTTTATAATATGATGCATGAGTTAAAGTTTTAATGAGTTATGTTCTTATATATATATATATATCTATGTCCGTTTGAATGTTTTGAATCATGTGCATTTAAGATGGGTTGTGGGGGATTTTATCGAAGTTATTGAAATCTATATACTTGCCATGTAATATTGGCCTCTATACAGAGCTCTATGGTTGATCATTATTATTGTCCCACTAGTTGTTCGAGAAATTCAACACCTCACTAGTTCTTTGAGGGGGAACCCATCATCCATTGAGTGCTTTATAGTCTTGGGCTGATTCACATCACTCGTGTGGCGAGCTTGTAAGAGTAGCCGGTCAAACGGAAATAACTTAGCTTGTAAGTTCAGTCAGCAAAAATAAGGAGGATATAAGATTGGATTTAGGTTCAGGCATTGTAATGACATGGAATCTTTATTGATATTTATGTATACTTCACATTAATAAAAAGTGCATTATCTCTTATGATATTAGGCTTGTTTGGGAGGGTTTAAGAAATTCTCTGTAAGAAAATTTTATGTCAGTCGAGACAAAATTCCTCTCACATACTTGTCTCGTATTTCATAAATTACTATTAAAAAGCTACTTATAAACTGTTCCAAATGAGCTCATTATCAATTGCACGAGGTTGGTAGAAATATCTAACTTATATAACTATTGTGAGTTTAACTGTTAAATAAATATTTATTAATTGTTATTAACTCTCTGCATCCCATGCACCTAACACTTCGCTAGTGCATCTTAGTGTGTGTTATCGATAGGGATTTAGCTACTGAGACATAGACATTGTGTCATACTTGCTATTTAACATTTTTCAGGCGAAAGCTTTAGAATATGGACACCAGGGAAGGCTCAACCGGACTAAAGCTACATTAGTGACTTGTGGCGTCTCCTCAATCTATAAGTTATGTTGTTTCCCATATATTGTCATCTTAAGACAAACTATCTTTAATTAATTCACACATTATCATGTTTTTGTGTTAGTTTATTTCTTCTATTGTGGTATACATGCTGGTAGTTGGCCAGAAACTTAGGATCGCATGTGATCTGTTTATTATAAATTTATTATAAATATGGATGAGACTTAATTCTTACTATTTCAGTTTATAAGGTATGCAATATGTTGTGACAGGACCGTAGAAAGGGAAAAGGTTTGAAGAGAGGAAAGAAGAGAAAATAGGGGGAGGGGAAAGGGAATGTAGAACCATAATCTGAAATTCCAGAAGAGAGGATTAGTTTTCTAATAATACTTCATAACATTCTTATAGTTCTTACATAATAGGCTGATATAATCAGCATCGAGGTCAGCAACAACTGCTAAATAACTCTTAAAAACTCAATAATAATAAAAAGACATAACCGCTTATAACTCCTACATATGACATGATCGATAACCAACCTAAAAATTACCCTTTGGTCCCACTTTTCCCTAGAATAGACGAGATATGGATGCTGATTCCTATCAATACTCCCCCTGGAGAGCAGCCTTGTCCTCATGGCTGAAAGAAGGAAATTGACCTGCAATAACATCATAAGTCTCCCAACTTGATTCTTTAAAAGAACGACCCTTCCACTTGATAAGTAATTCAAGATCATGTAGATGATTCACTCGAGTATGCAAAACCTTCTCAGGTTCGAGTTTAAATTCCCAGTCATCATTAGTGGGTAGAGGGAGAAGTGAACAGGAAGATGTTTGTCCATGAGCAAGCTTCAAAAGTGAGGCATGGAAAACAGGATGAACTTTAAAGTCTCGAGGTGTAGCACCTTAGTCAATAACCTTGCATACTTAACATTTGCTTATTAGCCGCACCTCATTGGCTTAGGGTACTCCATCCCACAACACCACCAGCCCAACTCTACAACAAACTATATTCAAACAACCTAAAGTATGAATTGAGTTCTTAAAATACTTTAGATAGCAAACTGAAGCAAAGACGTCTTAGCGTCATGGCAATTAAAATGTAAACACGGTACTAGAGGTGTATAGTAGAGCCTTTAAGGCTCACTTTCCTGGTGCCTTCCCTTTACTTCTACGTGATTAGACCTGAAAATTATTAAGATAAAAGGTGAGATCCAACATCTCAATAACTATTGAAATCCCAACATACACAAACAAATCGCATACAAGACAAAATGGAGCCGTTTACAATCATGTATATATTTATATAACCATATTAATGAAATATCACATTTATTTCAAACTATTCTTTTTTGTCACATACTGTGATTTCATATTCCACATAGAGTCCAATAAGAATCAATCCATGTAACTGGATGGTTCCAAGCTCACTGGTACTTGAGATGTACTCGGCTAAAAGCACATAGCTCAAGTCCAAACTATGACTCCCTTCCTTAAAAGAAAAACAATAAGGAGGCGTCACATGTCGTACAACTTCAATGTAATCCTGGGTAAAGAAAAATATAGAAGAAATGGCCCTAAAAGTGCAATTTACTATGTACTGAGTGGTGACGTAATCAGATGGACAAAACTCCTCCTGATCTCAACCACTCATGAATGCAAATGTAATGTATACCAAGACCAGTAAATATAATTTCATTATATATCATAGTACGTAAAACAGTTCCAATTCAAACAATACATAGTCACATATACAAGCATGCCTGAAAAGATTAAACTAAGATCCAAAATTTAAATCTTTCACAAACTTCTTATACAACAGCCTCTACAACACCCAAGTATGTATATATATACATATATATATCTATTTATTTAATTATATAGATAAGTTTGAGGCTAATAGAATATATCATTATAATTTAATTATTATGACTTTTAACAAGTTTCATTATTTCTAGGCTAATAAAAATTTCTAGAATACACATAGATATAATTAAATATCAAAGCAGTCAACCACAAAACAAAAAGACAATTTACATGTATATAAAAGAATATCCAGAGTTACCTGTTTCTCCGGCGTACATGAAATTTACGGCGGTTACTCCCAAGCCCGTAATAGAAGTCTTGTGACAGTGGACTTGTTAAATAGCAATGCTTTAACCTCTCAATTAAAGCTACCAACAATGATATGGGGGGTGGTGCATGGGAGAGACACATGGAAGAGATTGGATATAAAATATAATGAAGAAAGGGCGGTTTTTAGAAGAGGAAAACTAATGAAGATTTGAGTTGTGGAAATGGTAGAAATGATGAAAGCTCCTCTGTCCTATTGCCCGCCTAATTGAATTTGTGGCTTTAAGATGGAGCACCCTCATCAACAGTGGAAAACTCACTTGCAAAAAAAAAAAAAAAACCAAAGGATGTGAGAAGAGAAGAATGAATGGCGGCTGGTGGAAAAAAGATTGGGAAAGGATGAGAAGGGATAAGTCTAGGTTTAGGTTTTCCATAAACAAACCATTATTTTATTTATAATCAAATAAACTATGGAAAACAAATAAACATGTTGAGAAATCAAAAAAATATTAACTAAATCCCGCCCTAACTAACAAATCTACTAAATTGGAATTTGACAATTTTATTAATTATATATATATAAATATATAAAACATTGAGAGTGTGTGTGTGTGTGTATTGGTGTTTTTTTTTCCACTCACACAAACGCATACATTTATATATTTTATTATTTATCTTATATGCCATTTAAATATTAAAATATGATTATGCAAATAATATATATAATCTCATGAATTGGTCTGTATCTTTTAAAATTTTAATAGCTTTCTAATCATCAATCAATCAATCATCATCATCAATTATATTCTTGAAAACTTATAATACCCAATTTATTTAAAAATAGGTTGGGCATAAGATTATAGGATCCAAATATATTCAATTAATAATATTTAAATAACATTTTGATTGAGATTTGAATATAGTGAATAAAATAAAAAATTATAAATAAATACAATTTCAAATAAAGATTCAAATGAAGAAATTAATAATTGACCTTAAATTTGAATAATATCTTAATTGAAGTTTGAATATATTAAATTAAATGGGGGTATCATAATTAAATAGTATATCAATAATAGGCTTAAATGGAGAAATAAATAATTAATTTCAAAATTTCATCTATTCCCCATAAATTTCACATCTCTAATTCAGATTCCATTAAAATGAATAAAAAAATATATTCCTATTAGAAGTAAATTTTAATCTGTCTTAGATAATATAATTTATTGAAATTTTAAATATAATCAAATATGCTAATATAAACATATTATCATGTGTGCAAATATCTAAAACAGTTATTTCTTCTTCTTTTGCCAGCCTAAAAGAGTTATTTCATATATATATCTTTTAACGTTTGTCTGTATCTATATTTTTAAATACTTCATTAGGGTGCTTGAATGATTCCTCCTAAGTGATACTAATATTGGGCAGAGCAAACCTATATTATATCCTCAGGAGTTAACCTAGACATCTCCATTTTAGGATGCTTTCCCCAGTGTCGTGACTGACTCAAGGATTAAACCCTCTTTCTTAGTGAAAGTGTCCAACTCCCTTGCCAGCTGAACCCACAGACAAGGGGTAATACGTAAATTAATTCTAAACACATATATGTTTCTCTTATAAATCCTTGTACATTATTCTTCAAGTACATACTATGAATCACAAACAATTTCCTGAATCCAAAAAAAAAAAAAAGAGGATGTCACAGGAGGCAATTGTAATTCATAAGCTGCCGCACCAATCTTCTGCAAAACAGGATAGGGGCCACAAAATCATGGAGACAATTTCTAGAATTTGTGTCTAGACAAAGAAAGCTGTTGGTAGGGCTAAATCTTTAAGAAAACTATATCTCATGGTTGAAATTCCACATCACGATGTTTAGAGTCAACTTGCAGCTTCATCTGTGATTGAGCCAAAGCTAAATTGTCCTTAATAGCAGTGCGGACTGCATCTCTTTCTTCAAAATAATCCTCTAACTCCACTAACCTTGTATCTCCTTTAGTGAAAGGCAGAAGAGAAGGTGGTTCACGACCATGCACCACTTTAAAAGGTGTGAAACCAGAGGAAGAGTGGAATCCAGAGTTGTAAGAAAATTCAGCCCAATGCAAGTATTGACCCCAGGTTTTAGGATGCTCAGTACAAAAGCACCTCATTCTAAGTAGCAATTAACCACCTCGATTTGACCATCTGTTTCAGGATGATAGGAAGTACCTCAATTGAGTGCCACTCAACTTGAACAGTTCTTGCCAAAAGGAGCTCAAAAAAATAGGATCTCGATCAGAAACTATAGAAGTAGAAATCCATGGAGTCTAACCACCTTTTTACAAAAAACTTGGGCCATATTCTTTGCTGTATAAGATCTTTCCAGCCTAATAAAATGAGAATATTCGCTGAGTCTGTCCACCACCATTGGAATAGCCTCCCAACCATTAGATTTTGGTAAACAAGTCACAAAGTCCAAAGAAATACCTTCCCAAATGCTCTCTAGAATATCTAAAGGTTACAGCAGATCACCAAGGGCTTGAGGAATGTATTTATTTTGCTTACAGATATGGTAATTCTGCACAAAGGCTTTCACATCATTCTTCATATTTTTCCAAAAGAAATGTTGCTGTAAGCACTTTAGAGTTTTCACATAGCCCCCATGACCACCAACAGCAGAAGAGGGAGCCTCTGCAAGTAGTTTAGTGCTTAAGTCAGAAGGCACAGGTATCATCACCCTATCTCTATAATAAAGTCTCCCAGCGGACAAAGCAAAATGAGGAACAGATTTGGGATCATTCTGCAGAGACTGAATGAGTGTTGCTATGTACTTATCTTGCTACAACAATTGAGGAAGATCATCAAAATCTGAAGCTTGAGGAATGGAAACATCAAAGAATGCTGCAGAATGGGGACATTGAGATAACGCATTAGCTCCTTGGTTAGGACTCCCCGTTTTATGCAAAATGGTGAAGTCAAATGAAGTAACTTCAAGATCAATCTCTGCTGCTCTGGAGTAGATAATCGCTGCTTAAGAAGATATTTGAGACAAAAATGATCGATATGGACATTAAATTTCCGTCCCATAAGATAATGCTTCCATTTTGCCAAAGCTGAAACTAAAGCTAGCAACTCACGGTCAGAGGCAGATTTATGACGTTTACAAAGTGAGAGACCTTGCTATAGAAAGCAATCGGATGATCTTCTTATTGTAGGATAGCCCCCAACCCTGTTGATGAAGCATCACATTCAACCACAAACTTCTTAGAAAAATTTGGCAGATGCAAAACAGGAACCTGAACAAGAGCTTGTTTAAGTTCTTGAAAAGCATCTTCAGAACTCGCCGTCCATGAGAAAGCATCTTTCTTAATCATGTCAGTGAGAGGTTTTGCAATCTGACCATAGTGATGCACAAATCTTCTATATAATTAAATGATAAATTGGACCGTTAAAAGATATTTTTTATTAGTTGCCGCTGTAATATTATTCATCTACGACTCTTCTATCCATATCTTTTGAGCTTTTAAATTAAATTAGGATTGGATGAGGTTCCTAGAATATTTTCCATTAGAGTCATTTTTTTCTATAAATAACAGCTGTGTGCCTTTACTCGTTTCTTTTATACCAAAGAGTGGAGGAGTCAAGGATAGAGTCCAGATTTGCAAGCTTAAGCCAATATGTCTGATCGTTTTCCCCAAGAAATTGTGGAGGAAATCCTTCACAGGCTACCCGTCAAGTCTCTTTGAAATTCGTCACTGTTTACAGAGCTTGGGATTCCATCGTCACAAATCAAACTTTCACATATGATCATCTCAACCATACAATCCAAGCTTCCAATATCAGGGGCTCCCTCTTTTTTCAATTGTCTGAAAGAAGACAAAGGGCAGGTTCATCTTCATCAAGGGATGTGATGGAGTGCATTCGAGCTAAAGAAGATGACATTAACCTTCACGAAGAAAGGAAAAGAAGAAAAAAGACATGGTTAACCAGGATCTAAGCGTTGGGACCCTCATATCCAAGAGCATATATCAAAGTGACTCCCCCGACCTCCATGTTTGCTGCACAGTGAATTAATTTTTTTCCATGTCAATTCACAGCAAATTGGTTAAAACATTCATTGCTTGAGTGAGAATTACTGGGATATTGAAACTTGCCACCTAATATTGACTGCTATTTGCCGGAAGTTTGCACCTGCTATAATGTGACAGAGTTTATCCCCCACTCAAATTTAAGAAGAAATTTACTTTTTTAATTATGAAATTATTTTTAAAAATGCAAATCTTTTTACAAAATAATAAAAAAAATTTAACTTAAGATTCTAATATACCTATATATAGATTTTTTTAGATAATTACTTTTATTGTTGAGTGATTAAAAATAATTTTAAAAATAACAGACGAAAAATAGTTTTATGAATTTCTCCAGTAAATTTGAGATCATCAGCGGCAATAACTTTTTAATTTAAACGTTGATTCCCAAAAATTATTTTTAATATATTCTAAACTTTTGATCCGTCTATCTGACCTTTTTATAATTAATGCATTTTTTAGGTTCCTAATGTGTTATATATGTGTATGTGTACATATAATTCAGTAGTATGTCTTAAATTTTTTTTTTTGGCCTGATAGTACTATGTCTTAAATTCTTGATTAATTTTCTGGGAAAAAATGCTTGATTAATTTTAAATTGTTATTTTCTTTTTCTTATATTATCATTTTCTTGTTTATTATCCTTTTCGTTATCAACTTTTAAGATCTGATAGCAATTGGAAATACATCGCTCCTGTTGATAACAGATTAACCCTAAATTTTTATATCAGATGAAACAAAGCAGGTGTAAAACTTGAAAGTTTAGGGGGGGGGGGACGTTTAATTGTTCTTTTCTGATTTGCATCAAAAAATGTCTTTCTAAAAAAGAGCATTTTAATTAATAAAAAGAGAGTACATGAGATATATCAACAAAATAAGTCAAATAACTAATAAAAAGTATTTTTAAAAAAGTACTTTTAAAAATATTAACAAATTTTTTTATCTATAGAAAACTCAAATTATGAATTTTTTGTATAACTAAAAGATGGATTTAGTTTATTGGTTAGATTAGAGTTGAATGGTAAGCAAAGGGAGAAAAAATGTTAAGCCTATCTTTATTATATTTAGATAGATTTTAACTTCAACCAAAGTTTTTTTTTTCCTTTAAACCCTATTACGTACATGTGTGGTTTTATTACAAATAATTAATATTATATTAAGAAAATTAATATTTTATTTTTTAAAATTTTTAATTCATTTATAACTCAATCTTTCAAAATTCAAACATGACTCACTACAACTCAGTCTCTTAACTTTTAACTCGTCTATAACTCACCCAATAAAATCTATCCTTGTGCAGAGAAATTTTTAAGTACTCTTAGAATACTAACTCATAACAACTCTGTCTAATAAGAACCCTCCCCCTCAAATAGTTTCAACATTCAACCCACAAGTTATCCTACTCATACCCATTAATTTGTTGTTTTAAAATAATAAAAAACGTTTTTCTGTTCCTTTGCTGCCTCTCTTTCCCCTTCCTTACAACCCCCCTCTCTGTTCCGTGCTCATCATATAGTGTTTATCAAGTTTGGATGGTCTATATCTTACTTAAGCAGTCTAGGTTTAAAATTTTTAATTAATTATTTTTAAATAGAAAAATTATTTTTTGAAAAAATGATAGTTAAGAGATTATCTCTATTTTAAATCCTATACATATCAAAATAATTATTTTAAATAAATAAAAATAAAAATGAATCAAATTTGGATTATCTAAATGAAATACAAATGATTTAGATATGATAAGTTAAGTTTAAGATGATAAGCACCGAAACTTATTCCAAACCCAAACGCTCCCTTGTCTTCTTTTTCTTCGCCCCCAGCGCCAGATTCAGATCAGCGGCACAACATCAAGCATGGAGGGAAAGGCACAACATCTTAGACAAAATGATTAGGATACTTTCAGACTGCGTTATTCACTTCTTCCTCAAGTATGGTAACGAGAACATCATAACTATTGTTGTCAAGATAGCCTCCTTCATCTTTGTTTTCAAAATCCTCGTCCCCTGTTCATCCTCTTCAAAGTTGGCACTACTAATGCTTGAGAATTAGGGGTGGAAACAACTCAGGCGGCCTGTCAGGAGCCTATGGCCTGGCCTGCATTTGACCTGCCCTGGCCTGGCCTGTTTCCCAAAAATGACAGGCTCAGGCCTGTTTGAAGGCCTGTTTAGTTAAACAGGCCAGGCTTAGGCTTTTTAAAAAGCCTGTTAAGCCTGCTAGGCCGGCCTGGGCCTGTTAAGAACTTATAATTATAATATATAAAAAATTAATTAATGTTATTATTGTTAATGTGTTCTTTTAATTTATTTTTTAATTTTAATATATAGTTAATAGTTTAATATTTTCTTAGATTTTGAAGTTTAGATGACAAGTGAAGATAAAAATATAATTTAAAATAATAATATTAATAAATAATGTAATTTTTAAATCTTAAAAATATAAAAAAATTAGGAAAGAAAAATTTTGTTTCAAGAATGATAAATTAACTAACTTACATATGATGTTAATTTAAGTATGATATCCTCTTTATTCATTATAAAATTATTATTTTTTTCCTCTTTATTTATTTGTCTTAATTTTAATTTTTTGTGTGTACTTAAATGTAGTTTTATTCCAAATTTTAACATATAATTACAATTAGTTTTCAATAACATTCTTATAAATTATAATTAAGATTTAAAATAGTACTTATGATACTAAAATTTAAATAAAAGACAAGACTAAAAATTTAATTATTATGTACGTTTTTTTTAATCTTAGCTTTTTTAAAAAATAATTATTATAATTTGAATTTTTTAAAAATACAGGCTTTTTAACAGGCTTCAGGCCAGGCTCAGGCTGAAAAATAAGCCTGTAACAGGCCACAGGCCAGACTCAGGCCAATAGGCTCCAAAACAGGCCTGGCCTGTTAAGAGCAAGGCCTGATCTGTTTCCACCCCTACTGAGAATTCACAAGCACGAGACGGCGGCGTGAAGGGGGTAGAATTCCGATTAGCTAACTTGATCTCTCTAGGTGAAGTGTTCTGGCCAACTCAAGGCATTTTGGAAGAGCTCGGTGGCCGTCGAAATGCTCCTGTCACAGGTCCAGTGTCGGTGTCAGTCCAAAAAAAAAAAAGGGTCCAGTGTCGGTGGCCCAAAAAATGAGTAGAGATTTGAGACAGATGAATGGAGAAGGGAGAAGGAGGGAAGAGGGGCAAACGAGGAAAAGTAATTTTTATTATTTTAAAATAACAAATTAATGGGTATGAGTGGGTGATATGTGGGTAAAATTATATGACGTGGATGATTCTTATTGGACAAAGTTATTATGAGTTGGTCCTTTAAGAGTTGTTAAAAGTAATCTCCCTCCTCTGTCAGATCTCCTACCACACCAATAATGAATTAGCATAGGCCAAAAAGAAAAAAAGGTTAATATTCTTAAAAAGAATCTAATTATTTAGGGCTATTCATTTCATTTCTTTCTTCATCTTTATGCATCTTCTCCATCTTTATCATGTTGATCGAATTTCCTCTTTTGGAGTCACAATCTTCTAAGACGCACAATGAAACTAGCCTCTCAGGATTTTAAATGAATCCCCGATTAACTCAAAAAATCGAGCAACCAGGAAGAAAGCTTGAAGGGTCAGGAATGAAGGATTTAAGGCAAGGGTCGATGGTTTTGTGGGGAAACAGAGGTTGGTGATCAAGCTTAAGGAGATGAATTCACGGCCTTCTTCTTCTTTTTACTCACTAGTTTCGGCCACAGGGGTGCTGGTAACAAAGGTTGGAGAAAGCTAGTGGAAGGCGGTGTAAGGTAGAAGAAGGCGAAGCTTGGTCCTAGGGGTGTATATTTCAACTTGTGCTCTATGTTTTACAAAGGAAAAGAAGGGGGAAGTTGCAGGTTCTGGTCTAGTCGTTGGTAGTGGCGACAAATAATGAATAACAGAGGTTCAAGGGGAAGGGCGAGAGAGAAAATCACTAATTGTGGAAGTTGGGTTCATGGACATTATTCTTCCTCAGGCCGATAAGTTCTTCGCTGGTAATGGAATATTAAAGGATGGAGATCATTGTCCTGTTTCTGGCTGAAGAAGAGTCGTCGTTTCTAATGTTGAGAATTGAAGAGTGAAGTAGCGACTACAGCTTTGTTTTGGCCAGAAATTTGCTTGCGGTGATGATCAAACAAGATAAAAGGATTTGATGTAGGTTGCGAGGAAAAAGATGAGAGAAGTAGAAGATGGTGGGGTTGCTGATAATGAAAATGGGGAAAGAGAAGAGCAAGATGGAAGATGATGATGCCGGACAACATGGAAAGAGATGATGAAGGTGACGGTACATGAAAGGCTGTGAGAAATGGGGCTGAGCAGGCTATTGATTTGGCCATTACCTTAGTAACCATTAATGATGTTAATGATGTTTTTGTACATATAGGACGAGTTGTGCTGATTTATTGATGATAAAAATTAGTTTTTTTAATTTGAGAAAATGAGAGACTGATTTGTAGGCGAGTTAAAGGTTGAGAGACTAAATCACAACACGTCATGTTTAAAATACCGTATTATACATAAATAAAAAATTAAAAGATTAAAAAATTAATGTGTCCTTTGATATTTTTTGTAAAACAAACTCCTTACTTATATTTACATGGCATGCTTAAAATGAGTTAATCCAACATTGTATTTTTTTTTTAACCTTCCACAAATTTTTTTAATAATATTTTGAAATATTTTTATTTGATAAATATTAATTTAAATTTTTATTTTTTAAAGTGATAAAATTATATGCATTCATAAATACCATAAAAATGATGTCCTTTCTAGTAAAAATAAATCAATCAATCTATAAATCATATTGTAAAAACCAATAAAAACTTAGTAAATACTCCCTCCGTTCCTTATTATAAGAGACAAATAACTAAATTACGTTGATTAAAAAAACAGTTAAAATTAGTTGAGAACAATTAATGTGTAAAAAGTATAATATTTTTTCTAACAATACCCCCATTAATAAGGAGAGAGAGTATGAGAGAGAATAATTAAATTATTAAAAGAAAGAGAAGTGGGAAGGAGAGAGAGTATGAGTTGGAGACAAAATAAATAGGGGTAAAATAGGAAATCAATACAAAAAACTAGAGACAACTTTTAAGTGTTTCTTATATATAGGAACATGCCATAAGTATCAAATGTCTCTTATAATAAGGAACGGAAGGAGTAACATTTAGTCTCAACAAGTGATAGTAGAACTTTAATACCATTAATTGCAAATCGTACAAGGTAAAAGTATCATTCAATCTCACTCAATGATATCATAACTTATTTATCAATTCCTAACGTGACTTCTTTATGTTTTTTAGCGCTACTTTTTCTTTTCAACTTCTTAACAAATTTTTTCAACTTTTAAAATTTTTATTTTTACAAGTTTCAAATTCAGGAAAGTGGAAAGGGAGCTGTAAAGAGCAGAATGATAAGCGTTGGAACCTTTCTTTTCAAATTAAGGTCACAAAAGGCATAATGGGAGACAAGAACTTGATAAATATTTTATAATATTATATTTTTAAAAATATTTTTAATTATAAAAATAATAAATTATGATTTCTTTTATTTGTGCAAACAGTGCCAATCTGCACAAAAATTATTTGGAAAGAAATTCCACCTAGAGCTGCATTTATAAAAAGGTAGTGCTATTTCATATCAGGTAGAGGACACATTGGGCCGCATTGAAGTTGAAGAAAATGATATTTAACCTCTTTCAAGGAAGAAAAAAGAGAAGAAAAGGACAGGATCAACTAGAGTTTGGGTTCCATATGTATTGCTGGGACCCTCATAGTCAAGAAGATAAAAGAGTAATTCCGTGTTGTAAATGTCTTGCCCAAGCCTCCTTGCCTGCCTAATAAATTTGTTCTTTCTTTTTGATCTGCTCAGAATTGTTCTTTTCAAATCGTAAGAAACGTATCTTTAACTAATATAAAGTCTAGAAATTATTTATATTTTATTCTTAATTTTATAGTTTAAAATTTTTGAAGGCACTTTTCATTTGAAGTTACTTATTTAGTAATCTTTCATATATTAGCCCATAAAAACAAGAAAAACAAACTAGACAAAAATGTAAAAAGCTCATAAATGAATTGAATCCAAATAATGGCAGGTTATAAGTTTTAAATTTTGATGACCAGAAATCAATAAAATCTTGAAATAAAATAGAAGCCCAAAACTTTCAAGGTCCATATCACCCATAAACAGAAATTGGCAACATCAAAAATAGAGTAGGTGGATTTTCTCCCTAACCAAAGACATGCATGGCCCAAAGAAAACATAACATCAAACTATGCATTTTACAATTGACAGAAATACTAACAAGAGTTAATCCAGTTAGTAAGAAGTTGGCTTATAACCCACAAGGTCATGAGTTTCAATCCTGCTGCCGATGTGAGGGTGTTGTTAGTGAGCGATCTGTAAGTACTTCTGTAAGCACTCTTTGAGCCTCGAGGCATATTCTGGCCCTTATGAGCTCCGGAATCCAACCTATTTGAACTTTTTTGTTACCAAAAAAAAAAAACAATTGACAGAAACTTGGGTTCATAGCAACGATGCATTCCGGAGTAATAGAAAACGTTGTTTCTGCACAATCCCTTTCTTTAGCTAGATCCCTTGATCTGATTTGCCGCGTATCATATTCTAACTTTTGATCATTTACCTTTATGTTGTTAACAAAATGAAAAAAAAAATTAATTTTGCAAAATTAATGTTGTGCATTATTTAATTTTCTAAATGTTTGGAAAATTAGTTTTAAACAATCATATGACAATTTGAATTTTGCATATTTATATTTGAGTTATAATTTTCTGAAATTAATTTTAAACAATCTTTGGGTACATAAAATAGTTGAAGAATTTAATATGATTATTTAGTCATATTTTTTATAACTAAATTAATTGATTAAATGAGCATATTTAGAATGACCTTAATTTATAGAGATAGATAAATTAATAAATATATTATTATAATGACCTGTTGAATCACAATTAACTATAAAATTAGTTTATATAAGTTCTTAAAAGTTATTTAATTTGATAATTTTTTTATAAATATTATTACATATAATATTAAATTTTTATTTAATTAATATGTTACCTGTTCAATCATTGATCTAACCAGTTATACCATAAGAATGGTGAACTACTAACCTTTTTGGTTTACATATAGTCTGACTTTTAAAGTATTGCTTTGAATCATCTCGAGTTTAGATAAGCTTAATTCTCTTCTGATCCTTAATATAAGACCTATTTAACTCATTTGATTAGATTAAGAAAGTTAGGTAAGTTAGTTAATTATAAGAAATGTGAGATGTTTTTCCTAAAACACCATAATCATCTTTTTAATACCCCCTCTCTCTCTTCTACTTGATTATTGTAGATGGAGTATCCATAGAAGTAATTTAGAGAAAATTGATAAATATAAGAAATAGATCTTATATTTAAGATCAAAACCAATTTAATAATTGGATCCTATATTAAGGACCGGAGAAGTAGTAATTGGAAATAGCAGGATGACCTTCAGTTTTTATATGCAAGTTACGTTAATTTTCCCTTTTGTTTTTTGGGGTCTTCTGCAGTTTGGTCGAAGTCGGACTAAAGTATGGGCTGAGTGCAAATAATTAAGATTTACTAACTTTCTAACTTCACTAAAAAATTGATAACCAAGTTTCTTTTCATTCTTTTGTAATTTGCCTGGTTGATACTATTTTTTTTTTTGAGAAAAAAAATACAAGGCAAGTAACTACTAAAGAATCAGAAATCTAGTGTCCTAACCGCAAATAAAACCCTAGCAAATATATTAAGTATATGGGAAAATTGCAACAGAGTCGCATCGACAGAAATTAAATACAAAAAGACTCCTTAAAATCATCAAATTATTCTGAAGCCTTAAGAGACCTCATTGCAATATAAATTTTATTTATTTAATTACCAAATTGTCCTTTTTTTTTAAGTTTGTATTGACAGCTGAAAGAGCAGTCACTGATAATTTAAGGTATAAGAATTGATAACTCATGTATTACATTTTGTAATGTGCTAAGAAAATATCTTGTCTATACCTACCGTGGTAGCTGTCAATCCTTACATTTTAAGTTATCAACAACTACTCTTTCAATTGTCAATACAAACTTTAAAAAGGGACAATTTGATAATTAAACAAATAAAATTTATTGCAATGAGGTCCCTTGAGACTTCAGAATAATTTGATAATTTCAAGGGACCTCTTGTATTTAATTTTCTTAAATGGGACCTAATTACAATTTTTTTCTAAATATATTCTAAAAATGTGCTACGGTACATACCATTAAATATAAACATAGTTTATAGCAAATATAAACATAGTTTTTTGCCCCTTTCAACTTGAGTCTTGAGACTTGTTATGATGGCGTTGGCCTTTTAAAGTTCAAACTATCTAAATTTTGAAAAAAAAATGTTTAGGGATTAGTTTGCAGATGTTACTTTATATTTTTATTAGAAAAAATAAGTTTACTTTGTTAAGAGATGAATTAATGCGCTATTGTCTTGGCACAAAAGCTCGCCATATGTGAGCCGAATAGATTAGTCCCTCTTAAGTCTTAACGAAGATCACGAAAATGAGTACTGCCTCTTTTACAAAGGTCTTTTTCATACGCATAAAAAGAGGAGTTAACTACACTCATGAAACTTATCAGCAAATATTGAACATTGAGCATAATAGAAAATCTAATGTTGCACTTGCAAGTACAGAATCTTACAATAATTATTAGAAAGACAAAATATTAGGATATTTGTTTATCAAAAACAAACTCTCAACATAAGACCCTGCATAAGCTTCATAATGTTCTTGTTGTTCTGGAGGCTCTACCAATAATTTCTTGATTGGATCAACTAAAACTATAGCTATACTTCTAATACACATGACTTCTTTTTCACTGCTAGTTAGAGCTAATATGTTACGCATGATCATAACATTCTAAATCATCGTGGAATATTTCAGTCCATAACTCCGTAACATCATATTCTTTCATCACCCAAGTACTACACACCTATCGATAGTACTCTTCTAGACAATGATTCACCATACCAAGTGAGTTGCCTCCTTTCATAACAAATAATCCTGATATATTTACCAAAGATTCTTTACTCAATCGTTGGGTAATCTTAATTCTCCAAATATTTTTTCAATCACATCAAGTGATAAAATAAATCTGTCCTTTAAAGCATCAAGTGCGCGATTGGCAGCCCAATGTACTGCATCATTCACAAATAGTGGCGGTAGCCACCCATGATCATTATAACTAAAATAAAATTCAGAACCTCTAACAGTAATACTTCCCCAAATTGAGAAAAAAGGGAGTATACCTCGACATGAGGAGTATCTCGTTCAGAGATAGGATTCATAAATCTAATGACCTTATAATCGTTGTCCTTGGGATCAAAACCAAACCTGAAACATGGATCATACTTGACACAACGTTGACGATTGCGTTTTTTGCAGGTCATGAAAAGTTTTAACTTTTAGTGAATTATGGATTATTAGAAGATAATAAAAAATATTGAGAAACAAAAAGATATTAAAATATTAGAAACAATCTTATTTTGAAAATAATTGGCAAATGATATTAAAAAAAGATATTTAAAGTATATAAATTAGATTGTATAAATCAATTTAACTTAATTAGGATTAAATAACATTTAAAATAATGTTTTAGGAGCTGAATAGGAAGATAAAGGGTATATGTTAGAGCGTCCTTTTTGGAGTTGTCTGTTGGTTTCTTTGAAAGTGAAGAAATCTTAATGATGCTTGTGCTTATTTATTTAATTAAGTTCATTGCATTATGTGAGAAAAAATTAGGGAAAAATATTCAGAAAAAAAATCCAAAAAAAAAACAGCAAATATTTTCCACTGGTTAATATTTTTCAGTTATCAAAAATTACAAATGAATGTTTTTGATTGATGAGATACTAAGGCTTGGCCCTAGTTAAATTAACAACAAATGTATACTTTATTACTCGTCCAAAAATTACTGAGATATGCTCACTTTTAATTTTTTTTAAATTTTATGAACTACAAGATATTAAAATCTTGTTTGTTTTCCTTTTTTATTTTTTATATTTTTATAATAGTTTTATAAAAAATTTTGATACTTCTAAGACAAAAACAAGATCAAAGCATTAAAATATCTGCACAAATAATACGAGCTATTCAAACTTTGTGATTTTTTTAGAAGTTATATAAATCATACTGTAAAAACTAATAAAACATTGGTAAGAAATATTCAATTTTACTAGATGGTATCACAACTCTAATACCATTAATTATTTTGGCTTGGATCCGGTTAAATTAACCATATATGCTTATTTCTCTATTATCTGTCCAAAAACTGGAATACTTTGATAAATTGATTGGTGATAATCATCATCTTCATGTACTCCATACATGACCGAAAATCATGAGAACAGAATATATTAAAAATAAATTTTGGAGATTAACGTAAAAATTAAAAAGTTGTTATGGCTGTTAATTGTTGAGGAAGGGTTCTAATTCGGTTTTCATAATTTTGTTAGGCTTGGTTTTGGGCGCGAGCCCTCTTTTCTTACCAAAGCAGTTGTGGTGTAAACAGCTTTTCAATTTTTTTGGGGTACAAACAACTTTTCAATTGCCTGCGCTCGATAAGTTTTCTTTTAATTATATGAATATGGACACAGGACACCACTGCCTTATGGTTGCTTTTAACATTAGGACCTTGATTGTTTTTGTTTTGTTTCTATATTTTTAGAATTAGTTTTACAAAATCATTTTTTAATTTTTGGGAAAAAAATTCTATTTGAATTATTGTTGAAAGAGTTAATATAATTTTTTATCCTTAAAATCTGGGCACATTTTAATTTTAATCTCTCAAATTTCAAACCCATAGTTCTAGTCCATCAAATTTGGCTCATCGTAAAATGTTAGTCTCTAAAGCTGCAATAATGTTAAAATCTGCTGAAGTATCATTAATGACATTAAAAGTAGTGATGTGAACTCATCAAATAACACATAATATGAATGCAACACAGTAAATAACTCCTGACGGAGCCATAATGAAGCAAAAAATGGAGGTTAAATAACTCCATTATGAGGAATTGTTCTTTTTTTCAATTCTATTATCCACACAAAATCTTGCTATTTGTTAGTTGATGAATCTACATCACCACTTTAATACCGTTTATGATATTTTAGTATATTTTAATATCATCACACTTTCATGAAATAATGTTTTAAGATGAACTAAATTCGAAAGAATAAAACAATGTGTTCAAAATTTGAGGGAGCAACACCAAAATAGGCCCAAATTTTAAGGACCAAAAAATATATTAACTCTTATTTTAAAAAATTGTATTTGGAAACAAAAATTCTATTTGAATAATTGTTTTTAAAAAATGCATTTGACAAGAACAATTTGCTGTTTTGTGAGAACATCAAAACTTCCCAAAACATTCATATCACTTTTTTCTGTTAGCTTTCGGAATATATAATTCACTGTGCTCATTCTAGCCTCTCATGAAGGTTTTTTCTTTGGGCAGAACATAGCATTAATTTTTCTTCCTGGCAAAGTTTAGTTGTCCTGGAAAAAAGCGATAAAAGGCACAACATCCTAAAATTTCTTAAATGAATAAATATTAATTTTTATTAATTTTTTATAAGTATTAACAAATGGTCCCTGAGGCATGTTTTTAGGTGTCTTTGAAACATTCAAGTTGTAAAATCTGTGTGAATGACGTAACATCCCGAATTTATAATTACTAACATTATTTAATGCTTAAGAAATTTTAGAAAAAATATTATTTTAAAAATTTAGATAGTTTATAAAGAGGTTAATTTCTCAAATACGGCTTAAATAATTTTAAAGGTGATAAGGGTCTATTTTCCCCGGACTTCAAGAAAAAATAGTGAGGGGTTAAACTTTTAGCTAAAATTTTAGTATAATTATTTTATAAGTTAAAGAAGCTAACTAAGTCAGAAAATCCTTATAAAGTAGTAAGAATTAATTTTATGGAATTAAGGCATATTTTTTTGGATAATTCAAGAACAAATCATTCAGAGTTTCTTTTGGCCAGAAAATTTTAGAGAAATTTCCTCATAAGGTAAAAAAGCTAATTGAAAAGAAAAATCCTTATAAAATATTAATTATTAATTTCTCGAAATTATTTGGTGTTTCAGAATAATGGATAAGGGATGAAAATGAAAACAAGCTTTATACTGAAGGGTAAAATGGTCATTGGGCACATTGAAACCCAAACTCAGCCATCTCCGCTTCATTTGCCCGACCTGCAACAGGAAAGAAAGAGCTTGGGAGAGAAAGGAAAGAGAAAACGAGAGAAGGAGGAAAAAGAAGGCTCAAGATCTCTCACACACAAGCTTGAATTTGGATAGAAGTGAGTTCTCTAAACATCATCCCATCTAGGGCTGGTAAAACACCCACGGGTTGGCCCCGTGGCAGGTTGCAGGTTACATGGTGTGGATTCAAAAGGCTTGTTTTCTTACGGGTTGGTATTTTGCCAACCCTAACCCACCAGGGTGAGTTAGCGGGCCAACCTACCAGCCTGTCAGAATTTTTATTTTTTTCTTACTTTTTTTATTTTTCTTATTTTTTTAAATGTTAGCAGTTATATATAATAAAAAATAAAAACACTAGAAATGATATAAAATATTACAAACATCCAAATAAAAATTACAACACAATAAAATACAAATAGTATATGATTGTCCAATTTTCTAACATGATAATACACAAGTTCACATATTTTTTTCTAATGAAACCAATGAGCAACACTAAATAACCCTCTTTATCTAATCATTCCTAATGGCAATGAAGTTTGAAGTGAAAGTCTACTTTACTTTTGCCTTCATTATTTATTTTTTATAAAAAAAATCAGTGGGTTAACTCGCGGGTTGGCAAGCTAATCCGCCGTGGGTTCGGATTATGGTTGTGCGGGTTATATTTTTTAAGGTTGCGGTGAGTTGGTTTTTGGCCAACCCTAACCCGTCATTTTTGGTGGGTTGGCGGGTTGGACCCGTGGGTGCAACCCATATTACCGGCTCTAATCCCATCTTTGTTTTCTTCATCAACTACTCCTCCGGTTCTTAATATAGGACCCAATTGTTGAATTGATTTTAATCCTAAATATAAGACCTATTTTTCATATTTATCAATTTTCTCTAAACCATCCCCATGGATACTCCATCAACCATAATCAAGTAGAACAGGGAGAAGAAGTATTAAGAAAGATGATTATGGTGTATTAGAAAAAAAATTCCATATTTCTTATAATTAACTAAGTTACCTAACTTCTTTAATCTAATCAAATTAATTAAATGAGTCTTATATTAAGGATCGAAGGAGTACTACATATTTGAAAAGAAGATGATGTTTGAAACCTGGTTTTAGATGGTATGAGTACTTTAAGCTATTGGGTTATATTCTAGGGTTTCAAAATGATGGGCTGTAATAATGCTCTAAAAGCTGGGACAATGGACTCCAATTTGCTGATTCATGTTTTTAATATTGTTTCCTTGAACTAAAATGAAGACAAGGTTGGTTAAGGAGAGTTAGAAACTGAAAATGTATTAGAAGTTTACTGTTTTTATGTCTTGAAATGATGAATAAGTATTCTAAATTGTCAAACAACTGGCTTATTAGTGCCCCTGCGATGCACGAGGTATGTAGAAGCAAATAAAAAGCTGTATAATTGACATAAAATAAAATGTCAGGTTGAACACAATAAATCTCCCAAATTTGTAGATTATTAAAAAAAAATTCTTTGCAGACAATATTAGAAGTTTTTCCTACAGGACGTCTATTATCATCAAAAACCAAGATCTTCAATCCTTCTCTTTATCGCACGCGTGATATGGCTACAAAGAGCTGTCCATGAGTAAAGACCAGCCAAGGAATATACAATCCAATATTCATTATGTTTTCACATTGATTCTTGTTAATAGTCATAGCTAAACATAGTATCATCACTAAGTATTATTTTAGGCTCAGAGTGAATGGTAGTGATGTATTGGATAGTGCAATGGTCAAACCTAGAATAATACATGCATTTAATGTGTCCCTGCAATAATCTCTACTCCAATGACATGTTTTTCTAAGCAGCAAACAATGAGCTAGATACTACTACTTCCGGTCCTTAATATAAGATCTCGTTTGACTTTTATTTTGATTCTAAATATAAGATCCCAATCCACTTTGTCTCTTATATTTATGTATTTTTTTCAAAATAGTCCTTCTAACAATAGTAGTTCTACCAATACACTTGATTAGTAATGATATTTTAGGAAACACAATACTTATTTATTACAAATAACTAACTTAACTTACTTCCTTAATCTCCTCAAATTAGTTAACTAACTCTTATAATTAGGACCGGAGTATTACACAATCTAATTGACATTTCTATGTTATGTATCAACGTTATAGGTTACCGTGCATCTAATTTTTTATACTTTAAAATATAAATAATTTTAATGCATTGAATTATTTTAAATTCAAATTTTCTAATTTATAAATAATAAAGTTTATTACCCATGCGATATAAAGATCAAATGAGTAAAATATGCAAGTAAGTAAGTTTTGTTAAATACAACTATCACAAGTAATGAATGTAATTGTCACTCATTCAAAAAGATTGCAGAAAACCTCTTTGCAAAAAATTGATCATCCATGCAACCCATAGTAACATGCAAGGTAATGAAAACCGGACCGGTCATTGAACCGGTCAAGTTAGTAGGTCAAGGGTTAGTAGATTAGACTAGAGTTGACTCAGAGTCAGACCGGTAATAAGTAAAAATATATAATTATATAAAATGTATACAAAATATTTTTAAATTATCATATGGTATATAATTTAGTAAAAAAAAAAAAGCATCGTATGAATTTCTATTTGCCCCTTTTTATATAATTAAAAATAATTTGTATAGGCTGATGTATTGATTGATGTGGGAGAATGGGCGAGCTTTGAAAAATAAAGGAAGAAACTGCAACACGCTATGCATGTAAGAGAGAACAGGTTGAGGCTATGATTATGACTGACCTTTTCCTGTTTTTTTTTCTGTTTTTCTTTTCAATTTGACTCTACACGGTGTCCTACTGCTCCTTTTGTTTCTTCTCTCTTGTTCTCTCCCTCTCAACGCTCTTTGAGCAATGCGTCTTCTCCGGCGGTCTAGTAAGTGCTTCCTTTGATTTTCTGGTTGCGCTCTTCCTCACACACACAGTGTTCTTCTCAGTACACGGTACTCGCAAACAACAAAAGCTCTTATCTTCAGGAATCACTCTTCTCTTTTCTATGATTTCTACACTGAAAACTTCTGCCCTTCTTCTTCTTTTTCCTTACCAACAATAAACTTGCTTGTTCTTTTTCAGAGGATCTGAGCCTCTGCATTCTCTAGACAAATTTTTTCAAGAGCAACTCAGCAACCCGCCCAACCCAACGGGTTTCCCGGGTTACAACCAAGTTACCTAGGTTACGACCGGGCTATCCCGAGTCACTTCTTTCCCGAGTTAGAGGCCTGACCGGATCGGATAAGTGACTGGGTCGCCGGTTTCCGGCTCAACCTGGCCGGTCCGAGTTAGGCTTTTTTTTTTTTGAGATACAATAAATATTGTTAAAATATGAAATATTTCGTATGTAGAATCAATAACAAGACAAGATATAAATAATTATATTTATTAAGACAATGAAAAATGGCACAAATATGAGAGCGAGCATCTCAACAAGACACATTCGTTTTCTCAGTTAGTGAAGACAGTTTTTATACTTTTGAAGCACACATTCATAATTAAAAAACTCTAAGCATTCTTAAAATAAAAAATATTTGCTCTATATGATATATTTTTCATAAATTTATTATGAATTCCATACATCAATATAAAAATAAAATTAATAACAGGTCAAGATGTAAATAATGCAATTTATTAAAAATTGAAAATACACAAATAGAACCCTACATGCATCTCTTGAAATATGAAATCGCTCTCGTGTTGATATCTCCATGATTATATATTGTAATATAAATCAAATTTCTGTCACTCACCATTTGCTGCGTCTTTTTCTACCGTCAAGCCGACACATTTTCTTCCTTGTTTGTCTTTCTCCATGGGTCCGTGGTGGTGTTATGGCAAAAATAACAACGATGAAGAAGGAAAAAGAAAAGGAGATGGAGATGATAATAAAGACGAAGAACAAAAATTAATAAAATTTACCAATAGCATTTTCTTTCCCTTCTTTCTCCATAGATGCAAGTTGCAACTTCCATCCATGCCGTTTTAGACCTTGCGAAATTCAGTGGTCTGCATTGTCGGTGAAGAAGAAAATAGTTGCGGAAAGTGTATAGTGAAGGGAAGGTGTCTGATCAGCTCACGTGGGGAAGGAAAGATAACTTTAAATGTTGCAGACGTCTGGTAAAACGTGTATTGACAAGACTTTGCACATTTTACTTTTGATTTTTATTTCTTATTAGTTTTTTTTAATATAAAACATGTCACATAACAAATCTCAATGTAATTATAAATGCATATTTTATAGTTGGCAAAAATAATAAACGCATATTTGATAATAATAATAATTATTATTATTTTCCATTATAAAATAGTACTTATTTATTTAAAGTCATCAACTTTTTTTATTCTTTGACTTTTTAAATTACTATTTTTTTAACAAATAGATAACTATTTAATCACCATAGTTTACATAATATATTCTCATCTCTTTTTTTAACTATTTTTTCTAAATGATTTTTTAAATACATATTCTTTTTTATATATTTCATCACAATTACAAAATAAGTGACATTAAATAAATTGTAAACTAATTCTTGGTTTATTTAAAGATAAATTAAAATCAGTTTTCATTTATATTAAAATTAATTAGTGTACCATTGATAATATTTTAACTATGACGGGTTGAATTGCTACTGAAATGATGAAATTGAACTACATACTTATATTTTCAAATTATCTAACAATTTGATTTTTTTATTTTTTATACACATATATTATCATATGTTTATATAATATTATTTTTATTTAATTATTATGTTACCGGTCAGACCAGACGGTTCAACCGATCTGACCGTTTAAACCGTGACCCTTGGTCTTTCCGGTTTGATATCCGGTCCGGCTTTTAAAACATTGCTAAAAGCTGAGGAAATTTTTTTTATATGCGAAAGTGAACATGTGCCCATTGTGATACTTGCTTAGACCCATGTTATTTGTACTCTTTAAATAAATTACATGATTCATATTTTAGCGTGCTATTAATTTTATTTTTTATATTGATATATAAAATTAATGATAAATTTATTTACAACATATCATGTATAATAAATATTTCTTATTTTAAGAATTTCAAGTTTTTTTTAAATATGGGTCTATGCTTAAAAATTCTATGTTTTTACAAAGTGAAAAAGTGAATATATGTCCCTTTTCTATGCACGTTGTTGACCCCTGCAAATTTCACTTCTTTTTTATAATTGATGTATGAAGTTCATGATGAATTTATTTAGAATATATCATACATACTAAATATTTCTTAATTTAAGAACTTTAAGTGTTTTTTAAACTATGGTTCTACACTCAAAAAGTCTGTGGTTGTTTTTGCCTAATTGCAGAGAAAATGAACATGCCTCTTTTTTTATGTTTGCAGCTAGCCTGTGTGAATTTCACTTTTTTAATAAATTGTTTTATTTTTATATTGACTTGCTATTCATTTTAATTTTACATTTATGTAAATGATGAATTTATTTGCTATATATTTATTTAACAAATGATGAGCTTATATAAAATAGGGATAATTGCAATAAGGTCCTACCCAATGGAACTAAATACAAAAAGATTCCTTGAAATTATCGAATTATTATTAATTCTTAAGGGACATCATTGCAATAAATTTTATTTGTTTAACTACCAAGTTACTCTTATTTTTTAAAAAATTTGTATTGACAACTAAAAGTACAATCATTGACAATTTAATGTATAAGGGTTAATAATTATTGCGATAAGTATTGACAATATATTTTCTCAGTACATCACAGAATATAATACATGAATTGTCAATACCTGCAGTGATAACTGTTAATCCTTACATTTTAAGTTGTCAATAACTGCTTTTTCAGCTGTCAATGCAAATTTAAAAATACAATAAGAATAATTTGGTAATTAAACAAATAAAATTTATTACAGTAAGATCCCTTGGAACTTCAGAATAATTTGATGATCTCAAAAGACTTTTTTATATTTAATTTTCTTGAATGGATCTTATTACAATTTTTTCTTTAAAATATGATATTACTTTTCTTTAAAATATGAGTATCTAAGTATGTCTTATTTTAAGAATGCTTATAATTGTTTTCTCAGATATACATCTGTACTTTAAAAGCTGAGGAATTACTTTTTCTGGATGAAAAAGTCAACACTTGTCTCATTATAATGCATGCTTTTAGAGCATATCATGTATACATTGGCCCAAAAAATTTAAAGAACATATTTGTACGTTTAAAAAGTTTGGAAACTATTTTTACTGAATGAGAAAGTTGATATATATCTCTTTTTTTTTTAATGCTTGTTGTTGACACATGTGATTTTTATTTTTTAATAAATTATATTATTTATGTATTGACTTGCTATTGATTTTATTTTTTTTATTTATGAATGAAATGATAAATTTATTGAAAACATATTATATATACAAAATATTTCTTATTTTAAAAGTGTTTATAAATTTCTGCGTTTTTAAAGTTTAAAAATTGTTTTCATTAATTGGAGATGTGACACAAAATGTGATATCTGAGAACTTATATGATTTATACTATGACTCAGGGTCAGAAATTCGTTCCATGCATAGGTTGTGAACTTTTTCCCCCATATGTTGGAAATGATTATTGATATATAAGATGATTTACATTTGCAGTAAGAAATATATTTTTATACATAACAACATTTATTAAGAAAATTTAAGGAAGTTTAACTTTTTAAAAGGTTAGTATATTTATTGTTATATACATTTAAGTTTAATCAATCTTTATTGAGGGAGATAAAACCCATTCTAATGATCTTTATGCTTAAGATTAGCTCTGGCTATCAAATGAGAAATTTTCTTTAATAAATGTTTTGTAATTTTAACTTGAAAAAGTGAAGAAAAAAACTGTGGCTTAAATATCAAACTGGAAAGTGATAAAAAATATATTATTGATCAGTTTTAAATTTTATAAAATTTATCATTTCCTCAAAACAAATAGACATGGACCTATGATGTGGGAACATTATCATGGTGCTAAATAAATGTCTCCTTATAATGCATTTATATTGTATTTTAGATTTAGATTTATAAATGTGATTACAGATATACTCCCTCTTGTCTTAAGACATTAGTTAAGCTTTTTTTACAAGCAAAAAAATATTGCCTAAATTATCATGTGTATTTTAAATTAATATAAGTTACCAATTTTTTTCTTATCAAAGAATGTGATTAAAAAAATTCTCTCATTTCTCTCATGCATTTAAAACTTTCTCTAAAACTATCATTAATTACTCTGTCAGAATTTCATGTTCTGAACCAAAAGTTTCTTTTAAAATACTTATTAAATTATGGATTAGAGAAAGTAAAACACATATCATTTTGAGCAAGCTCTCATTTTTACTCACAAAAGTCTCCTTAAAAGGCATCAGAATTGAGCCTATAGGGGAGGGGGAAATGACATATAATTAATAACAGAATTTAAATCTGCATACATAGGAATTTATTGATCAAAATTATGGGACCAACCTTCATCTCTCCAGCAATATTATATTGAAAAAAAATTGATTTCATAATCAATGAACGGAAGAAATTATTTGCAGGAATCCTTGCAAAGTTCAAATGAAAAAGATGTCCCCCGTTAAATCGATAACGGCAGAAAACTGCGCAGAACAAAACCTCAGCATGCGGGACAACATGGGTGTTACAATGGCAGGTCATTTTCAATTAAAAAAAAAAATCCTCTGATTTAATTAATTAGGTCGGTTTATGAAAATACTAATGTAGAGCTTATAAATCTGGAAGACAACTCGGTAGTCAAATGAGAGAATTTCAATTAAATGCAATTAAAATATCTAAATTTAAATTTAAACGTACATTTTTAATAAATTTCTAATTAGGTCATGAGACTTTATTAAAAATTTCTGAATATTATTAAATGACTAAAATACTCTTCTTTAATTAAAAAAAAATTGATTGTTCTATCCCTCCCGAATGATTCATTATTTTCCTTATGATTATTTTTTGGACTAAAAAACGACATAAATAATCTTATAATGTTTAAAACTTGTATATATAACTAAAATCTTTAAAAATATTTTAATCTAACATTTTAAATTACAATATAAGTACTCTTTAAATAAATATTTTGTATTTTCAGGTTGTAAATATTTATTTTTAATATTGTAAAATATCTTAATTGTAAGAAATATTTTATATCAAGTTGTTACAATTACATTTTTGGGTCGGACTCCAATATTTTCTGAAATAAATAAAAATAATGTAAATTATAAGAACATAATATTAAATATTTTTGTGATTAAAATATTTTAAGATCTTAAAATAAATATTTAAAAATATAAAATAAAAAATTTTTATTTTAAAAGGCTATATATGTTGAAATTTAAAAAGTTTTATTAAAATATTTTTGAAAATTTTGGTTATATATATAAATTTTAAATACTATTAAAATTTTTATTTGTTTTTTGGTCTTAAAAATAATCATAAGAGGTTGTGAGAGATTATTTGGGGAGTAAAATAATCAATTTTTTATTTCAATGAAAGAGAGGCATTTTGGTCATTCAACGACATTCACAAATTTTAAATTAGGACTTATGTGCTAATTGGAGATTTATTAAAAGTTTAGGCTTTAATTTGGATTTAGTTATTTCAAGCAGATTTTATTGACATTTTCCCTCATCAAATATCCTAACATTGTGAAACACGAAATGCAAACTAAGAGCGTGTTTAGTTAAATGGTAGAATCTCAAATAAGCCCGTTTAAGTTCAAATAAGTGACTATAAAGCATGTTTGTCTTGTTTGGGTAATTTTTGAAAAATTTTGATAAATCGTGATTTTACCCTTCTAACACATTTTTAGAGTAAGCAACAAAGAGTAACTTGTACGTTTGAAAAATCCCGATCAATTTTCAGCAATTAAATTTTCTCCAATCTATCCTTCCATACTCTTCAAAAATCTCTCATCAAATATTATCTCTGCATATTTTGCCTAAATTTTTCAACCTAAACCACTTCAAATTTTTTCTTAAGAGGCTGTCGTCTCGTCTTCTCGGATCAATGAAGTAATCAAAAGATATGTTTCCTTCTTTATTTGTTCACTTTCTTTATGCAAGTCGGAATATGCTAATTTTAATCTCACAAATTTACAACCAATCCTCATCATGCCTCTCGCGAAGGACCGCCTTGAGTACTGGTGATTGTTTCTTGGTTCCTTTTGATTGCTTTTTCTTGAATAATCATGATTGTCTGTTTTGGGGTGTGTGTATAGAGATATTAGTTTGAACTGTGACGAGAGATCATACCCATTTAATATATACCATCTGGTTTCTTGATTCCTTTTGACTGCTTTTTATTGAAAATCGTGATTATATTGTTTCTTTTAATATATATATATATATACATATATTAGTTCGAACTATGACCAAATACCACACACATTTTAGTCTTCTCTTTTCTAATGTTTGATTTTAAATTTGGCACCAATTAGCTAAACTCAATTCACCTATCTCTACACTACTTCAACTTGCAATATGAGCGGGGAATCCCAAAAGACAAAGGCTACGTGGGGTCTTAAAACAACTGAATGTTTTACCCAAGCATGTCTTACTCAAATTTACAAAGGGGAACGCAGTGGCACAACTCTTACAAGAAGAGGATGGAAAGCCATAATCGCAGAATTTAATTGTCAAAGTGGTAGAAACCATGACAGGAACCAATTGAAGAATAAGTGGGACTGCTTTAAAAAAGAATGGCTAGTATGGAATAAATTGTTTGCGAAAGAGACGGGGCTAGCTAGGATGGGATAGTGAAAATAATACTGTGGATGCACCAAATGAATGGTGGGGGAGAAAAATATTGGTATGTGATTCATTAATGTTTGTGGATATATTTTCCTGTAATTTGACTACGCACAAGCTAATTTTTGTTTGTTTGTAAATACGTAGGAAAATCCACAATATTCATTCCTCTCTTATTTATATGGGGTCTTTTATTTAATATTTGTACTACACATAAATTTTGTAAGTCATTTTAAATAATAATAATTTTAAAATAAAAATAATATTTAAATATTCATGTCATTTATTAAATTATATTTAACAAAATTTAATTTTAAATATAATAATTATGAAAATGCAAACAACTTTATTAATTCATACCTGTTTTAGTAATTACATATCCATAAATGATTTTAATAAATGAAAACCAAACATAATTATAGTTCTTAGAATCACCTATAAAAAAAATCCAAACAAAAATCACGATTAACCAGTGTCATTTATAGCCAGTATCATTTATAAAATTCACGATTATCTAAAATCACAATTATTCACTACTAATCCAAACAGGCACTAAATTTGCTTTATGATATAAAATAAATTGAAACAAATCTTGAAGAAAACATTCACTTTTTTAAGAGACATAATTTTTTAGTGTAAAATTAAGAACACTAGTTGAATATCACCTCCGGTCTAATTATAAGAGCTAGTTGACTAATTTGAGGAGATTAAGGAAAGAAGTTAAGTTAGTTATTTATAATAAATAAGTGTTGTCTTTCCTAAAATATCCTTGTCAATCAAGTGTATTGGTTAGAACTACCATTGTTAGAAAAACTATCTTGAAAAAATATATATAAATATGAGAGACAAAATGGATTGTGGTCTTATATTTAAAACCAAAATAAAAGTCAAACAAGGTTTTATATTAAGGATCTGAGATAGTAATACAACATAAACCATTAGCTATAACCGACATAGGTTTTTTAATATAAACTTAATTTAATATTAACGTAGAACATGAAATTATAACCAGTTACACCAACACCGGGTTTTTTGGGATTAATGATTTTAACTGAAAACAAAAATATTACTTCACTTAATTATAATTAATCAGAAAACTGGCCACGTTCATGATGATCTTTTAATTTATCAGCCAACATGTTCAAAATTATTTGTAATCAGGAAATTTAAAATTAATTTGGAACATGAAATCTCAATCCAAAATTCAGAATATCAGTAAATCAGTAATTTCTCCAAATGTTATTTTATGCATTTAAAAATAAATTTTATTTATCTTTGAGGAGAGCCTGCCACGTGGCATGATATGAGCATGCTTTAGTCTCTATTTTTATATATAAAAAATTATTTATGATATTTATTAAACCAAGAGCTGGTTATTTTTTCAGTGGACTCGTCCAAATATAAAACGAGATATAAATTATAATTATTTAATATAATATTCCTTGCAAACAATAATACTACCTCCGCTCCTTAGTATAAAATCTTATTTAAATTTTATTTTGATACTAAATATAATATTTCAATATACTTTATCTCTCATATTTATGCATTTTTCCAAAGTAATCTTTATAATAATAATAATAGTTTTAACCAATACATTTAATTAGTAAGGATATTTTAGAAAAGACAACATCTATTTATTACAAATAACTAACTTAACTTATTTTTTTAATCTCCTCAAACTAGTCAACTAACTCTTATAATTAGAACTAGAGGTAGTAGCTTTTTTCCAAAATGATCACAATGAGTAATTTCTCGCAATGTTTTACATTTAAAAAATCATCCTAGTTATTAATGGCTTTTTGCAAATTTCAAAATTAATTGTAAGGAAGAAAATTTATTATAAACTTATTTTAATATTAACATAATAAATATTTAACATAAAATTAATTTAATATTAGGAAAAATCTCATTAAAAGATCCCCTAATAAGCACTTCAATAAAAAGAAATTGGTTGACGAGACTAAGTCCTAAATAGAAATTATTAAATGTTGCCTAAATTTTCTCTTTCTCTCTCTCCAATCACCCCATCTTCTCCTCTTTCCTTGTTCTCTTCCCCTACCTCTCTTCGCCATTCTCCTTACTCCTTTTCCCTTTCACTCCGCAGCACCATAGCTAGTAGTTAGGCACGCCATCCAATCTGTGTTATTGCCTCATCCATGCTCATACAATATGAAAAAGCATCTATGGATGCCAAGTAGATAGATTAAAGATAAAGAAATAAAAGCCCTTAAAGCGCTTTTCACTTTTTGATGATGATCGCATTTGTGGAGCTTATCTGGGGACAATTTAGTTTTATGGTGAGCTATGGAGACAAAAAAACACAAATTAAGACAGAAAAATATCGAATGAAGCATTGTTATTAGAGGTTGGGATAAGACTTGTGTAACATCAAAGGGATGGGAATTTGCTTTGTACCATAGTCCAGCATGCGAGGTCAAAATCGAAACCAACAAGTCCTAACATTATCACTGCCAGAATAATTAGTCACAAGTTTTTTTTTCTTCCTTTTTTACTCTGCGAGACTAACTGCAACAAATGCTTCACCCCACTCATCATCATCATCATTCACACTGCTACTTTTTAAGATTGCGTTATGCTCTGTACTTGCCCCTTTATGTGATATAGGTGTTTTCCTGCTCCCTCGTTTTACGGTCACAACGATTCATCCCCTCTAGCTAATATGTTTTGGCCCTTTTTAAATATATTTTTCTTTGTTTTGTAAGATTAATTATTCGCATCTAATATGACAAATCTAATGCTGTCGTGTCACATTTACTTGAGGGCATCAAAAAGTGATTGCATTTCTATATTCCAAAACTATAATTTGGGATTCACAACTTATTATTTAGTATGTGAACATTGTTATTGGTAACTAAATTATGAAAATAATACAAATTTATGCTAAAAGTTAAGTTATCGTGAATGGCTTTTTAATGCTTATTATTTTCTATACTAGACTTATCATTGGTAACTAAATTGTGAAAATAATGTTAATTTATAATAAAACTTAGATTATTGTGAATTGCTTTTTAACACTTGTTATTTTTTATACTAAACTTATCATTAGCAACTAAACTATGAAAATAATACTTTTTTTTTTCTAAAACTTAGGTTAATGTGACTAACTTTTCAACATTTGTTATTTTTATACTAGATTTGTCATTGGCAACTAAATTATGAAAATAATGTTAGTTTCTGCTAAAACTTAAGTTAACGTAAATAATTTTTCATACTAGACTTGTCCTTGGTAACTAAATTATGGAAGTAGTGCCAATTTCTACTAAAACTTAAATTATAGTGAATATTTTTTTAATACTTGTTATTTCTCATACCAGACTTGTCATCGGCAACTAAATTGTAAAAATAATATCAGTTTCTAGTAAAACTTAAGTTAATATAACTTTTCAACACTTTTTATTTTTTTTACAAGACTTGTCCTTAGCAACTAAATTGTGAAAATAACACCAATTTATAAAAAGTATTTTAATTTATAATGATGAGTAAATTAACCAAAAAGTATTTTATAATGAGTTATACTATTTATAATTTATAAAAATTATTTTGAATCTATTTAATTTTTTAACCAAACTTTTTTTTACTATATGTGTACAACTTATTGTAAATTAAAAATACTTTTTACGTATTCCACCGAAGAGTATTTTTTATAATGAGTGATACTATTTATAATTTATGAAAAATATTTTTAATCTATTTAATCTTAACCAAAAAATGCTTTTTAATCTATGTATATATACAACTCATTATAAATTAAAATACTCCTTTGTAAGTTTGAAATAGAAAACATCAAGTCTAAGATAGAAAATTATAGGTTACAATAGAAAGCAACAAGTTTAAGATGAAAAATTACAAATATGCAATAGAAAATAATAAGTATTAAAAAAATAAAAAATTATAAATTTGAAATAGAAATTATAAGTCTAAAATAAGAACTTACAAATGTGAAATAGAGAAGTATATGTCCAAAATAGAGAATTATAAGTCTACAATAGAAAAAAAAGTATAAAAGAAATTTAAATCT
Source organism: Neltuma alba (assembly GCF_004799145.2). Lineage (NCBI taxonomy): Eukaryota > Viridiplantae > Streptophyta > Magnoliopsida > Fabales > Fabaceae > Neltuma > Neltuma alba. Next base: position 312,463 of record NW_021633167.1, read on the forward strand.
GCAATAGGAAACAAGAAGTTTAAAATAGAAGATAATAAGTCTGCAATAATAAATAACAAGTCTGAAATAGAAAATTATAAGTTCAAAATAGGAAATTACAAATATAAAAAAGAATTATAAGTTTGTAGGAACAAAAAAATTACAAATTTAAAATAGAAAATCACAAGTTTGTAATAGAAAATAATAAATTTAAAGTAAAAAATTATAAGTCTACTAAAAATAATAGATATGAGATGGGGGGGGGGGTTTGCTTTTCTTAGACTCTTTGTTGGAAAAACAGCATTACGGTGTGCAGGGTGTGCCAATTTGACGAGCATAACCAATTCAACGCACGCATATGTGAGGAAGTAGACTGCACATATAATGCCATGAGGATAAAATATTAGCATTACATTACAAATCTGACCTGGTAGATGAAACCCTGACAAGTAATGGAAGCTAATTAGAATTAAAACGTAACTCACAAAGCATTAGTACATACACACCATATACATAGACGCATATCACGAAACTATGCCCATGTGGGACTAGTGCACTAACACACAGCTTCATGATTAACTACCCTAGTCAAC